>NW_028324306.1:9343032-9695532 GCF_058129835.1 Hydra viridissima
AAATAATACTATAAAGATATTGATTGTTAAAATGTTTTAAAAAACATTTCAATATTTTTGGTTTTAAAATTTATGATTTTTAAAATCATGAAAAGATATTAGTTTACTGTGCTCACTTTAAAATAAGAGGTAAATAATGAAAAAAATTGTTTCTCAAATTTAAACTAAAAAAAAAATTATGCTTTAAATTGAATTTTAATAATTATTTATTACTATATCATTTAATGCATTAAAAAAAAAACAAAACAAATCCAGGGAGATGGGGGGGGGAGAACTGGTCAGAGGCCTGCTGGTCCTACCTTGGCCTATGACTATAAACGTCCTAAACTAGTCAATAAATAACACTATTTGATGTTTTATTCAAATAAATGTTTTAAAAAACATTTCACTTGCTTTCGTTACAAAATTTAAATTTTTCTATAAAGACACAATTTTAAAACGCAAATTTCGATCAAGTATTAGAGAGACAATTGATGAATCTAATTTTTTTCAGTAGACCTAAGATAAAATAATGATATACAGTTAAACTTTTTATTTGGGATTTTGGGCCACAGCCTTCATTTTACCTCCAAAAATCATGAATTTACAAGTCAATAATTTTGAACAAAATTGGATAAACGAGGCATTTCCTGAGACAATGGAGTCTTGACAGTGCTCCTTTTGGATTCTGCAAGTAAAAATCTATTGGGGTACCAAACTTTAGGAAATTTCCCCAAGCCATTATAAAGATACTATATGTCAAAGTTGCTTTGTAGTCGCTTCAGAAAATCACTAAAATGCTGAGTCAGCATTATTTTAACTGACAATATGTCTGGAACCCATGTGTACTTTTAACTAAAATTTTTGCAGTTATTATTTTTTTAATATGGACTGTAAGTGAGAAAAAAATGAATAAATTCTGAGACGTATGGGTGTCATGGTCTGGATGATTTCATATGGAATGACCCTATTATTATTTTTATTATTGTTATTATTTATGTTATTATTATGTTTATTGTTATTGTTATTATTATTGTTATTATTATTATTATTGTTATTATTGTTATTAATGTTATTATTGTTATTATTGTTGTGGTTATTATTATTATTATTATTATTTATGTTATTGTTATTATTATTGTTATTATTATTGTTATTATTGTTGTTATTATTATTATTGTTATTATTTTTTTATTATTATTGTTATTATTGTTATTATTATTATTGTTATTGTTATTATTGTTATTTTTTTTATTGTTATTATTATTATTATTATTATTATTATTATTTATGTTATTATTATTATTATTGTTATTATTATTGTTATTATTGTTATTATTGTTATTGTTATTATTATTGTTATTCTTTATGTTATTATTATTATTATTGTTATTATTATTATTGTTGTTATTATTATTATTGTTTTTATTATTATTATTATTATTTTTACTATTATTATTATTGTTATTCTTTATGTTATTATTATTATTATTGTTATTATTATTATTATTGTTGTTATTATCATTATTGTTATTATTATTATTATTGTTATTATTATTATTGTTATTATTATCATTGCTATTATTTTTTTTATTATTGTTATTATTTATGTTATTATCATGTTTATTATTATTGTTATTATTATTATTATTGTTGTTATTATTATTATTGTTATTATTGTTATTATTGCTGTGGTTATTACTATTATTATTATTATTATTATTATTATTTATGTTATTGTTATTATTATTGTTATTATTATTATTATTATTATTGTTATTATTATTATTGTTATTATTTTTGTTATTATTATTTTTATTATTATTGTTATTATTGTTATTATTGTTATTGTTGTTATTGTTATTATTGTTATTATTATTATTATTATTATTATTATTATTATTATTATTTTTATTTATGTTATTATTATTATTATTGTTATTATTATTGTTATTATTGTTATTATTGTTATTGTTATTATTATTGTTTCTATTTATGTTATTATTATTATTATTGTTATTATTATTATTATTGTTGTTATTATTATTATTGTTTTTATTATTATTAGTATTATTTTTATTATTATTATTATTATTATTATTATTATTATTATTATTATTATTTATGTTATTATTATTATTATTGTTATTATTATTGTTATCATTGTTATTATTGTTATTGTTATTATTTTTGTTATAATTTATGTTATTGTTATTATTATTGTTGTTATTATTATTATTGTTATTATTTTTGTTATTGTTATCATTATTATTATTATTATTATTGTTTTTATTGTTATTGTTATTATTGTTATTGTTATTATTATAATTATTATAATTATTATTATTATTATTATTATTATTATTATTATTATTATTATTATTATTATTATTATTATTTATGTTATTATTATTATTATTGTTAACATTGTTATTATTTTTATTGTTATTATTATTGTTATTATTTATGTTATTATTATTATTATTATTGTTATTATTATTGTTATTGTTGTTTTTATTATTATTGTTTTTATTATTAATATAATTATTATTGTTGTTGTTGTTTTTGTTATTTTTGTTATTATTATCATTGCTATTATTATTTTTATTATTATTGTCATTATTTATGTTATTATTATTAGTATTGTTATTATTATTGTTATTATTGTTATTGTTGTTATTTTTATTCTTATTATTGTCATTATTATTATTATTATTGTTTTTATTATTATTATTATTATTTATTTTATTTTTATTATTGTTATTATTATTATTATTATTATTATTATATATTTTTATTTCTATTGTTATTATTAATATTATTGTTGTTATTGTTATTATTATTGTTATTATTATTTTTTTTTTTTTTAATATTATTATTTATATTGTTATTATTATTTTTATTATTATTTTTATTGTTATTATTGTTATTATTATTGCTATTTTTATTATTCTTATTGTTATTATTATTTTTTATATTATTATTATAGTTTTCATTATTATTATTGTTATTAATATTGTTTTTATTACTATTATTATTGTTATTATTGTTATTGTTATTATTATTTTTGTTTTTAATATTATTTATATTTCTATTTTTATTATTATCTTTGTTATTATTTTTTTGTTATTTATATTACTATTTCTATTATTGTTATAGTTGTTATTATTATTATTATTATTGTTATTCTTTTTATTATTATTATTCTTATTTTTGTTATTATATTTATTATTATTATTATTATTATTCTTTTTATTGTTATTATTATTATTATTATTATTATTATTATTATTATTATTATTATTATTATTATTATTATTATTATTATTATTATTATTATTACTATTGTTATTATTACTATTATTATTATTATTATTGTTATTTATATTATTATTAATATTAATATATTATTTTTATTATTTTTGTTATTTTTGTTATTTATACTGTTTTTATTTCTATTTACGTAATTATTATAGGTGTTTTTATTGCTATTTATGTTATTTTTGTTTGTGTTATTTTGATTATTTTGTTTGTTTTTTTCTTCCTTTTTATTCTTATTGCTTTTTTTATTTTTGTTTTAATTTTTTATTTTTTTTAAATTTTATTGCTATTATTATTATCATTATTATAATAATAATAATTTATTTAAATGTTTTTTATTATTATTGTTTTTATTATTTTTATTATTATTTCTATTATTTTTGTTGTTGTTGTTTTTTATTATTATTATTGTTATTATTATTATCGGTATTCTTTTTATTCTTTTTTCTATTATTGTTTTATTCTTTTTTCTATTATCGTGTTATTCTTTTTTCTGTTATCGTTTTATTCTTTTTATTATTATAATTTCTACTATCATTATTATTGTTATTACTATTATTATCATTATTATTATTATTTTTATTATTATATTTGTTTATAATATTATTCTTAGTATTGTTATTTTTGTTGTTTTTGCTTTTATTAATTTTGATAGTTTTTCTATTTTTTAAGTTTTGTATTATTCTTGCGATGATTATTATAATTGTATTTTTCTTTATTTTTGTTGGAATCATTTTCTTCATTATGAGTTTTGTTATTGTTTTAATTGATATTTTTGTTATTATTCACTTTATTGATGTTATATTTTTCCTAATCTTTTGTTTCCTTTTTTTATATATATATTCTTTTTTATTTTGAATTTCTTTTCTTTTGTTGCTTTAGTCATTATGTTTATATTTATTTTTATTCTTTTTATGATTGTTTAATTTGTTCTTAATTTTTTTTGTTACTAGTTTTTTTTTTTGTTACTTCTCTTTTTTTTAGTTAATTTCATTTTAATATTGTTTTTTTGTTTGTTTTTTTTTCGCATAAGATTTATTATTTTGGTTATTTTTTTATATATTGTTATTCTTTTTACTATTGTGAATGTTATTATTTTCTTTTTTGTTTTATCAATATTATATGTTGTATTGAAGTTGAATTATTGAAATATATCTGAAATACATTTTATAAAATTAGTGAATTAGTTTACATTTTAGTTTTCAAATTTTTTCTATAAAGTTTCAAGTTTTAACTAGTTTTGTTGCTCTTGAATGCATAACTACTATTCCTAGTCATTAAATGCTTACCTCCATAGATAAGTTTCTAAAAAACCAGTAACGTGTTTTAGGCAGTTTAAGTTAAGCTTTTTAAAATTGTCCCCCACCATTCCTCTGAAATTTCTCCTGGTGACACCTTTATTTAAAGTATAAACAAATGGAAGAGTGTATTATGAAAAAGCATAATGTTAATTTTCTGTATTTCTATTTTCTTTAAAGAAACATATTTGAGTTAACAATTGTAGAAATGAAATTGTAAAACATAACATTAAAATCTGTTAAGAAAATAATGTGGTAAGCGAATATGAAAGAAAAATATATTCAATAAGAATTTCATGTGGTTATCATTAGCAGTTCTATTGCAAATACTTTGAGAGAAAAATAAAAAATGTTGCAATCCTTTTAAAATGCAAAAGGAAAAGTAAAAAGACTTTTGTAAAAGTTAATCTAACATTTATTATAGTTACAGCAGATTTCTTATGGGAATAAAATGGAAAATGTTTTGTGGAGACTTATAATAGTTGTTAAGATATCAGTTACTTTTAAAACTTATCTAAACTTGCTTTTTTTTTTAGGGAACTTAAAGAATTCCCTTGAGTTTTGCTTTTACAATAAAAGAATTTATATGTAACCCCGGGTTTGAAAACATGCAGCGAACATTACAAAAGAGCAGTGGAAGCTGATGAAGATTTGACAGGAAGAATGGGAGTCACAAAGTAACTGTTAAATGTTAGTAAAAATGTAAGTAAAAGTTTAATACTTTTATATGAATTACTCTGGATTTCACCAGCAAAACAAAATTGTGAGGATATTATTAGACAGAGTTGCTAAAAAGGTTTTGTTAGCATATAATATTAGAGATATTTCTTTAACAACACAAATAAACAGCACCATTTCAAACAGTAACACAAAGATTTTGATCTAGACAGTTTAATGTATGAGTTCAAAAAAAAATTTAATTGATTGACTCCTAACATTATAAGGTGCAAATGTTAACACTTGCAACAAAATCTTGGACATATCAAAAGATATGAAATTACTTTGAACTGTTTATCTTTTTCTAACGATAAAATAGATAAACGTGAGCAGGGGATTTTATAATTACCAGGAAAAAATCTTGAGAACCCTATTTCACCAGAAACAGTCAAATTAGTGATAATTTTTTATCAAAGAGATAAGTTTCTAAGAAGGATGCCAGGGAAGTATTAAAAAAATTCCAACACCTTCAAAAAATGTTATTACTACTCTTAATTGTTTTTTCTGTTAGAAATGCTGTATGCAGCACCAATTTGACCAATGCCCAGGTATTCAAGAAGGTATTTAGTTCAAGAATTTATAGGCAATTAGCTAAGAAAAATTATTCAAAGTATTCAAACGATGGCAGACCACTGACTATACAAACTAGTGTTGCAAATACTGCCACTCAATAAATTTAATGACTTCTTTTGCAGAGCATTAAAACCCTTACCACAAAATCATATATTACAAAAACGCAAAGTAGTTACTTAAAAAAACTGCAAAGAAAATCTTAAGCAAAAGAAATGAATAATTTTAGAAGATTTTGCTTCAAGTTATCAATATGTTGTCCAGGATGAGGTTAAAAGTTATCACTGGAGCAAAAGTTAGTTGACACATTTTTTCAATTGCACTTTACTTTATAGAGAAAAACTTTCTCAAACAAAAATCTTTTTGTTACTTTTCAGAAAATGTTGATCACAACACAGGGTTTTTTTTACAAAATTTAAGAATATAAAATTAGATATCTAAAAGAAAATTTATCTGATGTATATTGTGTGAAGTACTTTTCCTGTGGCTGTTTGAAAGCAATAAGTTACAAATAACAAGCATTGATGCAATTTCTGAAGTATTCACTATTATTCCAAAAAATATAATGATAAAGAAAATTTCATTAAACATTAAAAATGTTTTTAACAATGTTGAATAATACACTATTTTTGAAACTCAAACTTATGGTCTTATTTATCATTTAAAATGATTTTGTAATGAAGTTTTCATAAGATTTTTTCTTAAAAATTATGAAGATAATCTAGCAGCATGTTTGTTGTCTTAACATCTTTTTTTTAAAGATGATCTCCTTTATTTTATTATTTTATTTTCTATATCAACATTCTATGTACATTTTGATAATAAATTAACCATAACCTATTGTTTTTTGTTCCTTGTCTTTAAAGCCTCTGTGTGGGAAAAACTGGAAAGAATAAAAAACCTTAATATATTGACATAGTTCTTTTATGAAATACGCTAATGGGTAATTCTTTAAAAACTTTTATAGCATCATACTTTGAAAAAATACTGTAAAACATTTTTTTTCGTTAACTTGCAGTATTACAGTTATTAAAAAAATCATTCAAAGAAACAAAGTAACAAATTATTGTTGAAGAAGGATTAGTATAAATGCAAAGGAAAAATGCTTAACATAACAAAAGTGTTCTTAAGTTTAGAGTTATAGTTTTCTATCTTCTGAACCTTCGTATTTCATTTTGGATAAACTCAGAAAAGTATGAAAATTGCATATTGTTCATAAGCTTTTGTAATATCCTGTAACACTGAAAATTTTTTAAAAAATGTTTAATTTAAAGATTTTGTTTTTTATTTTTCCTAAGAACTTTTTTTATCTCAAAACATAGGTTTTCTAGTGTTAAGGTATGTCTCACTTTGACCCTCAGCTTAAGAAAAATGATAGTTTTACAAATTAAGAAAATGCTAGTATCTGTGTATTAAAGTGATTTGTACAAAAATAGTTTTGTTACTAAGGTAAAAAAAATTTACATTCATCAAGTAATTCAAAGCTGAATTACTGTAATGCTTTAAAGAATTACGTTTAATTTAAACTTTCAGACAGTAGGATACATTTTTTGTGTTGCTAGCTACTTAATACATTATATTAACAGGCTTGTCATTATTTTACTATCTCATGAACAAATGTTTTCTAGGATAATATTAGTTATTTAAATTATTGGTAATGGGCAGTATTGTTAGTAATATTACTATTTCTTGTATAGATTTATTTCTGTAATTAATTTTTGTGTCACCGTTTTCAATTAGGGGTATTAAAACCTTGCCAAAACTAACATGTTTGCCTTGGACTTTTTGTAATTAAATTTAATGTCTGTTTGCATTTTTCAAAAAGGACTATTCAAACCCTACCAAAGCTGACATATTTGCCTCAGGGTTTACTTTTTTAGTAAACCCTGAGGCAACTGTCAGCTTTATGTCATAACTTTTACTAACTTGAAATTCTTTATTCAGAATATTTATTTGACTAAAACTTGTTTTTATTGTAGTTCTTTGCAATATATTAGGTGAAAACCTAATTAGAAAGGAATTTAGAAAGTCACACAGTGAAACAGAAAGTCACACACAGAATGTCAACCAATGATCACCCAATGGTTGTTTGTTTTGTGCAGAGTTCCTTTTTTTCATTTTTATGAACTTGTTTACTTATTGTATTCAAATAGCTGCTTTTAAATCATCCTTTTTTACTTAGTGGTTCTTGTAAACTTGTGATCAGATAGATCTAAAGTTTTATGTCACACTTAAAAGTGTTTTTTAAGTGTGTCATAAAATACTGTAACTTTTTTTTTTTTTTTTTTCCTTAATCAATATAACTTTTTTTTTTCTTCTGAATCTGTAGAATTATGTAAAGTTAACTTTGTCATGTGAAAGTTGTAAACAATTTTAGATAACATTTAAAAAATAACTTAAATGTACTTTATCTTTTTCAGTATACATTATGAAATATTATGTCAAATTTGATACTGATGTTGTGTATACTCCTTTGCAAGTAATCTTCACCCAGAAGGCAGTAATTTTGGTACAGAATCTGGATGCCTTTTTCTGTTTTATGCCTGCATTATTACTAGGATAATACAGCTATTCATGAAAGTTTGAACGATTGCAGAATTTTCAAATCTAATCTTTGGTTTTTCTTGAATAAAAATCTAACAGAAATAGATATCAAAATAATTATTTTTCCAATTAGGTAAATAGGTTATTTGTTAATAAAATTAAAAAAATTAGGTTTTGACTCATTACCGTTTACTCAGAAATTTCATTAAAAGGTAGGTGATAAAAATTAAGAGGTTTCACAAAAGTTTAAATGATTTTATTTTGGATCAATTATTTGCTAATTAATTGATAAATCCTCTGCGAAATTTTTTTCGCAGCGAGTATCAATTAATTAGCAAATAATTGAGTAGTTTTTCAATCAAAAAATTCATCACAACATCATCAGGCAGCTTTTAATTCATTAAAAATCAACTTAAAATATTGTGAATTTCAAATTAATTTCAATTGCGTGCAAATGGGTCAAAAATCAGTTTCTAGTGACATCAAATGGCAAGTTATTGGTATGGTGCGGACAAAAAATCACACAAACGTTCAAATAGGCAAAATACTTAACATTTCTGAATATTGCGTTAGAAAAACCATCAAAACCTGGGAACTTACCAAGGACGTCTCCGACATGCCGCGTACTGGGAAACCATCCAAACTCAGCAACCGTGACAAAAATGGTATATTCAGAATGAGCAGAGAAAACCCCAGACTCAGCTACAAAAAGCTAGCACAAATCTTCAATGAGTCAAAAAATAATCCAAAAGTTAGCAGAGAGCTCGTGAGACGAACATTGTCAGACAAAGGTATTGGAACGTACATAGCTGCTAAAAAACCTATTCTTTCAATCACGGAAGAAAGGCTGGACTGGTCTGTAGAACAGTGGGCAAAAGTTATTTGGAGTGATGAAGCTAACTTTCAAGTTGTAAACCGCAAGGGAAGAATCTATGTCAAAAGATTTGCAACTGAGAAATATTCAGACAGGTTTTTGCAACATCGTCGACAAGGCGGTGGAGGTTCGGTTGGCATCTGGGGATGTTTTTCTCACAAAGGTATAGGCTTCTGTGAGCTGTATGAAGTCCGAATTAATCAATACACCTACAAGAACACATTGGAAATGTGTTTAGTTCCATCAATCAGACACTTGTATGGCAGAAGCAAGCAATTCATCTTTCAACAAGACGGGGCTTCAGCTCATACAGCACACTCAATCAAAGAATAATTTTTGAAAAAAATATTCCATGTGATGCCCTGGTGCCCTAGATCACCAGATCTCAACCCAATCGAAAATATTTTGTCTTGGATCAACAATCAACTGACATACCATGAAATTCAATCAACTCAGCATTTAAAGCAACTTTTGAATGGCTGAAGGTACCTCGCGTGATGTGCATGAAATTAGTTGAATTAATGCATAAACGAGTTTATCTTTGCTATAAAAACAAAGGAGGACACTTCAAATATTAATTTCGTTTTTTTTTCATTTTTTGTTCAAATGTTGCAATACGTTTAAACTTTTGTGCTTCTTATTTTCCTAACTAAATATTAAAATTTTTATAACATGTTCATATTCATTTTAAAGCTAATTACTTTTTCTTTAATAAATAAAAAAAATTAAGTCAATATCATTTTACAGTTTTTCTTTATTAAACAAAAACCAAACATACTTGATAAAAATTCTGCAATTGTTTAAACTTTCGTGAATAGCTGTAGAAATTAATTGTTAAAAAAGAGATTATTCTTTATGTATAAATACATTGCAAAAATGAAATCCGATCATAAAGATAAACTAACAAGCCTAAAAGCAAGAATTAAAGCAGATCCTTATGTAATCAAAAGATTAAATCAAACTATTAAAAGGAAAAATTTAACTATTTCATTTTTAAGGCAAAAATTAGCTGAAGTTTCAGCAAAAAGTTTGATACTAAAAGAAAATAAATGTTTAAAAAGCATATAAAGATAATAAAGCTTAAAAAGAAAGAAAAACAAAATGACTGGAGTTATACCAAATTGATTAAAGATAACCGAATAAAGGATCTAGAACATGAAAATATGAACTTGCTATACAAATTGGATAAGTTAAAGGATTCTGCTAATGAACATTTGCCATTCAAAAAAGATAAAAAAACATATACATGGCAGCTACAATTAATGATATATGATGCCATTGTTAACCATGTACCAACAAAAAGTATTCCAATTTTGTTTCCAAAAATTTTTAAACATTTAGGCATAGCACATATAGAAAATTTCCCACATCGTAGCACAGTTGAAGAGATGGTTCGTGAATTAGGTATAATCAGCGACCTTCATGCTGCTGAAATTGCGATTTCTAAAGCCAATCTTACTGTTGGTTTTGATGCAACATATAAACTCTATTCATTTTACAACCAAAACACAGTGTCATTTTATAGCAATAGATCAGTTATCAGGTGGTATTGCACATGATTATCAAACTCATGTTGTATCTTCAATAGATCAACTTGCCTTTTTGTATTCTGATTTCCATAATTGTTACTATCAAAAGAGCCGCTCAAAAATTATTTAAAACATTACAAGCTCTATGACTGACCAAGCTGCCACTAATCATGCAACTGTTCAGCTAATAAATTCTTCTTGGGGAAAAGTTTTAAATGAACTTAATTGTCACTTACAGCCTCTTGAAACAATATCCAGCTCTTGCAGGTCTGCATTAAAAATGATTGAAACACATAATGGAGTGCTGTTTGGGAAAGATTGTATCGCTGGTAATATAGTTTTTCAATTGAATAAGATGCAATACAAAGATAGTAAAGGAGATCCTAAAGGTTTTAAAATCTTTTTAGATGAGATGAAACTTCCCAAAAGACTCATTCCCCATTACAGAGGGAACAGATTGCATATTTTGTTTCATATATGTGGTATATTAATCCAGCACTACAACTTATTTATTAAATTTTTAAGTACCAGTACAGTTTCATGTGGAGGGCTACAAAGTAGTTTAAGAATAGACTTTATTAATGAAACAGCTAAAAAAGAAATGTGCGTCTTAGTGCTATTGGGAAAGACTTTAACAGGACCATGGATGACATTATTTTATCAGTCAGCTACAGGAAGTTTAAGTCATATTGAAGGGATAAAGTTGGTTAAAGATGTTTTAAAAAATCTTTATCATGTAAGACAATCCTACATTGTTATTTAGCACAAAAGATTTGTTCGGAAATATAATTAAAAATGATAAGATCTTTGAAGAAATAGCTTTGGTGTGCCCAAAAGACAAAGAAGTTGAACAAATGATTGTATCCTGTTTATCAGCTATTATTGCTGTTTTGGAAAGACAGTATCAAAGATATTTTAATTTAGAGCTATCAGAACAACTTATAAAAGAGGCGCAGACAGCCAGACTTCATAATATTGATGCAGAAGAAGTCATGGGTATGTTCAGTGCTGCTAAACATTGTGCTCCTAACTCTACTTTATATTTTTTGTCATCAAAATTAAGAGCAATAAAAAATAATGTAAGTGATTACATTGACCAAATAGATAAAGATGAGATAATGAAAGTTATCTACTGGGAAATAAACAAAGCCAGAAAAAAGAGAGAGTTAAATTAAAAAAATATTTATGAAATAAAGCTTGAAATGATTGATCATAACATGTTGAAGAAGAAAAAAAAAAAGGATAAAAGTAGAAAAATATTGGCTCTTCAAATTCAAAACCTTAGTTTGTCAGATATTTCAACAAAATTTCAAGAACTAGAGTCTAAGCAATTATCAGACCTCTCTGATATGCTATCGGATACAGTAGTTGGTAGAAACATTTGTCATTTATGGTTTAATTCAGAAATGCAAGAAGAAGTGCTTTATTTTGGTAAACTTGAAAAAATGAAGGTAAAAAAATGGTAAGCAAGTTTATGTTGTAGCATACTGGAAAGATAATGAATCCTATGATAATGATGCTGTGGATTATGACATTTCAAAATACGAACTTGCTGCTGATATAATCTATGGAGACCTTATGTTATCCTGAAAACTAAGCGTTGGTTAATATTTTAAAAAAGGCTATTTTCATAGCCAAATATCTTTTAAAAACATTATGAGGCTTAGAAGTTTTTGTAGTTTTAACTTTTATGAAATAAATATAACCATCAGTTTGTGTTGACACTTTTTTTTCTTTAACTGCATTTCTTTTACTATATATTTTATTTTATCTTAAAACATAAACTTTTGAAAATTATTTACTTACACCACCAACCTTAACTACTTACCACTTACCGACCCCATCCCCCCCATCCCCTACCACCTATATACACCCCTAAATATACCCATTAATCTTTGCTACCCAGAGACAATTGATTCTTTCTTTAATTTTCTATTGATCACTAATTTATCAACAAATAAATTGTGAATCTCATTGACTTATGTTGTTAATTACAAAAAAACTCATCCACTTTTGGGTGGGTGACAGTGTCAGAAGCACTACCCCCCTCCCCATCGCCCCTGATCATTTGTGTTTACTCCAACTACTTACAAAATGTTTCTTATTTTTTTCAGCTTTCAATTGATACCAAATTTATGTAAATTGGATCATTTTTATGGAAGTTATGATTAATTTAAGTTAATAATTACAAATTGCTGTCAAAACATTATTCAACTTTCCCTATAAAAAAATTTTGTGCCTAAAAAACACATAACTTTCTTCAATGACATCAAAAAATAAAAAATTTGGTATCATTATTTAAGTTATTAAAAACTACTTCTAATGATATCTTTGATTTTAATACCACGGAATTTTGATTTTTTTTTACCGCATACCACAAATCATTAAATAAACTGAACTGTCACCTTCACCCCTTTGACACTATCACAATGCTTGCAAGTCATCACTTAAAGCCTTGGAAATTTCAAAAGGCAAGCTTTTTGGTAGAGATTGCTTTGCAGCAAACATTGTTGTTCACCTCAATAAACTCCGTTACAAGTACAGCAAAGGTAAATAAATAAATAAAGGTAAAGGTAAATAAACTATTTATCATATTATTACTCTAATATTGTTTTGCTAATAAAATTATGATTTTGAATAATATTCTGAACATAAAAAGTTTGTTGATTAGCATACTTGTTTCAAATTTACAAACAAGTTCTTTGCATTGCACACTTGCTGATAATTTTTTTTTTTTTTTTAAGGTGATCACCTTAAGGCTTCACAGTGTTATAAAATGAGTTCTAACCTTGACTTTCTGACCCGAGAAAACCCTTTTGTGGAATGATAGCCCACACTCTGGGGATCACTTGGATATAAGTATTAAAATCAGATTACAACGTCCTGGCAAGTTATTAGAGAGCTTACGATTAGAAAACTGCAACGGCAACTTCTACAGTTTATGACAAATATTTTACACTAGGCATGCGCAATGGATGGGATTCCCTGAAATGCCGTTTTAAAACTTTTTACGCAACGTCAAAACATTGAATTTCGTGTTTTCTGAAAACGGCTTATAAATGGATCAAAGTAGTTCTTGCTCCAAAAGTGTAACAAAGTAATTATTTACTTTCTGATACAAATTTAGGATATATACATAAGTATAAATGCATGAATATATATATATATATATATATACATACATACATACATACATACATACATACATACATACATACATACATACATACATACATACATACATACATACATACATACATACATACATACATACATACATACATACATACATACATACATACATACATACATAAAATGGACTTTAAGTTTATTAATTTATTCAGGTTCTTATTTTTTTATTTCTTAGTTTAATGAGATGGACAGAAGAACATGACATTTTCTTTCTTCGTGAAATATTACTCCATGAGCCATACCAGTACAAAAAAGGGTCCATAGAAAGAGGAAAAAGTTGGGAAAAGATTGCAAATGCACTTAATTCTGCAAGTCAACCAATTTTTAAAGTTAAGTCAAGAGCTGTGCGAGACCACTTAAATGTTTTAATTGAAAATCATAAAAAGAAAACAAAAGATGAAGAAAAAGCATCTGGTATTAACCCAGTCGAATCAGAGGTGGATATAGCTGTTGCTGATATTATGGAAAGATTCAAAGAGGCTGACGAAACACATTCATCACAAAGTGATGCAAAATTACTTAAACAAGTTAATGATCAAAGTAAAGCTACTGAAATGCGAAAACGTAGTATGGAAACTTTGCTAGAAACAACAGAAAGAAATGGGCAAAAAAAGTGCAAGCGTCCAAAAAATAATGGTTCTGAAACTATGGTATATCTACGAGAGAAAGGAGAAAGAGATGGAGCTATAAAAAAGGAAGAGCTAGAATTAAAAAAACAAAGTCTGCAGAATCAATCCGAAATGTTGAAACTCTTTCAACAACAACAAACAATTATGCAGGAAATAGTGCAACAACAATCACAGCAGCAAGTGACAATGTTAGAATTAATAAAACAACTTTCCAAAAATAAATGAAATTCACTTGAAAGTGACTAATTTTTTCTAAAAAAAAAAACTTCTTTATTATTTTCTTAAAATAAAAAAAACTTATTTATAAAAGTTGATTTAAAAGTTCAAACATTAAGTGAACTAGTTTTTTATTATTGTCTTTTATTTTTATACAAAATATTCCTCAAGCGTAGGTGGATTAATACCAAAATAATTAGATGTCTGCGAACCATATAAACAACTTCGAGCATTATTTAGTAAGGCACAAACTATATACATTTTTCCCACAGCATTTAGGCCGATTTTTAAGTTTTTTTTAAAGTCTAAAAATTTAAAGTAGTTCAAAATATCTCCAAATAACCATTCAACTGAGACTCTGACTTCACTCATTCTCTTGTTCCAAATTTTCTGCTGTGGAGATAACATTGCACCTTTAAAGCCTGTTTGTAAATGCACTCTAAGAGGATATGCAGGATCACCATAAATACATAAGGGATTTCCTGCAGTATCAAATGAATGCTGTCCTAATAAATTTAATAAATTAGAGTCAGCTAACATTCCACTATCATGTTTTTTTCCCTCAACTGGTCCAAATAAGTTAGCTATAAGGCCATTTGGAGCAACCACAGATTGAAATTTTAGACTGTGTATTTTTTTATGTCCATTGTAAAGTACTCTTTGGTTTTTTCCTGGTTTAGTTATTGGTCTAACAGTCCCATCTATGAATCCCCAGCAGTTTGAGAGAGGAGCTCCTTTGCGATGCACAACATCGGCAAATATTTCTAGATTATTTGGAGAAAGCCAGTTTTGATTCAGTGTTGTAAATAAATGAATCCAACGTTCATAGAGAAAGTTCATAACTTGATTTGAAATCATGCTTAATTGCGGAACAGGTCGTCCAAAACGAGGTATCATATCGAGTAGTCTACATGGGTAGGAAAACCGTTTTAAAAAAATACACAGTGCTTCTACCGGAGTAACTTTTAAGCCGTTATAACATATAAACTCTTGAGGTAGTTGAAATACATTGACTAAGCGATATATATCACCACGTAGAAATCTAAATTCACTTTTGCATTCATCATCAGACATGATTTCTAAACAAAATTGCTTATAACTCCAAAACGGTAAATCTGGATTCTTAGACGAATTAAATTTGTAAAGCAGTAAAAATTCCTCGTCGTCTATGATATTTGATTCTAATGCAAGCAATAAACTATTTCTAACATTTCTTAAAGGAGCCATTTTTAAATTTTTTTTTTGTTTATTTCAAGATGTTTTCTTTTTTTTGAAGCGGAAATTCGTAACTAATTTTATTTGAAGACCGCAACTGCAAGTCGCAACCGCTCGATCCAGACCTTTGCCGTCTCCGTTGCCGTTGCAGTTTTCATATCGTAAGCTCTCTACTGACAGGGCCGTACCGAACGACAAAGACGTGGGGGGGGGGGGGTGAAAATGAAAAAAACAAATTTTACCGACAAGATTTTTTTTTTTTTTTAGAAGCCAAATTTCAGTTTTAACCGACATAAACCATAATTTTCGAGTTTTCCGTCAAAAACCGATAGAATATAGTACAAAATATAGGTTATTCCAATAAATATGAACTAGGGAAACAAAAAGACATTCTGCGAGTTTATCGTGTATCTAAAAGGAAAATTATGCTTTAAAATAAATATTCTAATACAAGAAAAAATCATTCTAAAATGGCTCTTTTCACAAGCAATGTTTACTATTAAAGTCCACAAGGCAGCATTGCAACTTTTTACTGTATTCAGGATGATGGTTAGGTCGTTTGTACCTTTGCCAATGCACTTGAAAGTTGTGATGCATTGCCTCTGTTGCTTGTTCTGAGTAAAGTCCGAGAGCTTGGCCGTGTTTGTCAATGAAATCTTTCACATGAAAAAATACAGCATGAACCTTGGGTGTCACAGAAACATTTTGCAGTGCCACATAAGCCACTCTGAAAGCTTCAATTTTTTGTACATAACTTGGATCAAGAACGCATCCAAAACAGGCAGACACTACTGCATTGAATTTTCGAAATACATCAACTAATGGTATTGCAGCATAGCATGAGTGTTTCTCGACAATAGATTGAAGAAGATCAATATTTTTTAGCAGCTTTCTGCACTCATTTCCTGCAAAATGCCCTCCATGATAAGGCTGTTGTTTAATGTGCAGTGAATCAGTCCAAAGAGTTCCTTGAGGGAAAACTTTTAGTAGGGCAGCAAAGAGATGATTGAAAACACCAATAAGGAGATGCAACTCCATTGGCGGTATGAAGTCCAAAACTAATGTGCCACCAGCAAGATCAAATACAGGAGAATGAACAACATTCATGTAATCACGAGCTCTTTTGATGTTTGATCCTGCTGCATTGAAAAGTGAGACATTCTGATCAAGAGATTGGAAAGTTCTTAATTTTCCTTGATTTAAAAGGTCCGTTGCACTTGACTCACACCAGGTGCAGGGGTGTGCACTTGAGTGTGCTTGGAGACCACAAATTATATTTGCCAGTTTTAGGTCACAGGACAAAACAAAATCTTGGTCTCTCATATTGATCAATTCGAAAATTTGAGACACATTTGAGTAGTTTTCTTGCAGGTCCTCAGAGACAGCAATAGTAAGTTGCCGCTTAACTCCAGTGTCCTTGAAAAACTTGTTTGTGCAATTGAGTTTTGCTGGGGGAGTGTTAGATTCACGATTTAATTCAATAATTGCAAGGCTTACTTTCAGGAATCTTCCCCCACCGTCAATTCCAACTTTCACAATATGATTGTTTGATGTGCTTCTCATAGAAATGAGTTCATTTTTAAGCTCTTTGAAGTCCTTGCAATGAATGACAGTCCTTCCACATCCAGCATGATCTTTAATCAATGAACTCGGGAAATGGTGAGAAAGCTGCTTACTAACTGCATCAAATTTTACAGCATAGTTTTTCTCAACAATATGTTGTGAAGTTGACTGATTAATTGTAGCAGCTAGTCTCTTGATGTCATTGTTTGAAAGCCCTGTGTTTGCCTGAACTTGAACAAGTTCTTTTATACTAATTGATGGGTTTGGAGGAAATAGTTTTCTAGCTGATGAGGAACCTAAAATAAATGCAGATATTGTTTAATTTCAAAATTTCTAAAATATCTTTTCATGAAAGTTAAACTTTTACCTGGCATTATTGGAAGCATTCTTCCACCTTGTGGTTGACTCAATTGAACAGTGCCATGTGGAGAAGAATCCTTACTTGAAACAACAAGAGCAGCAACTCGTTCAGATGCAACAGGATCCTTGGTTGCAACAGCAACAAGGTTATTTCACAAAGTGCCCTTTGTGCAATGATGAGGTAATCCTCTTCCAATAATTGAAAAACAGTCAGAGCATCGTTTTTGGACAGTTGAAAATGGAGTATTTTGTGCTGAGCTCTGCAAAAGCTGAGTTTTCTGTTGACCATTATTTCTCAGTTTTCCAACAGAACAAATCAAACAGTCACATTGTGTGTCTCTAGTTTGAGGTCGAATTTTTATAGTCTCAAAATTGTAAAGTGATGGGAGATTGATGTGTTCTCCAGAATCCTTTCTTCTTAAACAAAAACGACACTTTTCACAAATTCCAAGTGGAACTTTGTCATTACTAAAATCGATCCTCTCATTGAGTATTGTTTGGCATTTTTCTTTGACATTTACTGAAGCAAAGAAAACAGACAGTTTTCCTGCAGTCTTGGTGGTTTTTTGCGGTATTCGGCATTTCTTTGTAAAATTAAATGTGCACAGTTTTGGTCTCGTGAATAAAGTAAATAAATCATGCCTTTTCCCGAAATTTTTATTTTCCCGAAATTTTCCCGAAATTCAAAAACTGTCTTATTTTCACAGTTAAAAATAAAATTTATGAAAAGTTTAACAGAAAAACAGAAGAATAAAAAAATATTATATTTGTTTGGTAATAAAGGAAGCTTATCTTCTTGATATCTTTTAATTTTTCAACTTTTTTTTATGTTTTCATAAAACATAATGCTCTTTATGCTACAGTATGTTTGTTTACTTGAATTTAAAATTATATCTTACTGTAAAAATGCAAAACAAGCTGTCATTTCGAATGTGTGTGTAATCAATAAATTCAGAAAATTTAAACATCAATAACTTGCCAGGACGTTGTAATCTGATTTTAATACTTATATCCAAGTGATCCCCATAGTGTGGGCTATCATTCCACAAAAGGGTTTTCTCGGGTCAGAAAGTCAAGGTTAGAACCCATTTTATAACACTGTGGCTTTGTTAACTTTTTGGACAAACATGGCCTGCCCAGAGGAAATAGACTGCACATCCTTTTTCATACCTGTGGAGTTTTGATCCATCACTTCCACAAACTTCAAAGTTTTCTGTTTTCTGGATTAGTTTTGTGTGGAGGACTAAGAAATTGTTTGTTCCAAGACTTCACATCTGAAATAGGTCAGATTTTATGGTGTAATAATGACCTTATCATATACTTTATGACATATTATATTTAACTTAAAGTATCCGTGAGATGTGTGCCCTAGCATTAATTGGAAAGCTGACTGGTCCTTGGATGAAAAAGTTCTATGTTGCATCAGGTCATGGACTTGACTACTTGTCTGGCATTCAAGTTGTCAAAGATGTTCGCAATCCACTTGTTGAAAGCAGCACAATGGCCCTTTCCCTTATTCACAGAAAAACAGACTTTTTTGGTGGTGATCTCAATGATCCAGTTTTTAATTCAATTATTGACTTTTGCCCAAGGACTGAAGAAATGAGATGCGCATTAGCCAGCTGCCTAAATGCTATCATTAGTGTTATTGACCGTCAGTATGAACAACAGTTCAACATGACCTCAACTGATCAATTGAAGTCCCAAACACTATCGGCACGACCTCATAACATTGACTCTGAAGAACTTGTAGGTATGTTTAGCGCTGCAAAGCAGAAAGCTTGTAATGCCACTCTTTGCTTCTTGTCATTAAAAATTCGCACATGCAAAAATAGAACAACTGATTTCCTTTCTAAAAAGCCAACTGATGTACAAAATAAATTGATAGCTTGGTCCATCTCCTCAGCCCGAAAAAAGCGGTTAGCAAACATACAATGCCATGAAGAAATGAAGGTGGAATTAATTAAAGGCATGGCTAAAATGATTAAAATTATGGAGGACAAAGAAAGAAAAAAAGTAGAAAAAGTATTAAAATCTTGCATGCCTCAGCAGATAAAGCAACTGTTTACTGATTTGGAAAGCAATGCGGCTGCAGATATTGAAGACATTCTCAATAGTACTGCTGTTGGAAGAACTATGTTGTTTGGGACTTCAATTGATCAGTATGCCACATGTGGTATGATGCTGACACTAACAGTCAAGATATATACTATGGCAGACTTCTTAGCATTAAAAAAGAACAGTGCCATATACAGTGAGCAAAAAAATTAATCATGCAGCCAATAGAAATTAATAAAAATGCATTTTTCTCAAAAAGTATAAACTTTTTTGAAAAACTAATTTTACCAAAAGATAGCGCTAAGAAAATACATTAAAAATCATATGTTTGAAAATAAAAAATTTGAATTTGTTATATTTAAAAAAATAAAGAACTAACTTTATTGAAAATTCCTGACAAAAAAATTAATCATGCAACAAGAAAATTCGAATGGCAAGTATCAAAAATTATATTATATTTAATTATATTATTTATTTATATTAATTTAAACTATATATTTATATTAATAAACTTTCCAGTAATGACCAGCATTGAAAATATAAAATCTAAAAGAAGCTACACATCTCATTCGATCGGACTTCGTGCACGAGTAATTGCGTTATGGCAAGATGGCCAAAGCCAAAGATCAATAGCTAAAACGCTATGTATATCGCCTGCAACCGTTCAATCCATCGAGGAAAAGTTTAAAAAAGTTGGAAACCTCGAAAATCAACCTGGAAGAGGACGCAAACGAAAGACTACGGCGCGTCAAGATCGATCTTTGATCAAAAGATTCGAAATTAATCCAAGATCTTCAACAACAGCAGCAGCAAAAGAGTTGGAGGAGAGTTTTGGATTGTCTCTCACACCGCAAACAATTAGAAATCGCTTGCATGAAGCGAATTTACATGGACGAACACCACGCAACAAGCCGTATATAAGCCCAATCAATAGAAAGAAGCGGCTCGAATGGGCAAAAAAGTACGTGGATAAGCCACAAGAGTTCTGGGACTCAGTCATTTGGTCTGACGAGTCGAAATTCAATTTATTTGGCTCTGATGGAGCTGTAAAGATATGGAGGAAGCCAGGAGAAGAGCTTCAATTGAAGTGTTTGAATGCCACAGTTAAACACGGTGGCGGTAATATTATGGTCTGGGGATGTTTGGTAGCGAGCGGAGTCTGGAAATTGGCGTTTATTGATCAGAGAATGGATCAATATTTATATAAATCAATTCTGCAAGATAATTTAAGTTCATCTGCAGAAATTGTCGGGTTGAAAGATAATTTTTTCTTTCAACACTACAATGATCCTAAGCATACGGCTCGTTCGGTCGTCGAATATTTAAAAGTTTCAGGGTTTAAAATGCTCGAATGGGTTGCTCAATCACCAGACTTAAACCCAATCGAGCATCTTTGGGCTCACGTCGAGAAAAAATTAAAAGATCGGCGAATTTCGAAGAAAGCCGATCTGAAAAACTTAATTTCGAGTTTTTGGTCGGAAATCGGGTCAGATATTACCAGAAACCTGGTAAATTCAATGCGTAGACGTTGTTTAGCCGTCATTCAATCAAATGGTGGACCTACGTGTTATTAATTTTATATCAATTTTCTTTATTTTTAATTTAATTTAATTTTTTATATTATGCATGTTTAATTTTTTTGCCTTGGTTTTTTGATTTTTTATTTCTTTTGTAATTTTTCGTAACTTATATTATTATTTTGTAATTTTTTAGCTCCTTTTTCGATAAATTTATATATAAATTTTAATTATTTAATATAAAAATCATAAATTTTAACTTAATTTAGTTTAAATTCAGTTTTAAAAAGTTTTTACTATGGTGCATGATTAATTTTTTTGCTCACTGTATATAGTTTCTTATTGGAAACCAAATGAGAATGAGGATGATGATGGTGTTGAGTACGATATGACTAAATATCAACTCTCTGCAAACATCATAAGCGGTGATATGGTGATATTATAAACAAATTGTGATTGAATCGATAATAGTATGGTAAGTTTGATTATAAAGAGTAAAATGGTTTATATGCTTGTGTTAAATATATCATTTAAAGATAATATGTAAGTCAAATTGTTAGAAATATTTTTGCAATTGTAATTATTGTATATATTATGCTCCCCCCAGCATTTTTATTTTTTTTTTGTAAAGTTATGAAATGATATATTTCTCTCATTCATTATTTGTATATATCAGATCTTATTTCAGGAAGTGGGGTAGTTATTGACATCCAATATTTGCTTGAATGCTGATGCATTAATAGACAAAATGCTGGTGTTTAGTAATTTTAACAAATCAGTATAACTTGATCATAGACTGGCCATCCTCTAATGGCTAGTCTATGAACAGATCTATACTTTTTCATTATCATTTTTGTATATCACATCTATTTTATTTCAGGTATTATTGTGAGGATTTGTCAAAGCAAACATTAAGAGATCGACTTACTTCTATCGATGTTTAAATGGTAAAATGTGTTATGCATCAGGAGTTAAGTTATTTTGATTTATTTTTACCCTAGGGCATACCAGATATAATTTATTTTGTTTATTATTGCAAGGTTTTATCAGAGCATACTGAAAGTTAGACTTTTGCTTCTGTGGATATTGATACCTTCAGAAGACAAGAATCTACATTTTCTATCTATGATGTCAATGCTGTTTGGTAAATAGAAAAGATGCGTCTTGTTCGGATTAGGCTGTCACAATCATCACGAAAGAGGCTTTTTTCATAGCCACAATTCTGTTAAAAACATTACTAAGCAAATGAGTTTTTGTTTTTTTTGTTTAACTATTTACATTTATTGAATGGTTCAATTTCTTGGGGGGGGGGGGGGGAGTAGCAATCGAAATAAATCGATTACTATTTTTATTAAAGTGCTATCCGAAAACAGGATCACGAAAATTAGGTATAATTTAAGAAACCATGAATCTTTAAGTTCGCTTTTGACTTCTAGCTGGGTATATAAATACACACTATACACAGCATAAAATAATATATAGTAATGAATACGCCTTTAATTATATACACAATATTCATTACATACTAACATATTACATAATATAAGTATAATAAGGTATAATATTATAATTACTTAGAGCCTAATATAATATTATAATGACATAGAGGTTATTATTACGCTTGCATCCGCGATACTTATCATATTAATTTATAAAACTTTACTATTAATTTTTAATTCATAAAAAATATTTTATTATTTTAATCAACATGATAAATTAAATAAAATACTAACAATTTTTTTAACATAACTTTTTTTTGTTAAAGCATTACGTTGAATTGAAACTTAACGGAAGCAAAATATTGCGCAAATAAACAATAAAGTTCGATTACAAAACTGCCGTTAGCCGAACATGAAATTTTTATGTTGGTCACAGTTTTCTTAAGCAATCCTTCTTGTGAAATTTTGTTACTTAAATGTCCAAAACTTTTTGTAGAATTGTTCGTTTTTTATGAAATTTTCACCATCGTAATACTTATTTAGAGCTCTTTCCAATGATATATAATAATCAAATATATAAATATTTTAAAATTTTCACGCACATACCTACATTATAAATCACTGAGTACACGAACTTTTCTACCTCTAAATGTAAGAAATGTAGATCCACCTTTTGGTACACAACGTAAGCAAGGATATAATATATATAATATAAATATAAAACCTTTATTTTTGTACGCAAATCGCTGAAATAACGATATGAAATTTGTTTACAAAACACAGATAAAAAAAATACTTATCTCCGAGGTATATTCTTTGTTTACCTCTTGTGTGCCGAAAAAGCTGAAATTTCTCTTTTTTACACAAAAATTACCCATTTCACAGCGAATTAGAAAAATCCGTAAGTACGCATTTTTTATAGGAGTGCGGTTTTGAAAATTGCGTAGTTACGCAAAAGTTTAATATACGCAAAAGTTGTCCGTATATAGGGGAGACTGGTTCCCCTAGGGAAGCCATGTACCTAGGGACACTCAAATATTTTGAGAATTTTGTATAAGCATAATATTTTTTGTATGTGGCAACACTCCACCTCTTGAGGTCAGTTGACAGCCGAAGTGTCATCGTGTTGGTGTGAAGCGTTGCAAAGTGGTGATTAAAAATTGATTTTACAACCCTTTTACGTAAGTTTTTTAACATTTTTCTTTTTTAATTTCGCCCTTATAATGTATTTAACAAAATTTTTCTTAGTTTATACAAATACATTATTTTGTTTGCTTGAATATTGCGTTAATAATATCTCTCAAATCCTAACCTCAAATTTTTAGTCGGCGTTTTTTGTCAATATGGCACTCTATTGTACCTAGGGACATGTACCTAGGGACATGTCCCTAGGTACAACAGAGTGCCGAACTTCTGTATCATCAGGAATTATTTGTGTTTTTATGTAATAAATAATTCATTTATGAATCGTGGTGTAATAAATAATATAATTGTGACTCGTTGTGCAGTAATTAATAGGAAATAATAGTTGTAATTCAATTTATGCCAATAATAATAAATAATTAAAGTTATAGTTATAAGTTATCTTTAGTATTTTTTATTTTCATTCTAGATTTTGTTTGTCATGCCACGCAGCAAGAAACAAAAAATCCGGCATGATCCAGATAAAGAAGTTGTGGAGAAGGCTGTGAAGGAAATAGTTGCAAATAAAAATACAGTCAGAGGCGCAGCAAAAAAATATGGAATATCGAGATCGATGCTTTGCCGCCAAGTCAAAAAATTTAAGGAATCTGGACCTGAAAATTACTCGTATGAAACAAATTATGCACATTGGAAAGTTTTTACTCATAGCGAAGAGTGTTTACTGCTTGAGTATGTTCAAAAAGCTTCTCAACTTCATTTCGGATTAACAACAAAGAAGCTGAAAGAACTAGCTTTTCAATTTGCCAAAATAAATAATAAAAAATATCCTGAACAGTGGGAAAAAAATCAAGAAGCGGGCAGTGAATGGTTGCGTACATTCAAAAAACAAATTTAAGGAAATTATATCATTAAGGAAACCTGAAGGGACTAGTTTAGGCCGGGCTACTTCATTCAATCGAGAAAATGTGAAGAGTTTTTTCAATATATACACCGACATTCTACAACGACACCACTTCGATCCGTCAAGGATTTATAATGTAGATGAGACGGGAGTTTCAACTGTACAGGCTTGTCCAAAAGTATTTGCAAGTATTTGAGTCAAACAAGTTGGAGCAATGACTTCTGGTGAGCGAGGCATCAATGTAACGATGATTGCCGCAGTGAACGCGATAGGAAATTCGATTCCACCTATGTTCATTTTTCCTCGAGTCAAATATATACAAATGACAATGATGAGAGGAGCTCCTCCAGGATCAATTGGGGCAGCAAATCCCTCTGGTTGGTCGAACGAAAAAACATTTAGTGAATTTTTGGATCATTTCATAGCGCATGCTCATCCAAGTAAGGATAACCAGGTAGTTTTATTAATGGACAATCACGCGAGTCACATTTCTATTGATGCTATTGGCAAAGCCAAAGAAAATGGCATTCATTTGGTGACATTTCACCCGCATACTACACATAAGATGCAACCGTTAGATAGAACCGTCTTTAGTCCATTTAAAACACATTACAATAATGCTGTAACCAATTTTATGATATCATCAGAAAACGCAGGAAAGCCTATTACTATTTATCACATTGCAGAACTAGCTGGAATGGCATACACAAAAGCGTTTACACCATCCAATATAATAAATGGTTTCAAAGTTTGTGGCCTCTATCCACTCAATCCCGATATATTTTCGGAAGAAGACTTTTTGCCATCAAGCGTGACTGATAGACCACTAACATCAGAAGATAATAACCCACCTACATCGTCTCAGGGCTCACTTTTGCCATCAAGTATGACTGATAGACCACTAACATCAGAAGATAATAACCCACCTACGTCGTCTCAGAGCTCACTTCTTTCAACACCGCCAAAATCTGACTGTACAAATCTGAAATCTGTGTCTCCTTTCGATATAATGCCATTACCTAAAGCTGGTCCAAGGACAAACAATAAACCTTCCCGTAAGGGTAAAGCACGTATTGTTACTGACACGCCAGAAAAAAAGGAAACAGAGGAGAGGAAAAGAAAGAAAACAACTTGTAACGATAAATCGAAAAAACAAAAACGGGAAATACCGCCGAAAAATTAAGTTTCTAAAAAATATAAATCGAAAACAAAAAACACATTTCGTTTAGTGGGATCATCTCCATGTTCCTCGAAACAACTATTTTGCCGTGTTTGTCACAACTTAATACAAAATGATGATAAATAGAATAAATGCATAGTCTGCCGAAATGCAGTTTGTGTAAAATGTGCAGAGCCTGGTGTTCTGCCATTTGAATTTATTTGTAAAAGATGTTTAAATGCTTATAGCGACGATAGTGCTGCAGATAAAGATTACAACCCAATGAACCAGTCTTGTAATGAAGATTCTTCTTAATTAAAGTATTTTTTATTCTGGAAAATTTGGTATCACTCTTTTTGACCTATAATTATTAACTATTTTATTTTGAACACTGTTGTTTCTTAATTAAAGTATTTTTGTCCTGGATATGTTGATGTTACATTTTTATCTATAAATTTTAATTATTCAAAATATATTGCTGCTTCTCAATTCAATCATTTTTTGTACTGGAAAAATTGATATCACTTTTTTTCATCTATTGGTGTTAACTATTTTAAATATGTTTATTTACAATTTAAATATTTGTTTGTTCTAGAAAAATTGATCTCACTATTTTTTATTTATTAGTTTTAACTATTTTAAATAATATCGTTACATTCACTACAAACAAATAGTTCTTTTAACGATCTATATCATTGTTTTAGTTTCCTTTCAGGATTTTTTACAGGCTCTTTTGTATTTATAATTATTAGCTCAATAGAAGCCAATCTGAGTATTCGATTACCCAGCGTCCCTAGGTACAACCGCCGTCTCTAGGTACAACCACCTATGTCCCTAGGTACAACCCCATGTTGTACCTAGGGACATAGGTGGTTGTACCTAGGGACAAAGTCAGACCTCATTTTGCGGCTAAAAAAAAGTACTAAAAAATTGGATTATAAAGCAGAGATTCTCATCAAAAGTGCACAAAGGACCATATTTTCATATACAGTTTTCAAAAGTTCAATTATATTCACCGATGAAAAATTACACTCATTAACCTAAAAACGTCCCTAGGAGAACCAGTCTCCCCTACTCATTTTTTTGCGTTTTGCGTAACAAGCTTTAAAGGATAGGGCCCTGACTGGCAAAAAATTTGCTTCAGTGCGGAAGCGCGAGATAGATATCTTTTTAATATGTCATTGATTCAATTAAAGTTTATCGAAATTAGAATAAGTTTTGGTTTGTTTGTTCTTTTTGAGTTGTTCGAAGTTTTGTATTTTATTGATAGTTGTTAATTTCTCTCGGAGGGATGTTAAAGGAGGAAGAGAAATTAAAAACTTTTCGTTCTTTTTTTTTTTTTATTTAACAAGATTTTTCTCTGCATCTTGTCTTGCTTGCCATTAGTTAATTGGTAACTTAAACGAAATATGAATAAGACACTCAGAAAGTCTTATCACTGCATGAGGCGCAGATAGTTTATATTGCAGTCCATCTGATATGTTAAGAAGTTCCTTAACTTTATCAATGTTGTTCATGTCTTTTGGTGAACATTCACACATACTACTACATTGACTGGAATTTAAACACTATGGACTTTACCATCTATCTTAGTTACTTAGGTGGTATGTCTGGCTGAAATAGACTTACCATTAGATAACTCCACACGTGTTTCTACAGTATTAGTGATTCCATCTTTCAAAGTGGCAAAATTCAATGAGCATTAAATTATTTAATTCTTTTTCACATTTAAATCTTAAAGATCAACAATGTAAAGAAGACGAAGGCTCCTCCAAATAGCAGTTAGGGTTTCTCCAACAAAAGTTGTAATTTGAAGTGGACTGAGGCATGTTAGAAACAATGACTCTTCTTTCTTTAAATCACAGAGACTATCAATAGAAATATTCAGTGTGATTTGAAAGACAACTTTTGTTGTTTTGATCAAATGACAACTCAAAGCATGTTATTAGTTGATCTGAATAATAGTTTAGTAGTTTAAAAGTTTTTAGGAAATATTCGTGTATCAAAAAACTATTTTTGCATTACTGACTGTTAACTGATCATGAATTATTTGTCTTGGCTTTATGGCAAAAAGTTTGTTGTATGTTCATTTACATACTTTGAACAGTAGATTCGCATAAGCAAAAGTTTGAAGGATATCGGAGGAAGTTTATCTCTTGTTATGGCTGAAAATTAATAAAAAAAATGCTACTAATGAATAAAAACTAAGCATTACACTTGCATTTAACTGTTTTAAAGAATCTAAACTAAGAAAACAATATTAATACAAAGTATTCAACTTAAAATTGTACTCAGTAAAGTTAATTGACAACAACATTAGCATAACAAAATTAACAATTAAAAAATGCAAAAAAGCATTATGAAACACTCGTCAAAATTCATGTGTCAATAACCGGATGAAAAAACATGTTAATTAATATTTAATGTTTATTTCAATAAGTATCTCTGTTGAGGAACGTGTCGATCATTATGGCAAGCTTTCAGCATGTAATGTTGACAATAATCTTTGGATAATTTAGCACACCTTGTCCTACTGTGCATCGCCAAAAAAGCCCTAAAGATACAAGATCGCCAAGGCTCACATGATGCAGAATGGGAAAAATGTTCTTTTTTCAGACAAAAAAAAGGATAAAAGTTCTTTCAGAAGATATCTTAATCAAGTTTTGTGAGGGTTTACCTAGTGAGAACAAGATGATGAGGCAATTAACAGAGCACAAAATGTAAGATAAAGGTTCCAGGAAAAAACAAAACGTGTTTAGGATTGGCCAGCACATTCACCTAATTTGAGCTTTTTTGGGCAATATTGGCATGAGGTTTTATAATACGAAGGTTGTTTAGAAAAGTCTTGTAAAAGGTATGAAAAACCGAATCTTTTAATTAGTAGTGCCAACAATGAAAACTTTAGCAATTAACAAATTATCAAAATAAAAATAAAGGTTTACTAGTCATGGAACTATACAAACTTCGCATATTTTTTTGAAACCTTAATAACTTTAACTATACGAAATATGAATTTTTTAAATGTGAAAAAATGACGTGTTTACGTTACTCCAAATAATTCTATTAAACAAGAAAAAATGTTGTTTCACGTGTTCATCTCTAGATACAAAATTGCGCTAAGTGCAACATAAACTTTAAATAGATTATCAGCTTTTGTTAGAAAGCATATCAATTTTAAAGAAATGCTTGCACTAATATCCCCCCCCCCCCCCAAAAAAAAAAAAAAAAAAAGAATTTTAATCCATCTCCCATTTTAAATTCCTTTAAGTTTTATTTTTAACACTCTGTGACTAACACATGACAGTTGCCTTAATGAGTTTTTTGAATTATAATAATACTGATGGTGAAAAGCCTCCATAACTTAAATTGTCTAAAATATCTAAGTTTGTGAAAGAAATTAAGACTTAATTTCGAAATTTCTGGAAAAATAACCTCAAATAGCAGGTACCTAAAAAAAAAGGGGCTTCGCTTTGACATTGTAAAATTTCGCCATCTTTTTTCTTTCTCAGCAAAAATCTTAATTCAACAACACCTTACTTGCAAACAGAAATAAAAAATAATTTAAATTCTTTTATATTTTTTCTTATAACTTTTCTCCTTTTCCAAGGTGGCCACAGAAACCACTTTATCCTTGAAACGAAAAAAACAAATGTTATTTCTCCATTTGTTATAGTCGACATCGGACAAGTATTTTTGTAGTTATATAATATAAACAATACACAGAATTAAGATTTGATAAGTTTGATAAGGCAGTAAAATAGAGACGCCGTAAGATTTTAGGCAGGGATCAACTTTTCGACGTCAATTTATTTACTCCTCTTTGGTGTCAATAATCTCGATGTCTTCTCGAATAAAGAACTCAATTGTTTCTTCCTCAACGTCGCCATACTGACTTTCCAGACTATCTGTGTCAATACCTATAAGAATTTTTTTTAAATAAAATATTAGCTTCGCTATTGTTTCCTAAGTTATGGAATCTTTAAAAAATTTTTTACCTCCTCGTAACTCAAGCCTGAGATTTTTGAAATCCTCGAATGTCTCATGATGGCGTTTACGAAACCCAGAGAAATGCTCGTATAATGCGCGACGTTTTTCAATGAGTTCTTTCGATGCTTTTGTTTGTGACATTCTGTCTTTGATTTCAAACATTTTCTGGTATTTTTTCAAACCCTTCTTAACCCTTTCTATATCTTTGTCAGTTAAAAGAGTAGGTGGTCTAGGACGCCATGCAAAATGACTAAATTGATTTAAAACGTGACGTTGGAGAATTTTTCCTTGAAATGACCAGATAAAATAACCATTATCAACTTTGTGTGTCCACCAGCTTACCCCGCTCATAAAATATCGACCAGTTGGATCCCACTCAATATCGCTGGCCATAAAATGTTCTCCTGAATTCATCACTGTCATATCTGATGTGTCGATAAATTCTAAGCTGCCATTCAAACTAAAATCATACATAAAGGAAAATATTTAGAAATATAAACTTTCTAAAAACTTCATAACTTTTACAACCAAAATTCTTTATAACTGTTTACAAAAGTAAGACACCTATTTATCTTACGGAACAAAATGGGGGAAAAAAAAACACACTTTCTTAAACCAGCCAACACACAAAACTGTCCTGTGGGACACCACGATATTGCATTGCATGACTTATTTTCGAACTGCTTAATCAGTGTTACATTACCCAACTGTGTTGACTCAATTTGATAAAAGCTTGCACAAATACGAGGATTTTCACCGTGTATAATGCAGAACTTATTGCCTGTTGGTTCCCACTCAAAAGCGCTGATAGTATCTAAAGAATATTTTTTATTTTATTAGGTTGAAAAATAAAAAAAACATTTCTGAGGTTTTATTTGTTCAATTTTTAAATAATTCATACGTAACTATAAGAAAATAGATATTATAACTATATTAAGATATTATAACTATAGTAAGATATAAAACTTAAACTTAAATAAAAAACTGAAAGTTTAGTTTTGGACTTCAACTTGTAACCTTTTAGTTCCAGCGTATCAACAGGTACGTTTTTTTCATTCATTCTGAATAATTCTAGATTGTAATAAATTCTCTAAAGAGAACAACAAAAAAAGTTTAAACCCGCCAGACCAATACAGCCATGTACGAAAAATAAACAAAACAGACCTTTTTACTCTTAGTAAGTCTTTCAACTTTTACGCAAAGATAGTCGCCACTCTTCTGCCAGAACATTTTACACTTAAGAAATTTTAAAAAAAGTTAACTAAATTGCAGAAAAATCATCTGATCAGTGAAAACTCAATATGAAAAACAAAGCTCATCTAATTATTTAAAGTACAAAACAATTCTGTTCACGTAATATACGAAGCTATTCTAATTATGTACGTAAGAAATGAGTTTTTCGGTAAAATAAAAACTTTGGAAATGTGAAGCAGGAAAAATGAGTTTTTTAAATAAAAATTATTTCAAATATTTTTTTTAGAAATACATTCATCACTTTTTTATTCAACCTTTTTCAGAATTTGTAACAGCTTCAAGTCAACTCCTGAACCTGAAATAAATGGTTCGGATGTAGTCTATCGGCATCTTATCTTAGACCTTCTTCATAGCATCCAACAAGGGGTCAACACTGTTGTCAGGATATCTTTAACTGAATGAATGCCTAAGCTGAGTAGGCTTAGTGGGTAAAAATCTGTTGAACTGGGCAGCAAGGGCACTTTTTGGCAGTTTGAAGTGTCAACAGGAACTTTGTCACACTGAAACACAAAATTGTCCTCTGAAGTGTAATGACCATCTATCCAGGGTTAAACATAGTTCTCCAGGATTGAAATGTACTTATTGGAGTCAACTTTCAAACTAGTCTTGATGAAAACCAGAGGCATTTTTCTGACCATATTTTTTTAGAGAGCTTTTTAGCCTTTTTATTCATTGACCTTACTGAATTCTGGGAAATTCTTGATAAAAAGCTTTTTATAAGCACTGCTAGACTTCCTCTTTACACAGCCAGTCATTTTGAATAAAAAAATCACAAGCTAGACAGTACTAAATTTTTTAAAGGTGTTTTTGCATAAAATTGCATAAGTAATAACAAATTGTAAAATGTAAAAATTGTTATGGAACATTTCTTTTAAAAGCGTCAAGCCTTTTATGAAATTTGTGAATGCATATGACAATATAAGAATAGATTGTTATTTAAATAAACTTAAATTGTTTGGATGAATTGAAAAAGCAAAATAACAATTTTAAGAATCAAGCAACAACAACAAAAAAAAACTTACATCCTGGACATTAAAAAGATTTTTAACTCGTATTTCTTTTTTGCTTGGTAATTGCATAATGCAAACTCTGGCTGGAGTGTCTTTATCTTCAGGAACCCAATAAGCAATTATGTTTTGTTTAGGTGACCAGGAAAAGTCCATCAACCCTGGTATTTTAATGCTTTTCTTCTCAAGCAAGACAAAGGTAGGTGATTCATAAATACTAAGATTTTCTCCCAGTGATCTTGCCACCATACTGCCATCAGGGCTCCACCTAAAAAACTTCTCATTTTCAATCTTGAATTTAAAATAGCTAAACTTTTTTAATAGAGTTAAGTTTTAGAACTGAAAATAAAGAGTAATGTATACTTAAAAACTGGCCATGTTCCACCAGCAACAAAATCTCTCTTTTTCATCCCCGTTAAAATATCCCAAATGACTATAGCCTAAAACATTGCATTTAGTTTTATATTTATAGCGAAAATTAAAATACTTATTAAAGTTTACTTTCAAAATGATAATTAAAATGGTCACTAATCACTAATAAGAAAAATTTGACAAAGTTAAACATTTTTTATTTGAAGTTTTTTGCAAGTTTCAACTATGATTACAAGAATATCATATCCAATAGGCTGAATTATTTTTTCAAAGATTTCTTAAATGATCTATAGCTGGCTATTTTGCTGATGTCTTTGACCACATACTGATAACCTTTTTTTTTTTTTTTTTACAAATTAGAGTAAGAGTTCCTCTATTTATTGGCACCTCTTTTGTACATGCAACATTTCTCTCTCTTCTATTTACAATCATTTAATTACTGATTTTTTACCTGAGATAAATAGCCATAAAGTTTAAATGAAATGTCTTTTTTATTTAATTTATTTATCAAATTAATTTAATCTTATTCAACTTCCAATTCCTCTGAAAATGATATTATTTATTAGTCATATAAAAGAAACTGATGTCAAAGATTCTCCAAAGTCTGCTAGGCCTTCAAAGTTAACTGAAAGAAATAAAAATGTCGGTTTTCATACAGCCTGATAAAATCCTAGGAAAAGTATTCATAATTTAAACAAATTATTCCAAAGAAATACTGAGAAAGGTGTTACTTACCAAAGGTATAGGATCATATCGTCATTAAAAAACCACTTTTGACTGTAAAAGACTGCTTAAAATAATTGAAATGATGCTGAGAAAGAATCAACTGGTCTGTTGAAGAATGGTCTCATTTAATTTTTAGTGATGAAGTTAATTTTGAGGTACTAAGTTGCAAAGAAAAATTGTATGATAAAAATACAAACATAAGAAGTATTCATCTTGTTATGTTATACCAAAATTACAAGGAAGTGGAGGCTGGAATATGAGGATGTTTTTCTCATAAAGGTCCAGGTCTCAATATATATACCAGAAGAATCAATTATTATAGCTACAAAGATACTCTAGAAAAGTGATTAAAACAGTCAGGAATTTGTTTTATTTGTTTTACAAATTGTTTTATAGAAGAAACAGAAATAGGATGTTTCAGTAGGATGCTTCCACAGGTTCAATGGCTGCAAACGTATTCCTTGGCTAGCTCAGTTGCCTGATTTAAATCATAATGAACATGTATGGAGCTGGATTGACAGAAAACTTGCCAAACATTAGATAACTTCAACTGAGAATCTTAACAGTTATCAGAGATACATAAGATTGATTGAAAGTATTGTCACTTCCAATCATGTATAAAAGCAAAAGGAAACTGCTTTAACTTTGTTAATTTATAATTTTTAATATAAACTTTTTTTGAGTTAATTCGATTTGTTTAAATTTAATTGCCAGTTTTTGTAAAACCAATTTAAAAGTTATATCATGCACTTGTATTTTTATATTTACATAAATTTTTTAAATTCCATCAAAAGTTTTTTAACTTGGTAATTAAAGCTTAATAAAGGTTACTTAAAAAAAAAAATTTAATCATTTGTTTTTAATTTTTTGACAATTTTATCATTAAAAAACTTGTCCAATATCATAAAAAATTTGCTCTTGTATAAACTTTATGTATTAGCTTTATCTTTTTGTTTATGTTAACCAAAATCAGACCATGAGTGAGAATTTTAATAAGTGTTTAGTATTTTTGTAATAAATAATTTTACATGTACACATTCTGTAGAAATAAGAATATAACTATAAAGCATGTCTTTATAACTATATTCTTATTTCATACAAAATTCATGATAAAATTAACTGTAAAAGTGACAAAATTGTAAATGATTGGAAGAAAGCATACAACCTGATAATAACACAATTTTAGATAAGCTATTTAATAGCAAGATGCAAATGTAATGTAATGTCCAATTGTATCCTGTGAAGAACCAAACTCTGATGCCTGCAACCAGAATCTTCTTGCTTATATTCAAAGGAAAAAAACTTGTTATTGAACCTCATTTTATGAAGTCTCAGATGGATAAAATTTATTGTAAGAGTGAAATGCAAAAGGGATCATTTGATAAAAAATAGGCTACAAGACAGAGACAATTTTAAGAAAGAAAGCAGAACAAATCAAATTAGAATTGGTAGTGTACAGGCCTCAGTTGTATCATGAGATACAGTTGGAATCAGATAATGCTGACAATGAAGACAATAATTATTCACCAAACATACAAAAAAAAAATCTGAATTAAAGACCCTAAATGTAAATTGTATTGGTTTGTCAGCAATAAGATTTGCTGTAAGTAAAAGAGCAGTGGCATCAATAGGTACTGCATTAATGTTCTTGATACAAGGCTGGCTCTGGGTCATAAGAGAAATAAGAGATAAAAGAGTAATGAAAACCTGTAAAAAAAAAAAATTTAGGAAATTCTTTGATTGAGGATATACGATGTATGTTTGATGGTAGAAAAGATCTTACAAAAACCATTGTTTATGGTGGAGATGGTAAGACACACCAAAGGGAGATCTTACAAGATGAATATCTTATTTGTTGTGAACCTGGTGTAAAGTACTTATTTTACTTTGGAGTAAAATGAGTACTTTCCATCAGGTTCACAACAAATACAATAAAGATCTTTTTAGGAAATTCAATATTTAGAGAAAAAAAAGAAGAAAAAAAAAGTTACTGTGCTTTACATACCAACAGTTGCCAGAGGCAGATAGCTTTGGATGGCAAAACTGTACCTCAGAACAGATTTTATTAAGAAAGCAATAAATTATTAACAAAGCAACAACTTATTAACAAATCCACAAGCCTACCTTTTACTAAAGAAATCTCTCAGCTTGATACTTTTGTAGAGATTTTTATTTAAATCTTGAGAATGAATTCAAAAAATTATGTTTACAAATAAGTATTTGTTAAAAATATCTAGAGCAGTGGCATAAGGTATTTGCCTGATGGGTGAATCTTGTAAGCAGATATAGATAATCATACCAGATGGGTGAACCTTGTAAGCAGACTTCTAAAAATTTGGTGGTATGAGGATGGATTTGAGGGACAGATTATCAAGAAATAAACTTTTTTGCAGAATTCACTATGGAAGTTTATTATGTCATGTGGTTTAAAACTCAAGTAACACTTAGTTTAGTGCAAAAATATAAAGCTATAGCTACATTTTGATAACAATGTATATTACATTTAAAAGTATAATTTGTATAAACTAAAAAATGTTTGTCTGTGGACCTAACACAAGTGGATTTAGGGTCCACAACACATTCACATTCAGGGTCCTTAAACAGTTAGCTCTGGTATGTCTGTTTTGCTGTTCTTTTATGTCTGTTCTCCTGTAAAAACCATGTTTGGACAATTTTTTATAATTCAGATGAAAAGAAAGAAGATTTGCAGTACAGAAAATTCTTAAAGTGAGAAAAAATAAGTAGATTGGAGACAGAAAAAAACAGAAAAAGAAGAATACCAAGAATAAATCCTGAAGCAAGCATTATTAGTAATTAGTTTATTAGTTATTAGTTTACAAGCTTATTAGTTTCAGGGTTTATTCTTGGTATTCTTCTTTTTCTGTATAAGTCTATAAGATCTAATTAATTGGATCTCTACTTTGACAAGTAAAAATTGGTTCACTGAGGAAATCAGTGAACCAATTCTTACTTGTCAAAGTAAGCAAAACACAATATAGTTGCTTGGCAATATACTAGCACCAAACTTGATCCATGATCAATCTATTAAATGAATTGTAACAGAGGGCTTCAACTGTGATGTATGGGGCTGAAAAAAAAGAGTTCATAAGGGCTGGTTTTAGAATGAACAGAACACCAACAAAAAGGTTACAAAGCTACAATACATTTAGATAAAACTAATATTCTAAGAAACCTGATTTTTTTGAAAAACAACCCACCCCAATGCCCAGTAAACTGGGCATTGCATACTAATTATTGTATGTTAAGTTTATAATATTCACTATCTAATCTTTATTGAAAATCTTTATTATTTAACATTTGTTTATAATATTTAATGTGATGTTGAGGACACTTTTGGATCTTTTGTTTACACTGTGGGTTTTTTTAATTCTAAATCATTTGGCAACTTAAAGTTTTTTTAAAATTTAAATAACAGCCTAAACATCTATTAAATAATATTAGAATTCCTACATCAAATAATATCATTACTTGATATGGGTCAAACATGTAGTTTATCCTTGTGAAGAGCATGTACAATTTAAAGATTTTTACTTTAAAATCTAAAAATGTAACACTAAAGTAACAAAGTAGCTCATTTTTAATGCTTCATTGATAAGCTATTGTGCATTTTAAGTTAACTATCTGTACAGTTTGTTTAATGAAACGTCAAAAATGTTGCTATTAAACTAAAAGTTCGACTTAAATTTCCAGCTTTTTGATTAAAAAAAAAAAAAGCAATTTTATGAAATGCTTTTGTGAATTTTTAACTAAAATACATTAATTTTATCAATTATTTACATTATAATACTTTACTACTACATTTAGCCTGATTCTTTTCTACAAAAACATTTAAAAGGCCAAGATAACTACATCAATAGGTATTTTCCAATTGCCTTTCATTTCAACTGTCATAAATTTAATTTTGTCAGCTTGATACTATCTTAATGAAATTGATTAAATAATTTATCATAATTATAATTTATTGGTAATAGTTTAGACCAGGCTTGGTCGGGAAAGGCATGCAATCGCACTCTAAACTTGACCACGCATAAAGTATTTATCTGCGACTGCTTGGCCACTGCTCTTAAGATGTTTTGAGAACATTTCAAAATCATCGGCAAAGCCATGGGCAAGTTGTTGCAACTAAATATTGTATGTGTGGTGAAGATTAGAGTGCGATCGCACGCCTTTCTCAACCAAGACTGGTTTAGACTAGTTACTTGTTTTAAATGTGTAGTAAAATTTACTTACAGGCTCTTGAGAGTTGACCTGATTTGCTGAGAAAGTAACTAAATATCTTTCGCATGGTGAAAAATCAATTAGAGAGACATTGGTATGATTAAATCTGTTGATTCGTGCAAACTCTTCACCACCCCACAAAACAACACCTTGCTTATGAATTGTGGCCATGTAAGTACCTTTAGGTGACCACATCACATATGTTTCAGTCCAGTTCTAAAAAATATACCAGTATTATTTATTCCTAATTGTGCAAAACTTAAATTTGAGATAAATATTGCTCACATCTCTTTGTTTAATGACTGTTGGGGCTGTTTGACCATTCTGCAAAATAACAACTTTATCACCATTTCCTATCATAATTGAATACTGGTCATTACTATCAGGTTCAAGCAACCAAGACTTTAGATTTCCCTGGAAATTACACAAAAATTAAAGCAATATTTCCTTTTCAAAAAATTTAAAGTGATTTTCATGTAAGTTAATAACATTTAAAAAATTAAAGATAAAACATTATGTCAATAACGAAAGTTAAATATTAAAAAAAAAATCAAGAACTTTACTAACAAAATCATTAAACACTCTTTTTTCTGGTGGAGTCCAGGAGCTTGAAATATCTTTGTATCTAAACACATTAGAATAGGACAGAGTATGCCAAAATACCCAAAAATTATTTTTAACATTACATGCTGAAAATGTATGAAAATAACCCATCCATGTTTAATTAGCAGAAATATTTGTTAAAATAAATAAGCTTGCTTGGTAGAAGTTTCTTGTATCATGTTTAGAATTTACATAAAATTTGTACCAATATTGCCCAAAAAAGTTCAAATTAGGTGAATGTGCTGGCCAATCCTAAACACGTTTTGTTTTTTCCTGGAACCTTTATCTTACATTTTGTGCTCTGTTAATTGCCTCATCATCTTGTTCTCACTAGGTAAACCCTCACAAAACTTGATTAAGATATCTTCTGAAAGAACTTTTATCCTTTTTTTTGTCTGAAAAAAGAACATTTTTCCCATTCTGCATCATGTGAGCCTTGGCGATCTTGTATCTTTAGGGCTTTTTTGGCGATGCACAGTAGGACAAGGTGTGCTAAATTATCCAAAGATTATTGTCAACATTACATGCTGAAAGCTTGCCATAATGATCGACACGTTCCTCAACAGAGATACTTATTGAAATAAACATTAAATATTAATTAACATGTTTTTTCATCCGGTTATTGACACATGAATTTTGACGAGTGTTTCATAATGCTTTTTTGCATTTTTTAATTGTTAATTTTGTTATGCTAATGTTGTTGTCAATTAACTTTACTGAGTACAATTTTAAGTTGAATACTTTGTATTAATATTGTTTTCTTAGTTTAGATTCTTTAAAACAGTTAAATGCAAGTGTAATGCTTAGTTTTTATTCATTAGTAGCATTTTTTTTATTAATTTTCAGCCATAACAAGAGATAAACTTCCTCCGATATCCTTCAAACTTTTGCTTATGCGAATCTACTGTTCAAAGTATGTAAATGAACATACAACAAACTTTTTGCCATAAAGCCAAGACAAATAATTCATGATCAGTTAACAGTCAGTAATGCAAAAATAGTTTTTTGATACACGAATATTTCCTAAAAACTTTTAAACTACTAAACTATTATTCAGATCAACTAATAACATGCTTTGAGTTGTCATTTGATCAAAACAACAAAAGTTGTCTTTCAAATCACACTGAATATTTCTATTGATAGTCTCTGTGATTTAAAGAAAGAAGAGTCATTGTTTCTAACATGCCTCAGTCCACTTCAAATTACAACTTTTGTTGGAGAAACCCTAACTGCTATTTGGAGGAGCCTTCGTCTTCTTTACATTGTTGATCTTTAAGATTTAAATGTGAAAAAGAATTAAATAATTTAATGCTCATTGAATTTTGCCACTTTGAAAGATGGAATCACTAATACTGTAGAAACACGTGTGGAGTTATCTAATGGTAAGTCTATTTCAGCCAGACATACCACCTAAGTAACTAAGATAGATGGTAAAGTCCATAGTGTTTAAATTCCAGTCAATGTAGTAGTATGTGTGAATGTTCACCAAAAGACATGAACAACATTGATAAAGTTAAGGAACTTCTTAACATATCAGATGGACTGCAATATAAACTATCTGCGCCTCATGCAGTGATAAGACTTTCTGAGTGTCTTATTCATATTTCGTTTAAGTTACCAATTAACTAATGGCAAGCAAGACAAGATGCAGAGAAAAATCTTGTTAAATAAAAAAAAAAAAAGAACGAAAAGTTTTTAATTTCTCTTCCTCCTTTAACATCCCTCCGAGAGAAATTAACAACTATCAATAAAATACAAAACTTCGAACAACTCAAAAAGAACAAACAAACTAAAACTTATGAACAAGAGTTGAATTAGTATCTATACAATACCAGCCACCAAATAAAACAAACTAATATTTGATGAACTTAGAATATTGTTGAGACCTTTTTATTAATATTTTCTATGCATCTGCATCTTGTAATTTTTTTATTCAAGATGAGATAATGATATCCAGGACAAAATTTTTAAATTCCGAAAGAAAATTTGTCCCGGTTTATAACTTTATTCCAGGACAGTTTATTCGTCAATTTTTTCAGGGACATTTCTCATCTCGTTATACTTGTTCCAGTTCATTTTCAGAAAAAGATTCCGAGAGGAAGACCCTTAATATATACCATTTTTTTATATCCCACTGTCTGTTGGGACAAAATAAAAAAAATAGTGGTAAAAAAAATATGATTTTATCCCACTGGTATGATCTAGTAAACATAACAACTTGATGGAATTTAAATCCATCTATTGAGGCAACCATTCCATATAATTAAGTATTCTTCTTTCATGTATTTAGTGATAGCAATAAATAATTGACCAAAAGTAATAATCTGAACATGTTTAGTATTTGTAATTAGAACAGTGGACTTTTTGCAATAGCGTAAAAATGTAACACAACAACTATAAACACATAATAACATAACGGCAGCAAAAATATATATAAATTTAGATAGAAACGAAATAAAAATAAAGATTTTAAATTCATGCTCTATTGCATACAGATACTTACTTTTCAAAATCATTAAAGGAATTAACTGCAAAGGTGTGATTTTTATCAAGCCTATATCCATTGGCAGTTTTGATAGCATTGGCAGCATCTTCTGGTTTTGGAAATTCAAGAAAAATATACCTGTTAAAAAATTGAAGATATCATCATCAAAGCTAATTCCAAACATAACAGCATAAATACAATCAGCATAAATATATCAAGAATGTAAGTAAAAGTAAGATTATTCTAAGTAATTATTTGGACATATTGAACTAAATTAACTACCAGGTTTTAAGTTGTAGCACTAAAAAGAACAAAAAAAAGAGAATTCTTTGTAGTTGTAGAACAAAAAAAAAAGAGAATTCTTTGAATTTAATTTCTTTGCAGGTGTAAAGCATAATATTTTTATATCATTTGCTCTATATCCAAGAATGACCATTAGCAATTAGTCTGCAGTTAATGGATGATCTTGAGCTTGTTTTGGTCCAAGAGTGAGATGTTTAAAAATGTACTTTACTTCAAATTACTTGCAAAAAGGTTTAACTATAAAAAAAATCATTTGTAAAATGTCTTTAAAATGAACCTTAAACAACCTAGCTAACACATTGCCATTAGCAACTTTTGCAATTAGATTACTTAAACAACAATCCTAGCAATTAAAATTGTTCTAATATCATTTTCCACACATAAGGTCAGTATAATAGAATTATTATGTTTAAATTGCTATTAAGGGTCTGTGTATTGTTTCATTTCTGTATCGTTATCATTTTGATATGATAGCAGAAAAAAAGTGTCATCGGATTGACGAGAGTTCTGATATATACCGAGATTTAAACTAACTACAATACCGAACAAAATTTTTTACTGATTTTTTATCATAATTATTCTGATGACACTTTTTTTTTCTGCAGACCCTTAATTGCTAACATAACATTCATGCAACTATAACCATAAGAACGCTAATGCTATTGTAATTTATGCAGCTAAAATTAAAGCTAAAAAACCATGTAATAGATGCTATTGTACCCTTTAGTTTTTCCATTTTCCTCAGGATAATACTCATTAACTATAGTTCCAAAGCTTGAAAACACTTTTTGAATCATACTCTTAAGCTTCTCAAGACGATCCGGTCCAACTATTGGAACATTGTCAACAATAATAACTGTATCTAGGCTATCACTTTCCTTTGGTCGTTGCTCAAGTATATCACCAACCATTTCTAAGTAAAAGACAGAACACTTTGCTATTTTTAAGTTGGTTTAAACAATAACAGATAAACAAACTTTCTAAGAATTCTGAAACTATAATAATTTAAAATTTGTAGCAGTTTTCATTTCTAAATTTCAGACCTAAATTCTCTGGTCAAAATTAATCAAATGAAAGTATTCAATTTTTTTTTTATAATTCAATTCTTAATGACTGTTATATTTTTAAATCTAAAAATGTTTTGTAACTTGAATATTTTTTTATTTTTCAAACAAAAATATTCCTTTTTAATTGAATCTCTATAACTGTTTATTTTATATAATTGCTTATTTTATATACCTATTTTTAAAAAAAAATGTTTTAACTAAGAGCATGCCTAATGTTTTAAAATAAATACTTCTAGGAGGTTTTGAATATCTTCATTAGGTCATCACTTGTTAAATTTAAGTTTAAAGATCTTCAAAGTTGAGTTCTATAAACATAAGAATCAACAACTTTTTAAAAAGTTTTTATTAGTTAATTCTACTAAATTGGTTGAAAAAACTTTCAACACTTGCTTGTTATTGGTTATTATGTTTCAGAATAACTTTTGAATATGTCCTATGCTATATCAAATACCTAACACTTATATCAAGCTAGATAGATACTATAGTAATAAAAACAATTATAAAAAAGTAGCAGCAATAAAAAAATATAAATAACTTATTACTATTATGATTAATATTATTTTATAAGCAGTTATTTATTTATTTCTCAAATTTCAATTATTCTGTCTGAAAGAATATTAGTATATGTTAAAATGTTGAATTGCATAAGGAGTGATTCAGTGATAAAATTCCTGAAAATTATTCTTTCAAGCTCGTTTAACCAATCATACCATCTTCTGTCATAGGGTCAACAAAACCCTCTGGATCTTCAAACTGTGTATCATCAATAAATTCTTCTTCAGAATCATAACCATTATCAAGATGATTATCGTAGGAGGAGTATTCCTCGGCCGCTATGATCCCCACCATTTTCACACGTGAAATGTGTTAAAAAGACTTAAAGAAAATACAATTTTCGCTTACGTGAACTTCAAGCCTATTGTAACTCCGCTTTGAACAACATACCAATCTGGTTTAAGTAGTATCGAGCATGTAAAAGATTGCAAATGTGGTATTTGGGAGGTTATAGATGAAACCAAAGTATTAAACTAAATGTGAAACTGCTTATGCACAAAAACCGTTAAAATTTCATGGCTAATCGAAAAATCTCCAAATAAACTTTGCTAAAAAAATTATTGCGAAGTTTCAAATTAGAAAACAACCTCAAAAAGGGCACTAACATTAGAAACTAAACTCTAAGAACAAATTATCATCATCAAATTGCATCAATAACATTAATAACAAAATTAACAGTAAAGGTGGTAAAATCGCTTCTGAAATGCAGTCAACAGCATTAAAAAACTCCGAAAGAATAATTCCCTGTTAAAATTTGCCTTAATTTAAGAAGTAAGTCCGAAGATTTCTTCTAGTAAGTAAATCAGAAGATTTCTGCAGCGGACATCCAATGATATCTTAATTTTCAAGTACACTATTCAGGAAAATTAATTATTTTTCTCCTCTTTTTCACTTTGATGGTAATTTTATTAAATTCGGAGTGAAGAATCCATATCTAAAACCCAAATTTACGCTCCTAAATTTCAAATGCTTCTCCTGAAAAACGGTACGTGGTAAAAATAATCAGATTCAAGTTACAAAACAATCTATAAATTTAACCAGCAGGCATGGTTTTGTTGTCACACTGCCACAGACATGGTCAAAAATGAGCTTTTTTGAACTTTGAAGGGCTTTTCTCAAAAATTGGTAAGTGATGGAGTAAATTGGCTTTCAGATTTAAATTCAGCATTTTCTTTAACAACAATCAACTATTAAAGTAAAGGGAAGGATTTATTAGTGTTATTAATACAAATTAATCGATATGTTTTGATCAAAAGTAGGGTTTTTGTGCTAAATTCAACCATGGTCGAATTGTGCGGATAAATCCTTGTAAGTAAGACCAATAAAACTAAACAATTGGAAAAGCAAGTTTGTCCAAGTGTTGTGCAAAGCGCTTGAACCAAAATATATTCCGGTAACAGTTAAACATGGAGAGAGTTGAGTGGTTACATGGAGCTGTATAGTTGCCTCTGATGTAGAGGAACTAGTTTTCATTGATGAAAAAGTGGATCTACATGCCTAAAAAAGTATCCTTGAACAAAAATCTATTTTTAAGTATTAAAAATTAAATCCAACTTTGTTTTCCAGTATGAAAATGAAGCTATGTACACTTCGTGAAGTGTTAAGCAATAGTTATCAGAAATCATCAAAGAAGTTCTTGAATAGCCATCTTAATCTCCAGATTATAATCTAATTGAACAAGTCGAATTATTTAAGACAAGTGAACAATTAAAAGTGACGTGCGTCTGCTGTATTGATAAACTATTGGTTTTTACGAGAGTAAACTCTTTACATTCTAAGGTTAATTTCTGACTCAAACTGTTCCAGAAGTAATGCTTTTATAGTTATAATTTATTACAATGAAATTAATATAAGATTATTTTAAAACTAAAATAATATACATTTGGTTTTATTGATAGGTTTTTTAGGAGCACCTGAACTGCATAAAGAAATCTTCTGCTGCTTATTTTAACATGTACTGGACAACAAATAAGAAAGTTGTGTGCTACTCCAACATCTTTATGTGTTTTTGATTAATCGACTATTCTGACTTAAGATCTGAAATCAAAATTGCGCTGAAACATCAGAATTTAAAGTTATAGACAAAAGTTTTACTGAAGGTAAAGAGTTATTATTAAAGTAAATATTTGTGCATACTTCAAATAAATTGATAATAACAAACTGTAGTGTGTGTAATATATTGTGTAGATGCTCTAATTTAGTTAGTACTAAGTATTTTGCAGTATACAATCAAGAAGATGCACTTAGATACTGTTACGGTCTATTCTAGAACTTTCTAGATACAACAGAACATTCGAGAATCTTCCATAGAACCCTCTAGATATATAATAACGCTCCAGAATGTTCTGTATCTTTCTAGGAACTTTCTATTTTACTATAAATATTAAGTTTGTGATATTATTGTATTGTATTGGTATTACTGAATCAAAAATAAAAGCTTTACTGAAATCGAACTTTTCTTTGGATCTGTTAACAAACATAACAGATTTTTGGCGACGAAGATCTCTCTATTTTCTAAAAACTACTCATGGAAGAAAAACACGGTGCTACTCTGGTAGCGATATTGGCAGAAATGCAGAAGCTACAAGAAGCTAGTCAACGACAACTAGCCGAACAACAGCGACAAATCAAAGAGCAACAAGACGCCATTGTCAAACTGCTTGAAGCCAATGAATCAAAGGTCACTCAAGATTTTGCTGCTTTTGATTCAACAGCTGAATTATGGGTCGACTATCAGGAAAGATTCGAAACATTCGCTAAAGCTCGGGGTATAACAAGAAATAACAAAGCTGCTTATTTTCTCAGTTGTCAAACTCCAGTCATCTACAAACAGTTGTGCAATCTTGCAAGCCAACAAGAGACTCCTTTAACAGTCAACCATCTTTCGTATGATCAAATTGCTCAATTCATGAAAGAACAATACAATCCAACCAAATTTCTTGTTCGTGAAAGATTCAAATTTTGGTCAAGCATTGGTCGAAATCAAGGTGAATCTATTCCACAACTGGTTGCTCGAATTCGACAATTGGCTGAAACATGCGACTTTGCTAACATCACAAATCCACTGGATGAAGCTCTTCGAACACATTTTATCTGCTCTATTAAAAATGAAGCAGTGCTCAAAGCTCTTTTCAAGTGCAAAAATGAAGATCTAACTTTCGCCAAGGCGGTAGAAATAGCAACCGAAACCGAGGAGGCCGCCAAGGTAGCCAAGGAAACTGCCGTTGGTCCCTCAAAGTCTCCGATGTCTCTCCCAATCAATAAGTTGGGGCAACATAAATCGGAATCCAAATCCTCAGCTCCTCGACAAAACAAATCTCAGACTGAGTCAACCGCTTGTAGAAGTTGTGGCAAATCGACCCATGAACGCAAAAATTGCCGTTTCAAGGACGCCGAATGTAATTTTTGTGGTAAAAACGGTCACATTGAAGCAGTTTGTTTCAAGAAAAAAGCTGAATCCCGAAAGACGGTCAAGCCTATATTCATTTATGGACAGACTAAAGCACTTCGCCAAGTCAACCAAATCAATGTTGATGATGAAATTACACAAAATCTCCAAATCAATGGGCATTCGATAAGATTCGAACTCGATACTGGAGCTCCCGCCAATTTCATCACCCATACTTTATGGCAAAGTTTGGGTAAACCACATCTTCAATCGTCAGATTTACAATTTGAGTCAGCAAGCAAGCATCAACTTCCGATACTAGGGAAAGTTGAATTATCAGTTAAAGCTCCAACAACCTGTTGCAAGATCTGGTTCCACGTAACTTCTGTTCCTGGACTAAATCTTATTGGCCGATCGGGTATTCGACTACTTGATCTTTCAGTTGATGAAAAGATTAAGAAATCATCAAAGAGTACTGTTGCTAAGGTCTTTGAGCATCTCAAACCTGACACAGATCTCCAACAAAGTTGGAGAATTCTATGTTCTGAGTTTCCAGACCTGTTTAAACCAGAATTGGGTTGTTTGAAAGACTTTGAACTTGAAATAAAATTCAAGCCTGACTACAAGCCTATCTTCTGCCGTCCAAGACCTGTACCTTTCGCTATTCAAGAAGATCTGGTTGACGCTTACGAAGCTGGTATCAAGCATGGTGTTTGGAAACGTACTCAATTCAACGACGAAGGTACACCTGTGGTTCCTATTCAAAAGACCGCGCTTCCGGGACAAACAAAACGAAAGATTCGAATTTGTGGCGACTATTCAGTCTCCATTAATACTCAGCTAGAACCTCATCGCTACCCAATGCCGTTGCCAGAAGACCTGTTGCGTAAACTGCGTGGCGGTTATGGATACACAAAAATTGACCTGGCTGACGCTTATAATCAAATTCGTTTGGGTCCAATTTCTCAGAGACGACTGGCTCTCAGTACACATACTGGTGTACTTCTTCAGCTACGTCTTCCATTTGGAATCACTTCAGCACCGGGGTACTTTCAAGAGACAATATATAAATTAACAAGTGATCTACCTGGTGTAGCTGTCTATCTCGATGATATTCTCGTCAGTGGCAACAACGCAGCCGATCACATTTCCAACTTGCGTGGTCTTCTACAACGACTAAGCAAAAACGGACTACGCTGTCGTCTAGAAAAATGTATTTTCGCTAGTCCTTCGATCGAATATCTTGGTCATATAATATCTTCGGAAGGTATTGCTAAAGGTAACAAAGTAGATGCTGTTTTGGCTATGCCAGTTCCTAAGGACGTTAATACGCTGCGATCTTTTCTTGGTCAAGTACAGTTTTACGGCAAATTTCTTCCTCCAAATTTGTCTATGACATTAGACCCGCTCTATCGTCTAATTAAGAAAGATGTACCATGGCAGTGGACATCCGAACAACAGTCAGCTTTTGAAGCTGTGAAACAGTTGTTATCATCTGATTCAGTTCTTACTCACTTCGATCCTTCGAAACCGTTAGGAATGGCAACAGACGCTTCAGAAGTTGGTATTGGTGCCATATTGTTTCATCGATTAGCAGATGGCTCTGAACGTCCAATTGCAAATGTATCGAAGATTTTGACTGATTGTCAACGTCGCTACAGTCAAATTCACAAAGAAGCATTGGCAATAATTTTTGGCTTAAAAAAGTTTCATCAATTTCTTTTTGGTCGTCGTTTTACCATCGTCACTGATCATAAACCACTACTGGCTCTATTTGGTCCAACAAAGGCTACTCTAGCTATGGCAGCAAATAGACTGGCTCGATGGGCTTTAATTCTTAGCCAATACAATTACGAAATCGAGTTTCGTAAGACAGCTGAACACGGCAACGCTGACGCGCTCAGTCGATTACCGGTTGACCATGATCGCATTTTCGATGGGGAGGAAAGTAGTGAAGAAAATTTAATGATTTGTGCGGTGAAAACCGTTAGTCATCAAATCAATATGCATGATCCGAATATCCTGGTCCGCGAGTCGAGCAAAGATCCTGTCATCGCTGCAGTTATTCGCAATGATCGAGATGGTTGGGTCGAATCCGACAATAATGACGAGATACGGGAATTCCAAAAACTTTCCGAAGCTCTCTCAGTTTCAGGCAAATGCTTGTTCTATGGTCCACGTGTTGTCGTCCCCAAAACTCTTCAAGATCAAGTCTTGAAGATACTGCACCTAGGTCATTTCGGCATTCAACGAATGAAACAACTCGCACGATCCGCCGTATATTGGCCAGGCATTGATTCAGCTATCACTAATCTAGCACACCAGTGTACTACCTGTGCGGAAAATCAGAACCTTCCATCAAAACCAGCAGTCCCTCCATGGATGCTACCAGAACGCCCTTGGAGTCGTCTACATCTTGATCATGCAATCAATTTCATGGGTACTAATTGGCTTATAATGATTGGTGCTCTATCTAAATATCCATGTATTCATCCTACGTCTTCTATTAGTGCCAAATCTACCATTGATTTACTGGAAGAAGATTTTGCACACTTCGGTTATCCACATGCTCTAGTTACCGATAACTATTCCTCATTCACTTCTCAGGAATTTCTAGAATGGTGTAATAGTCGAGGTATTGTCCTGCTCAAAGGTGCTCCATATCACCCCGCCACAAATGGTGCTGCCGAACGACTAGTTCAAACTTTCAAAAAAGCCATGAAGAAATCAAACCTACCTCCTAAGAATGCTCTTCAGGAATTTCTCATGGTCTACCGCCGAACTCCTTTAGCAAATGGATCGTCCCCTAGCGAATTACTCAATGGCAGACAAATTCGGGCGCAAATCGATCTGCTTTTGCCATCCCCTGTTCATTTACAACAATCAAAGCAATCTATGGACTCTTCCAAAGTTGTAAAATATTCAGTGGGAGACTTGGTTTATACCAGATACTTTAGCTCAAGTAATGATTACAACTCAAAATGGATTACGGCTATTGTCACTGAAGTATGCGGTCCTCGATCTGTCATAGTGAAGACAGAGCCTGATGGTCTAGTCTGGCATCGTCATATTGAACAACTCAGGCATCGCTACAACTCCGGGGAGGTGGAGGAGTCAATAATAATACAGCCCGATTTGTTGTCGTGTGAGCCGACTGGTCAAGATAAAAAACAAGTCAAAACAAGACGATCTAGTAGATGCCTATCAAAGAATAATCAAAACGCTTGCTCTCCGTAAAACCAAGCTGGCGAGGAGATGTTACGGTCCATTCTAGAACTTTCTAGATACAACAGAACATTCGAGAATCTTCCATAGAACCCTCTAGATATATAATAACGCTCCAGAATGTTCTGTATCTTTCTAGGAACTTTCTATTTTACTATAAATATTAAGTTTGTGATATTATTGTATTGTATTGGTATTACTGAATCAAAAATAAAAGCTTTACTGAAATTGAACTTTTCTTTGGATCTGTTAAGAAACATAACAGATACACTTAAACGTTTCTTACATCTACTTGTGACTGGATGCTGTATCTCTTTAAAAAAAATCAATAAATCCCCCATATTGGGATAAAATACTCCTAATATGTCTTCTCCATAATATTGATTTTATGGTGAAATACTTCATTAACTTCATAGCGTAAAGCCCTTAAGTTACTTGGAAAGAATGACAAGTGTGAGTGTAGGAAATACATTTTCAAAGACATGTAGAATCTCATTTTTTGAACTAACCAGACATCTACCTTGTGATTGTTATCTTCCTTATGATGTAGTATTTATAATATCTATAGTATCTGGTTCATATATCTATCGTTATATGAACTTGAACTTACCTGAAGGTGATCTTACATGGTTTAAACAGTTTCCGAATGAGAATTGTCTAAATTCAAATTAAATTTGAACAATGGCACAACAACACTGGTTGTAAACATCAATCACTCATTGTGTTAGTGTCATAATGAATTTTTTTTGTGGTATGTTTAGTAAATCACTTAATATGAGATATCCTTTAACTGAAGAGAATGATTATGATGAGGATTTGGACGAGAAAAAGCCCACAAAGAAGAGAATAAAACAAAAAGCGAATAGCAACTAGTTCTCGAGCTGTAACTGTAGCTAAGGTTTATAAAATTGTCAAAATGCCCAAAGTGTTCTTTACAAGAAATGATGAAATCTTCAACCTCAAAATTTTAAGTCCTCTGGGAAGGAAAATCCTCTGTTTTTGGATTGTAAGCCTCAAAAGAAAAGTCTTCATAAAACACTGCAAACATCTATGATTTTCAGGTTCCTAGAAAAATATAGAACTATGAAATCTTCTTGCTCCCATTGAAATGGTAGTAGAATATTTATGTGAATATGTTAATCTTTTACATGCAGTAAAAATTTGCTGTAAAGAACCCGAGTTCAAAAGTGCGACGAAACTCCGATTTTCTGATGAGCCGCATGATCATATCAGAAATTAGGACTAAAACCACACCTTTGCAGATGTTGTATTTACAGAAAGGTGAAAAGCTGGCAACAGATTTTAAAGTTAAGGAAAAGAAAAGTGTTTCAGAAGAATTTGCTTTATTCATTGATACTTTGATTAAAATGTGTCAGTTCTACTAAGAGTAAGAATAGTTTAGAGGTAAAAGTCACTAAGAAACTATTTCATATTAATAAAACTTGTCGTAGCTTATTTAAAATTTTGCTTTTATTGTTAGACTATTAAGTAGAGATAATGGATAAACTGACCAAAATTGTTAAGGTAAGTTTGACCAAGGTAAGTTTGAAATTACTCATTGCCCTCACACCTGCCCGGAAAGGCTCAAAACATAAAAGTCATGCTCAAAAAATAAAACCAATTGGGTTTGGTGGCCCATACATCCATGTTTCAAAAAATAAAAAAAAATTGAAATCATCTGCCAACGTCTAAGGAAAAAAAATGACTTTGATACTTTGGATTTTTTTGTTCCTTGTTTTATCGCCCGGAGAGCCTCAAACCACAAAAGACACACTCAAAAATAAGAAATAAATAATAAAACTGATATTACTATGTTTGATATGCATAGTCTATACATAGAGGCTTTAAAAATAAAAAATTAAGCCATCAGTCAATCTGTAGGAAATCATTGTTACTCTGAACTTGTCAGTCATTTTGACCTTACTTTTAATGGAAAAGATTTCTTTAACCACCATTCTTTCTTTGAATTTGAATCATTTCTAAACTTAAAACACTGTCGCAAAAAAAAGAAACTATTAAAATAGCGTCTATAATTAAACTTTGGCAAAAGCTGTTTCAAAATTCTAAATATTATTGGTTTTACTTACTGTGGTTTTTTTTTACAAACTACAATTACACACAGGTTAAGCAAATAAATATTTAAAAAGATTTAATCTCATGAATAAATTTTTGAATCAGTTTAAATAAATCCATAGATATTTTCTCAGTTGATTTTTTTTTGTCACAAACACTTATTATAAAGTAGCAAGGTTTCAATGTTCATTAAAGATGCAACAGACATATTTCATCTAAATGTGCTTGCTATTGTATTCAACCACACATCTTTCAAGCCAATTTCCATATTGTGGATGTAATTTTGAATGTTTGTATCAATGCCACTGAACAGAAAAATCTTGATACTTTTAAAGATTGTTCACTGAAAGGACCAAGGGATTTTTTCTTCATTCTAATAAAATCATCAATGTGAAAGAAAACGATGTGCATTCTTGGGGTCACACTTACAAATCCTAGACTTAAAAAAGATGTCCGAAATTCTTCAATTTTTTTTTCATACTCCTTGTCAAAGACATTTCCAAAGCAGGTTCTAACAACAGCAATGAATTTTTTGAATGTATCAATGAGGCCAAAACTGATGAATCTAGGTTCTCAAAGAGCTGATCTATCACTTCAATATTTTTCAGGAGTTTTTTGCAATCATTGCCAGCAAATTGTCCGCCATGATATGGTTGGATTGTGAAGTTGAGTCTTTTTGGCCACTCATCTGCTTCTGGCAATTCTTCGTTTAGTGCTTTGAACAAGTGATTTACTATCTCAATAAGCAGATAAAGTTCCATTTGGGGAATTAGTTCAAAAATGAATTTGCTTGGATCAACTTTTAGAAGTGGTTTATGGACAATATTGTTGAAAAACTTTGCCCTTGAAAAAGAGTGACATTGCAAACCACATAAAATGTTAGCAACTTTCTAGTCGCAAGAGATTACAAAGTCTACATTTCCAGGTTGAACAAACTCAATAAAGATTTTGATGTTGCTGTAATTCTCATGTATATCCTCTGCAACTGCAATTAGAAACTGCTTTTTAACTCCGCTGTCTTTTAGAGCTTGAGATGAGACAATTTTTTTTGAAGATGGACTGCTTGAATCATCTTCATCATTCATTCTTTGAAGACTTACTGTTAGCATTTGGAAGCCTCGACCTCTATCAATCCCAACTTTTATGAGATGACCTGCTTGAAGTTGTCTTTTAAGTGAAATTTCTGCTAGAAAGTCAGAGAGATTTTTGCAGTGAACAATTGTGTACTTTTTGTGTGGCATTTTTTCGCCTGATGATGCAATTGTAGTTTTTGTAAAAAAATTTGCAAGTTGCAACCCTTCTTCATGAAAATTTGCTTGATAGTTTGACTCAAAAAGAGGCTATTTAGAAAACAAATTTAGTGTTGTTGTAAGTTTTTTGACTGCAATATTTGACATGCCTGTAGCTTGCTGAATTTGCACCAGGTCTTGGTCACTTAACTTATACTTTTCTGCAGTTGTTGATTTTGAACATGATTCTTCCAAAGACAAGTTTTAAAAAACCTTGTTATGAAATGTAATCATAGAACAGACAAAATGGGACCATTAAAAACAGGAAAGATACAAAATTTAAGTTACCGAGGGTCACAGGTAATGAACGACCTCCCTCAGTCACTTACAGCTTGATTGCCCCACCTGGTGATGATTCGTGACCTTTGATAGTTGCAGAGGCTATCTGTTCAAAAACTTTTTTGTTTTCTATTGAAATTTCTCTAAGGTTTAAATTCAAAAAAGTAGAGTTGCATTTATGACGTAAGTCTTTCCCTACTGGTGACAAACAATCTGAACATCTTTTCAGGGAATTTGTGGGATTTTAAGTTGTAGAATTATCCAAAGGATATTTTTCAGTCAGCTTCAGCTTACCAATTTGGCTAATCAGGCAATTACAGTTGGAACCTCTTATCACAGTCTTGACATTGATAGTTTGAAAATTGTAAAGAGTAGGTAGCTTGACAGATACTCCTCTTTTAACCCTTCTAAGTTGATTTCTACACGTTCCACACATTCCAGTTGGAACTCTAGACTCCAAAAAGTCAATGTCTGTTGCAAAAATATTTTTGAATCTTTCAAAGGCTACACGATAAATTGATGAATTGCACTTTTTCATACATAAAACAGACACTGTTTCTCTACACTCTTCATGAGATTTAGCACTATTGGGCATTTTGAAAGAGTCCAAGTAAAGGTAAAATTGCAAAAAGTATTTGTTCGTGTTTTCATTTGATAAAGCACTTAGTTTATTGTCAGCAACTAATAAAAAAACTTATGTTTTCACAGCTTCTTTATTTCACTATTAAATTACATAAATACATAACACTGTAACATTAAGTTGTAAGCAGTAAAATGGACCTAGCAATTCAAAAAATATGGGCTTAAAAAAACGTTTAAAACACTTGACTTTTAAAAAAAAGCGAATTTGCAAGTAAAGATACCCCTAGGGTTATGCATTTTAAAATGGATTAACAATAAAAGCAATCCAGTTTCTTTTTGTTTATTTTTTTTTATGGTTTTTTTTATCAAATTTTATTTTTTCTAGTGATTATCTATCAAGTTTTATAGTTATTTATAAATAAGTATCATCTTTTCTTCCTTATGCCTTTAGGAAAGAAGCCAATAACACGAGAAATATCAAAGTCATTTTTTTCCCTTGGACGCAGGCAGATGATTTCAATTTTTTTATTTTTTGAAACATGGATGTATCAAACACAATTGGTTTTATTTTCTGAGAATGACTTTTATGTTTTGAGGCTCTCCGGCCAGGTGTGCCCTAGTAAATTTTTTTACTCAAAATAAAAGCTAACAATCCGCATCCAGTTAAAGCTCACGGATGCGCGACGGACAGGATTGTATCGTCTTGGTTAGAGCAGTCTTTTTTAAAACGCGATTAAAAATAAAATATTACGAACATCATTTCATATAAATAAAGTATTAACAATGTAAAGGACGAACGAAAATTAAAGCAAAAATGCAAACTGTTAGAATAGAATGTGAAATTATAAGTCACTGACGTTTAGCTTATTTATAAAGTTGTACTAAAAATTTTATTTATAAAAAATAGAAGTTTTTCACGCAAGACGAGAATTTCCGGGAAAAAAATTCTTTAACATTTAGTTGATATATTCAAGGTTTTTAATTTCGATAACCACATCAGTTCAAATCATTTTCTATTTCTTCATTTTCCAGTTCTTCCGCCGAGTCTATTTCAGTTAAGTTTTCCTCATCGTCACTATTTAAACCAATTTGCTTTAAGTTGTCCTTATGCGACAGTTTTGATATTCCTGACAGATGAGACAAGGCATCGGATTGGTCATCATGCAACTGCATTTTGAATTTATAAGTTTTATCCGTCGTTTCCAATTTGCCTAAGGTGCAAAATTTTCAGAGGTAATAATAATGTAAAAACAAACACACTCTTTGGTTATCATGCAAGGAGGTTATTAAGTTCTTGAAAAGAGTATCTAAAATAACCAACCTGACGACAAGTCAAAAGAACGCCCTATAACCCCGTGGTCTTCTTTCGGTGGTGGAGACCACCAATTGTATAGTGAACTCACCAAAGGCACATTTCGCAAAACACCCTAAAGACGACGAAGATAGTTTAAAATGAAGAAGTTCATTGAAAAATGCAAAGAAATTATGCACAACAAAATATATGTAAATATATAAAAAAATTTGACGCATAAACCAGCGTTTTCCTTGGAATCTCCTACAATAATAATTCCATATAAAAGCGTGCAGCACCAAAGCAAGAATCGATTTAGGCACACGTATATTAAACAATTTTTTTTTTTTACTTATAATAGGACTATATATAATAAAATTGCTCAGCTATATTTTTAGGAAAAAAGGAAGCGCTTTTCAGGATTATAATTTTGGGCTATTGTTACTACGCCGCTGAAATCTAATATCTGTAATTGAAACTCTAACATAGGAAACAATACAGGTAAGTTACTAAAGGATTACAGCCATACATCTTGGAAAAATTTTTCTTCTCTTTCTCTTTCTATTTTTAACTTCGCTTCTTCGATATTTTTTTGAACAGAATCTTTCAACATTTCCGCATACTAGAAAATTAGAGTTAAAAAAATTAGAGTTATAGATGAAGAAGTAAAAAAAGAAAAAAAAAAGGAAAATAGAGAATCCATTTTCAAACCTTCTCATTATCTTCCATGTCAATGGTGGATTTTAGAACTTGATCGGCAAAAACTTGCAAATCAAAAGTCTCATCAACCTGAAAAGAGCAACGTTTTATACAGTAGACGTAAAAATTTAAAAAAAAAGTTTCATCGACCTGAAAAACAGTAAAGTGTTATGCAGTAGACGTAAAATTAAAAAAAAAACGCACGCAAAACAAAACTGCAATAAAAACTGTATACAACATCGTACCACATTAATGAGAATAAAAAACTGTCCATTTGACATTACACGTTTCTCTAAAAAGCGGCAGTGCTGAAGAAGTACATCGAAGATTTTTACGTTGAGATCGTTCAATTCAGCTTTTTTAATTTCAGAAAGATTAGACATGTTTTTCGTTTTCCAATACTTGGGTAAACACCTTAAAGACAAAAAAAAAAAAAAAAAAAAAAAAAATCTGTTTTCTAAATACTTCTATATTTATTAAAAGTAAAAATAAAAATAAATTACAAATCACTTACTGGAAAGCACCAAGGGCGAGCTCGTCGCTTACATCAACAACAAGAAGATCGGGTATTCTATGGAAAATTTCACCGAACGTTGTACGTAAAACCAACGTGTGATCCAGTTCAACCTTTAACAAAAAAAAGTACTGAATCATTATTTTGGTTCTTTGAAAATAAGTGAGAATATTTAAACGAGAGATTAGTCATTTGACATTTAACAAAGAAGGAATAAAATTTTAAAATGATATTGAGAATTCATTAGCAATTTACCTTTTTAATTTAAAAAAAATTAAAGGTTTGCGTCTCGGAATCGTTTTCTCGAAATGAACCGGAACAAGCATAACGAGACAAGAAATGTCCCGGAAAAAATTGACGAATAAACTGTCCCGGAATAAAGTTTAAACCGGGACAATAAATTTTCTTTCGGAATTTAAAAATTGTGTCCCGGATATCATCGTCTCGTCTCGTCTCGAATAGAAAAATAACGAGACGCAGACGCTTAAAAAAAAATACTTACAACTTTTTTCTGCAATACTTCCATGAAATAGTCAACATCACCTTTAGTTGTTTCACGACCTGAAAATTTAAGAAATGCGTTCTCAATACAAATCTTATTAACTAATAAATTTTTAATTTTATTTATTAACTTGTATCTTTTATTAAAAATGTAAATCTTCATATGAAAATCGGTTTTTAAAAGTAACTTGTATTATAAGAACTTTACGTTAATCATCTTAATTAATATAAAAAGGTACTGAGAATAATATTACTGAGTCAGAAGTTTTGTTATTAAATAAAAACAAGTTTTTTTATAGGACTTTTTAATCAACTATATTTTATCAACTTTAATGAAAAAAATTTAAAAAGCAAAATATTAAATTAAAAACATTAAAGACAATTTTCTAATAAAGCTACATACATCTTGAAGAGCATAACGGGTGGAATTTCAAACAAACACCTTCTCTTGGTATGTTTATAACATCTATTGAAACTTTCTTTGAATGGTTCTCGAAATGACTGAATAACTAAACAAAAAATGTACAAAACATTTCTTTTTAACAAAATAAAAGTAAAAAACATAGAAAATAAAAAATTGATCACAAAAGATAATTACATGCTCATTGCACACATCAGCAAATTTTTGAGAAACATCAACCTTCCCTCGAGGAGCAGCTTTGGTTGATTTCAAACTGTTCTCTAAATAATTTAGAGAAGTTAGCAAGATAAAAATTATACAAATCAAAAACTATAAATATGAAATATTTAAGAGCATGTATAAAAAGAAACTATAAAAATTTAGGAAGAATGATTTAAACTTTTACCTGAACTAAAAGAGAGAGGCAAAGATGGTGAAGCCTTATACTTGAAAACAACAATTGGTGAAACACCTGATGGCTGCTCTAACCGTTTTATACTATTGATCATATCAAGACGATGACTAATTTGTTGGGCCTATAAAAGAAAAATAAGTTTCTCTTACTGGTTTATGAAGAAAAAAAAAAAAAAGAAAGTAAAAAACAAGAGAATATTTCATACCAGTTCAGATGAATGCTCTATTATTCTTTTTATGTCATGAGTACCTAATAGTAAATAATTTGCTATTGTAACAAATTCTTTAATCCAGAGTTATTGAAGTTGAAACAAATATATCAAACATCAAATTAATGAGTTCCAACACCCAAAAAAAGAAATTTATAAGTATAGAAATCTTATTTCAATGGTATATTTACCCATGAACTGAATTATGACCCACAATGGTAAAGCAACAATGTCATGTTGATCAGATATCATAGATATTGGGATTGTCTAAAGTTTGAATAACTAATTCATATTCCACTCTCTCACACAAAAAAAAGTGCAGCTGACAAAAAAGCTACTTACTGTTGTTGGATGTTTTGTTTTGTAAAACGTCTAAGTTTTAGTTAAGTCTTAAAAAATTTAATTAAAGAAAAAAAAAAAAAAAAAAAAAAAATTAAACTACATAAATTAATGTAAATTGAAAAAAAAATTTAGTTCTTCTAAGAATTTAAGTAAGTCTCCAAATTTCTTCTTTGTGTTTTGTTTTGTTTTATTTTTTTTTTGTTTTAACACAAAATTATGTAAACTTTATTATTTAAATAAAATTATGTATAGGGATTAATTCTAATAAGGTAAACTATGGACTGTTACAGTGTGTGTTAAGAATCCTCTGATCTATTTTAAAAAATGGTTGAAAAGATACACAAAATGGTATATTAGGTAAGCCAAACCATGCAGGCAAATTTAACGTTAAGCTGTCTGCTGATGAAGCAACCTAAAGTATAAATAACACTATGAATGAGTAAAAAGCAAAGTTATATTAAAACTATATTATAAATAACTTGAAAAAATAAACTAGAAAAAACTCAGTACTTGGATTGAAGGCTGCATTTGTGTTAATGCAAGATTTGCAAGAATATCACTAGAAATTGTAAAAAAAACAAACATCAGATTACATAAAAACTTTGCAAAAAAAAGAAGCTATTATATACGATTATTTGTAGCATTCTGTTTGTAATATATGTAACCACAATCCATAAATAAAAATATTATAACAAAATTCAGTATGATTTTTATAAGCAGTAAAAATAGTCTGAATGAAACTTAAATTTAGTCAACTAATTACAATTTGTACCAATATTTTAGAAAAAATAAAAAAATATAAAACATGAACAAAAGTTGAACTTCAAAATGAAGAAAAGTTTTTGAGTGAAAATGAAAAGTTTTTGAGTGAAAATGAAAAGATTTTGAGTGAAAATGAAAAGATTTTGGAGAACATTTTTAAAAAAATTTCAATATCAGGAAAAAGAAAAAAAGAAAAAAAAAAAGATGAGCCAAATAATTGGACCCTAACTGGCAGAGTTGATTGCCAGTCAATTTTTCATATAAAACAACACAATATATTGTAAAAAAAGTATTAAAGTAATTTAACAAGTATTAGTCACTACTGTACAGCTCCTGACATTGAATTCTTTAAAGTTAACTATATATTAAATCTTATTTAACTCGAGTATTATGCTTTTAATTTTCTTTCCAGTGAAATTTTAAAAAAATACACAATAATTGTTACCCTTCAACGTGGAACCAAACGCCTGACTGAGTACATATTTCACGTAAACGCCCAAGATTATCAGTATGCCCAGATAAAGGTGTACCAGCATAAGCTATCAATAATAATGGTGTTTTTCCACATGATATATCATCAGTAAGATGTCTCTCAAATGCACTGACATCCTAAAATTTAAAATCCTAATTTTAAGAGATGTTTTTATTTTAAGTTAAAGAAAAATTTTTAATAAAATAAAAGTTCATTAAGGCTTACCATTGTATATGGAGAACCAAACATTGAATTACAAGGAACTAAACAATTCACAGAGTTTGACATAAAATGACAAGTTGAAATTATGAAAAGACTGATATAACTAGCAATATAATTACCTACCAATACAAATACTTGACTGCGGAAGACTAAGCTAAAATTAGATTAAAATAATATTAAATATCAAATATAAAATGAAAAACACATATCATTAACTATTTTTGTATAAATAAATAAATGTAATGTATGTAATGAATGTAATGAATGTAATGAATGTAATGAATGTAATGAATGTAATATATGTAATGTATGTAATGTATGTAATGTATGTAATGTATGTAATGTATGTAATGTATGTAATGTATGTAATGTATGTAATGTATGTAATGTATGTAATGTATGTAATGTATGTAATGTATGTAATGTATGTAATGTATTTAATGTATGTAATGTATGTAATGTATGTATGTATGTAATGTATGTATGTATGTATGTAATGTATGTATGTAATGTATGTATGTAATGTATGTATGTAATGTATGTATGTAATGTATGTATGTAATGTATGTATGTATGTAATGTATGTATGTAATGTATGTATGTAATGTATGTATGTAATGTATGTATGTAATGTATGTATGTAATGTATGTATGTAATGTATGTATGTAATGTATGTATGTAATGTATGTATGTAATGTCTGTCTGTCTGTCTGTCTGTCTGTCTGTCTGTCTGTCTGTCTGTCTGTCTGTCTGTCTGTATGTATGTATGTATGTATGTATGTATGTACGTATGTATATATTGTAATGTAATGTAATGTATGTATGTGTGTCTATGTGTGTATGTGTATCTATAAATAGTTAATGTGTTTAAATGTTTCTTTTCTTTAACATATAATCTAAAAAATGCAATACTAACTTCTGAACGCAATTGTTGCACAAGAGAATCAGGAGCAATTGCACTAATGTAAACCACAGGTGGACGTGTGTAAAGAGCTGTAAATCCATCTGTAGCATATTTAGTGTATTTTGAATGAAGTGAGATTCTGCAAACTTAATTAATAAAAGAAAAAGAAGTTTTATTTACTTTCTCTAATACATTCCAGATAAGTCAACTTCAAATTAAAAAAATTCATACCATTCAAAAGTCCTTCATTTTTTTTATGGTGAAATATAGAATAAACATCATCCAATCTAAAAAATAAAATAAGACAATAGAATAAACATCATCAAATTTTATTTAATTTAATAATTTTAGTTCAACTTTAAGAATGGTAGATGAATGCTTTAGAAATATTCAGCATCATTTACAGCTATGAAACTCAGCAATTATATTGTAATATAATACTAAAAAACCACAAAATTGATTACCCAAATAATTTACTGAGCCATTTTGTTGTTTTTTGTGTAACATGCTGTGAAAGTTGTGAAAGTTCGTGTGTTGGAAGGAGTTGCAAGTAACCTTGCAAACTACCACTAAGAATTGAAATATGATTATATGTGTTTGGTGGAGAAGTTCTAAAAAGAAAAATGTAAAAAATTATTGCACGAAAATTAGATTGTTTAAAATTTTTTATTTAACAATTTATAGTAGATTTAGATTATGTAAAAGACATTAAAACATTTTACAGATTTCTTTTAAAAATAAAATTCTTAATCAAAATTTTTTTTTCTTTTTGAGAAAAGTGTTCAGAACATACCTTTTTGTTGATGGCAAATGAAGAGCAGCTAATCTGTTAAGTATTTCTGATAAACTAACACCTCTAAAAAAAAAATTTGCAATTTCATTCTTAAAATAACTATCAAAAATACTAAGTAAGAACTTTACATAGAAAAATATATTTTATCCCATTTTGTATTCCCTTTCAGGAATTAGATAACATGGTTGAAGTTTTTGAATATAATAACTGCTTTTCAAATTTCAAATTTAAAAAATGAAAGAAACTAAAACATTTCTGCTATTTTAAGATACTATAGAATAAAGTGCACAAATATAATATTTGAAAATATATCATAGACCATGCAGAGATATATTACTTTAAAAGATAGAATAATATGTAATACTCTAAAAATTTAAATATTTACATTTTTTATGTATTTTGTTTTTAAAACAACTTCATTCAACTTTAAAGTAAGTTTAAAACATTAAGGCTTTTTTTAACAGGTTTAAAACATCATCTTAACAATTGAAATCTTAAAAAATGGTGTGTATTTCAGTTATTTTTAATTTATAAAACAAAGCTGTGACTTTAAAATGAATTTAAAGAAAAAGAAGAAAAAGAAGAAAAAGAAGAAGACAACAACTAATATTTTGCTCATTCCTAACATATGTTGATAGCATCCAGTTCATAAATCTACGGACATAAGCCTCATAAAATTTTCCAATGAAATGCATAAAAAGAAAAATGAACATCAAAAAAATATTAGTAAAATATCTCACTTATCAACATGGAAGTCTTCAATACAAGTATGCTGCCTAAACAATATAAAGATATAGCAACAAAACGTAGGAACTATATATATACATATATACATATATATATATGAAGACCACACTGGAAAAATGATCAAGCTACATTTTTGCTTTTTTTGGGTTTTTGCCCCTTTTATACTCGGTTGCAGTTTAACTATATAATAATAGACTACATAACTTGAAAACCGATCAAATTACACAGATACTTAGCTTAAAAAATTCAGCTATGGTTTTTTCGAAGTTTAAAATCTAATATACTTAAAACAATAAAAATGTAGCTTGACTGGTTTTCCAGTGTATAAAAGCACATCTTTACATTTTGCTATATATATATATATATATATATATATATATATATATATATATATATATATATATATATATATATATATATATATATATATATATATATATATATATATATATATATATAGCAAAAATGTAAAGATGTGCTTTTCATGCTTTCACTAGAGGATACTTTCACTAGTAGGGATAGTCCGGATCCTGATAGGAACTGAACAAGACCCAACCCAAACGGTTAATGGACACCAATAAAAGCCAAAAAACTTATTACCAGACTCTGATTACCAGATAATATCGATAAGATCGGGTAGTTTTCATACCCGACTTGACTCAATCTTTTGGGTATTTTAAATTATCAGTACACGAAATATATTGATCCTATCGGTTCCTGAACCCATTCACCCATTAAAAAAATAATTCTCAAATGGTTCTGTTGACTATTCAATGAAAAAGGTCCATTTTGTTAAAAAATAATTGATATTTCTAAAAAAGTGGAATACAACTGTAATAATCCCAATAGTTATATTTTCACTTCACTTTTTGGCAGTTAAACAAAATTTAATATACTTTCTCTTGCTATTCATTCAATCCAGTTGACAAAATTACTGTATCTCACCCTTTATTTGAAATGCTCCACTCTGATTGGTTGTAACAAAAAACTCAAGGAAACCAAAACCAGCAAAAGTGATCATAAAGCATGATTGAGTTATTTCAGAACTGTTTCCTTTTCATTTCTCGAAATGATGTTAGAAACGCTGTAATTTTAAAATTTTGAAATTAAATCAGACGTGTGTAAAAGAGCAAAACATTTCAAAAATATTTGCTAGCCAGTCAAGTGCTCTATCATCACAAGGTCTAGGCGATGTTGATACTGAAAACGAAAAAGAAAGTGAACGTTAAAAAGAAAATCCAACACTATCTTTAGATCCAGATGACCTACCTCCCCATGAAATAGTTGTGAATATTAGGCCATAAACTCAGAAAAAATTGGCTAAAGTTTAAATAAGCCTGACTATCTGCCCTTAAAGTCAGTCTTTTTGCCCATAAAAGTTAGACTTTTTAATTCTCATTTTTTGTTTTTTAGACCAATACGCCAAGTTCTTGAAAGCCAAGTTCAAAGAAACTAAATTCAGTCTTCAGAATTTGGCCAAGGATCCTGAAGAAGCTATCAAAGAGTTCTTCTCAAGTTTGTTCGACAAAAATGAGGAAGAAAGTCTTCTTTCCCACTTTTGCCGAGATTGAACCATTCCCTGTCGACAGCAGCCTGCGGCACTCAGAGTTTGGAAGCTTCTCTTTGAGCATTATCCAGTCAAAGAAGCAGAAGAAGAGCGCGATCGGATTGAAAGAAGAACCTTTTGCTTATGAAAATGATGTTAAGCCAGTTACGGCATGGATGGGAAAGCCAATGGAGTTCTAGATGAAAAAACGGAAAGTCTATCCATTTCTTTTCCAAGGCTGCCTGTGCTATTCTGAGCATTCCTGCAAGTTTAGCATCCTCAGAGCGCTTGTTCAGCGCTGCTAACCTGACAGTCACCAAGGGAAGAAATCGCATGGATCCTCTGAAGACTGAAAAACTGCTCTTCATCGAAAGCAAAACTAACTACTCTTAGTTTGAGAGAAAAATGCTGCTCAACTTCTGATCAGAAACCAAAAGCTCTTCATCAATTCCAAATGAGGAGCCTGATGATGATGATGATGATCTCTAGGAAGCTCCTGTTGATGCACTTAACGTTATGGACGTGCATGACGTTGAAGAAGATAAAGAATTTATCAAAAATGATTTTTTAAACGATGTTTCAAATTTCTTTCAACTTATTTCATGCTAAGAAACTCATGAAAACAATCAGCACATCTCCAAATTTTAAATGTTTGTTTTTTAATCAGTGTTGGGTAAAAATTCAAAGGTGAAAATACCATATTTGCCAGTGTTTTATTTCTATGACAACTAAGGCAACTAATGAGTTTAAGAAGTTCACTTTTGGTACCAAAACTGCATTTATTTTCAAACCATTTAACCTGTTTCATTTACTCATGTTGTTTAACTAACTTTGGACTTAATCTGTTTAATTAAATGCTTCTTTAATTAACTCCCAGCTTAAATAAGTTTAATTTAGTACCTTTTTTAAACTTTAGTTTATACATTTCACAGACTCTTGCTAAAATGCTAAAATTACTGTAAGCATCAACTTGTAGCAAAACTTTGTGACTTTTAGCAATTTCTTTGATTTTTTCAATTTTTAAAAAACCTTTTGCTAAGTTTCGGGAACCAAACGGTGATAAAGCCAAAAAAACCGAACGGGCTCGGATTTTCAAGTATTAAAAAATTCAATACTCAAACAGGTACCCGATAATTTTTCGGTTTGGGTTCTTTAGCTGTCATTGCTCGTTAACCTGCTTGATCGTTGTTTTGGGTTGTCGGGTATTTAATGAGTCTATACCCGAACGGGTTCCCAATGACATGTCCTGCACTACAGTTTCAATAACTTTACAAATAATTGACCAATTTGAAAACTATGTCATTTGAAAGAGTAATTTTTCTAATGTTATTTGATAGAAAGTGATCACAAGAAAAATGCCATCTACTTTTAATTACTTTTTATTTTGTTATTTTGAAATTTACTATTAAAAAATAACGGAACTTTTATTATTGTTAGTTGTTCATAAATTTTTCATTTTTGTTTTGTTTTGTTTTTGTAGCATTTCTCAATTTAAGAAAGCATTTACAAAAACTGCATAAAACATGAAACAGTCAAAGAAAAGAAATATTAAGTTTTCAGACTCCAGCCATTCAAACATTTCAGCATGAAGCATACAAGCTTTTCTCCATCATGCTTAACAATCAGAAGTTGATGCTTAGAATTAAACCTTTAACAGACATGATACCTAAAACATTCTATAACTATACACTTTGATTAATTGCTCTAAAGAATATAGCCTTAATTAATGGCAAAATTCAGTATTTGAAAGGCTCAAAGTAATTATTTGGGGTTGATTTAATCATAATATGATTGGTCAGATTCACTGTATTGACCTTGATCCAGTTTTATAATAAGTAATCATAGACAAGGTGAGAACTCCACATGCTAAACATAAATTCTGTCTAATTATTATATTGATCAAATTAAAAACTGATAAAATAGGTGACTTTAATTTTTTGAGGTGACTTTAATTTTTTGACTACTATTGTATAAAGTAAATAGACATAATAAATTTCTCTTTGCAATTGTTAGTAATGTACAACTGTAATATGTGGTAATAACTGTTATAGGATAAAAAAAAAATCTATATAAAGAACAAAAAAACAAGACAAACCTTATTTGTTCTTGAAAGAATTGATTAATACATGATTGAAACTGAAAGCTTATATTCTAAAGTAAATTCTAATAAATTCATAACTTAAAAAAAGTATATAATACATGTGCATAGCATATAACTTCATATGGTGTGCAAATATATAGTATACAGTCATGGCCGCCGAGAGGGGAGGGTGGACGGGGAAGATTCCCGGGGCCCCGTGTATCTAGAAACAATTCTTTTTAAATCATTTTTAAAAGATTTAAATAGTTTTGACTTTTAAAAAATTTAATTAACTTTCATTTTTCATTTTTAATGACTAGAGCACGCATCTATTGGTCCTGGGTATATAATTGATCATAACGAGGGCCCCTTAAAAAAACTTCCCCAGGGCCCGAAATTTCTCTCGGTGGCTATGTATACAGTAAGCAAAAAAGAAAAAAAAAATTAAAATAGAACTAACAACTTTTATATTTTTTCACTTATTTTTTGTTATAGGAAAAATAACTCTTACCAGATTTAAATTGAAACTAAAGCTTTAACTTAATAAGTTCTTCATTAGAAAAGAAACTCTTTCTAATTATAAACTTCCATTAATTATAGCAAAATGATAAATAGAACAAGAATTTAATTACACTTTTTAAATTTTAAAAAAAAACACCATCTAAATCAGTCTTTTTAAAATAAAATTCAAATTTAATTTCATTAACTAGGATTTAAACTTGCTTAAACATTATATTTAGCAGTATGACTGTCAAAAAAGCGCTGAATGATGGCTTTGCAAAATTTAGCTGTAAATTTGTTGATCCAAGCCCTGTCCAAAAAAATTAAGTTTCTTGAGATGTTCTCCCTATCAGATGAGGATCCACACCTAAAGATTGTTGAGAAGAAAGCTCTCCTCAGCAGTCATTAGGAGTGGTGAGATGTCACATGTTTATTTTCATCACCATAAGATTGAAAAAATGGTCATAAAAAGAAGCTAGAGAACTTGTCATTTCACAGCTAAATGAAATTTAGGCCAAAGAATAATTATAATACCTGAACTGATAACAAAATATATTGACAAAATTTGAAAATTTATTTAATAAATGTCACAACATTTGTTACAATAAAAGTATAAGTGTGGTTACACAAATAGCCAGCACAATTTGAATATTCTTTCAATTTGCTGGTAACTTTGAAAACTAGAGTGTGATAACTATTAAAAATTCTCCATTGTGGTAACTTTAAAAACTCATTAAAATCATTATTTTGCTGATAAAATTTTTTTATGAAATCAAAATTTTAAAATGTTTTCCTGTTTTACAAATGACCAGTTAAAATTTTATAGATCTTATTTATGTCCTTCTGAGCTCCCTATTAAATCAATACCAAATATGTAGTTAAAAGCTTTTGTTGAAAAAAAAAAATTTTATCTGAAATCTATATTAATGCAAATTTATGATAGCTAACTTAAATCAATTTTCACCAGCATTCTAAAGGCACTTGAAAATTTTTGTGATCTGTTAGTTTATAAGTTCAATAACTAATAATTAGAAGCGGATGTCTGGTTTTCAAACATGAAAAGACAAGAATATAAAGCTTAATTTGAAAGGACTGGACTCTCAACTAAGGTAATAAATCTTCAAAGTCAACAAGAATCTTAATTGAAACAGTTGTCCTGAAAAACTGACTGATCGTTAGAACAGAACTTGCAATTTAAGTTATTAAAACCTATTTTAAAACAAAAAAAATTAAGCAGACATAATTGCTAACAAAAAGGAAAATTAAGGAAGAGGAATTCTATTTCCATCAAAAATCTGAATAAAAGTTTTCGGTAATTCAACCAGAACTCTGTTTTCAAAACTGAATTGTAAAATAATCTATTACTAAGTTCATGAGAAAACATTTAGTTTCAATCACCAATCATACAAGATTATGGTGACTTATTGTTCAATCTGACAGCATTGGATCAAGTATTACAGGAGTGAAATATTTTTGAAAACATTTTGCTTCTTTTTTAATTGATCCGTCTTGTTAGGAGAAGATGAAGCTAAATGCATTTATGTTGTTGCAGTATTATGTATATACTATATTTTAAAAAGCGTCTTTTTTACCTGCTCATCAGTTATATTGTGTGATATCATGGCATCTTCAAACTTTTGATTATCGTTTTTCAACGGCATAGCCACTGCTTCAACAGCCATCTTTGGTATAATGCAGCCACGTTAATAGTTATTTATACGCTTTTGAATTATTTAAATCATTTGTTTATTTGATTATCTAAGTTTTCGTCGTGCGCTCTATTCTTTTCTCTCTTTAACAGAAAAGACTAAAGTTAATTTAGCTATTTTATTAAAAACTCATAGGTTACCTCTAGCCAGGACCGTCACCAGGAAGAGGCAGCTTTTGCGAACGCCCCTCCTTTTTAATTCCCCTGCCTTTATCATTACGCTGTAAATAAAAATTAGTAACTAATCCTTGTAATAGAGAGGCTACATAATTGCTTTTAAAGTTATACTAGCAAAAAGTAAGCAAAACAAATCAATTGATTTTGATTTTTTGATTTTAGTTGATATTAAATATAAGACTTAAAATGTAATTGCGCGAGGAAAACGAAGGAAGGATAAAATCGTAGCTACATCTTTTTACCACTTATACAAATAGACATAAAAAATACAATTAAAAAAGTGTCATGTTTTAAATTTCTGTTCATACGAAATGAAATCCTATGATTCTATGAATCTTATGATTATATTAATTGGTTTTTATTTACGTTTAGCTGTTCGTTAATCAAACAGTACTTGTTTGGTTTTTATGCTTTTCTAATATTCTCGGTATTTTTTTCAGCATTTATTTTGTTTTTTGCAAGTAAAGTTCGTTTCGCACCTTTCATATGTCCTTGTACTTTTGTTTGCTTATTTCAAAGATTTGGTTTTTAGAACAGTTGCCCCTGGATTCATGTAAAACTTCTTTATAATACTTTTTTTATAGCAGTTAAGGCCTTCTTCAGACATCAAACCCCCTGACGTCGCTAAGTGCAGTTTTTTTTATGCAGTGCAGTAAATGTTAAGTTATTAAATGTACAATATCTCAAACTATAAATGAAAATGGGTTTTTTGTTTGTTTGTTTGTTTTTGTTTTTTTGTTTTTTTTTATTTCCAAAAATTACCCTAATTCTTTTCAAAATCAAAAAAAAATTCTATACATTTCATTTTTGTAAATTCATACTTATGACTTATTGGTAAATTGTGGTTGCATAAATTTTAAAAATTAGGTTTTATCTTAAAACACTATTATTAAAGTTGGTACTTTATTCGTTATTATTCGTTAAAAACCAAAAAAGCAAACGCCGATGTTTTCTTTGATCCTGTTTTTTTATTGTCCCCGGACTTCTGAATCTTCACAGAAAGTCAGTTTTTTATTTATATAAATTGTAAGATTACTTTTGTAATTCTTTTTCCTCGAGAGGTGAGAGTTGTGTATATTTAGTTATTCCACATCTAGGGGCATAAACTTGTCAGCTTTTTAAAAAATGCTTTCTTCAAATAAAATTCAAATAAAAAATTGACAAGAAATCTTTCCAGCGCATATACCAAGGACAGACACATCATTGGTTCTCTGAAGCAAAAGAGCGGCGCAAATTAAACGAAAGGGATTGGAGTAATCTATAATTTTTTAATGTTAAAGTTAATTCATTTATTTTTTTATTTTAATTAGTGCGCAGATATGAAAAATTTATAGGTTTTTTTTTTGATTGGTGTGTCCATTTTGAGCATTGCATAGTCGTACTCTTTTGAAGGAATTTTCCTTATAAAAACACGTTTGTTTAAAAATCCGCAAATGAAAAAGTCAGGTGCAGTTAAATCAAGTGAACAAATTTATCCATCATGGTACGATAACGAGTACCATTTATCGGTAACTGTAATACTTCATTCAATTTCAAAAAATACGGACAGATGATACTCCACACCAAACCGTACATATTTTAGGGTCATTCCACGCCAAACGGTCCAATTTCAGAAATAATCCCCGCACTACCATCTCCGATTTTAATAAAATTTTGACAGTATGTTGTTAAACATGTTTCATGAACATTGCCAAAATTTCAGATCAAAATAATTATTATTTCGGATTTTGTGGTACTTTTTGTAAAGCTTACCCAAACTTCAATATCTGTCAGTAGCTAAAATTCGTATATTTGGAGTCCTATATTTTTGCAATGAAAGGGTAATATATCTTAAAAACATGGTTTCTTTGTAAACCGAAGGTGCAGATCACAAATAATTTATTACAAGTTTCATATTATGTCTATATTTTAGTCTATGGTTCGCCAAATATCGTCACAAACGCAACGCTATAAATATTTTTTACTTATTTGTAGGGTCATATCTCTAAAAATAAAAGTTTTTGAATATTGCTATTTTGTCAAAAGGTTCTACATACAGTCATAATGATATGGATTAAAAATTTGCTATTTTAATAATTTCTCTGCTGAGTTATTCTGAGTGCAATATGGCGAAAAAAGTGAAAAACCCTAAAATAACGTGTGTTTGAACCCCTAAAACATGATGCGGGCAAATTTTTTTTGTTTTTTTAATTGTATTATTGGAAAGATCTTATTTCAAAATTTTAGAAACAATAAAAACTGTCTTGGAGAGATTTTTCTTATGAACGAAAAACATCTAGTTTTTATAAGCTAAGTTAGGTCTGCAAAGTCTTTGATATTTTAAAAACGATATTAAGGTCCGTATATTAACTTTTGCCATGCAGAGGTAATTTTAGTAAGTAAGTATATTATTATTCTACGGACAAATCTCTCTAAATTAATTTCAAATATTTTAGTTTATCACTAACATTTAATATTCGAAGACGAAAATTAGAATAGATGTTATAATAAGAGTTATTTTAAATTTATCCTGACATGTCTGTTGAACAAAACTTAACTACTTGTTGTATTGGAAAATTTGATGGAATTTTATGTCATTTAAGTACTTATTCTCGAAAAAAGGGTTTTATTGACTTTTGCTCAGAACTTTCGAACGAGGAACAGAGTTTGATTGTGAGGCGAACTTATAATTTAATTAAAAATATTACTTTAATTTGTTTCCACCACAAATCACTGCTGTTGGTTAAATACGCGCATTTACAGCGCCATTGTTTAAACCCTTTTGGTATGGCCAATCGTTGCTCAGTTAAAGGACAAATAACTTTATTTGTTAAATTCGAAAGACAGTCTGCAGTCTCTTGGTATTGACCAAGAGACTGCAGACTGTCTTTCGAATTTAACAAATAAAGTTATTTGTCCAGGTTAAAAATTGTGTCCAAATTGCCGCAAAGCTTATTCAACCACAAGCTCTTCAAGTGAAAAAATTGACGATATTGATGACATAGATGATATATTTTGTTCAACTGACACTATTAATACTAGCCTTTCTGAGCTTGGAATTTCACCTTTAAGAAAACGTGTTGGTAAAAGAGATCATGCTAGTTATGTAAAAAGCAAAATTTCGAAAGTGCAAATAGCAGTTGCAGAAAAAGTAGTTGTTGTTAGTGGTTTATCACCAGATAATAGTGTCCTACCACTAAGCAGTGCAAGTGTAGAGTGTGAGAATTGCATTGACTGGTCAGATTTGATATTAGAATTGAAAGATAAAATATCTACAATCAGTAATCCCCGTGAAAAAGTTCAAGTTTTAATTCTTATACCAAACAGTTGGTCAAGAATAAAAATATGTAGTGAGTTTAAAGTATCAGACAGAATGGCTAAAGCAGCAAAAAAATTAAAAGCAAAAAGTGGAATCTTAGCACTTCCAGAAAGAAATGGAGCAAAGAAATTCCCAGAACATGTTAAAGAAAAAATTTTGAAATTTTATGAACACGAAGCTTTTAGCAGAACATGTCCAGGGAAAAAGGATTTTGTATCTGTAGGCATTGGTGCAAAAAAAGTGCATATGCAAAAAAAATTACTGTTAGTTAATTTAAAGGAACTTTTTTCGGAGTATAAAAAAGAAAATGGAGCTGAAGTCAGATTTTCTAAATTCTGCGAGTTACGTCCAAAATGGTGTATAACTGTTAGATCTTCAGGTACCAATCGTATTTGTGTATGTACTATTCACCAGAATATAAAATTAATGCTTGCAAGTAGCCCAGTTACGGTAGACTATAAATGTCTAATTAAAAATATAGTTTGTGATATTGAATCTAAAGAATGTATGCTTCATCGTTGTGATAAATATCCAGGGAATGAAATGTTAAAAGCTTATCTTGAAGAGCAATTTAAAGACTTTGAATCTGATGAAACTATAACATTCAAGCAATGGGTAAAAGTAGATCGTGAAACTTTAGAAACTTTGCAATTACCAGTAGACGACTTCATAGATGATTTAATTTCAAAAGTATCTACTTTATCTAAGCATCATTTTATTGCCAAAAACCAAAACAACTATTTGCGATTATTGAAAAATGAACTGAAATCAAATGAGTTGATCATTTTGATGGATTTTTCTGAAAACTATTCATTTGTTGTGCAAGATGCTGTTCAAGGGTTTTACTGGGAAAACAGCCAAACAACTTTGCATCCTTTTGTTGTTTACTACAAACTTAATGACATACTTAAAAATAAATGTTATTGTGTTATCAGTAATTGCATGCATCACGATACTATTTCTGTTTATGTATTTCTTAGTAAATTATTAACTGGACTTAAAACATTTTTATCTTTTGAACTTATTCATTATTTCAGTGACGGTTCAGCTGCACAGTACAAAAACTTCAAAAATTTTATGAATTTATATCACCATTATACTGACTATGGTATTAGAGCAGAATGGAATTTCTTTGCAACTAGTCATAGAAAAACTCCCTGTGATGGAATTGGAGGAACTGTGAAGCGTTTAGCAGCACATGCCAGTCTTCAACGGCCAATTAATAATCAAATTTTAATGCCCTTAAATTTATATGATTTTTGCAAGGAAAGTATCACTTAGTACTGGAAACACAGTTGCAGGTACTCGCAATAATCACAAATTTGTACCTGTAAATGAAAATCAGGTTTGTGTCAGTCGTATTTCAAATGACAATACATCTTCTATTGCAAACGTTAATGAGAGTTACAACAACAACTCAACCAAATTAGTTTCACTGTCTGATCTTAGTCCTGGAAATTTTGTTGCATGTATTTACGATGCACATTGGTGGATTGGACATGTTTGTGAAATTTCAGAAGAACAGGAAGATGTTTTCATTGATTTTATGCATCCTCATGGTATGGCTCAGTCATTTTACTGGCCTAGCACCAAGGACAATTGTTGGGTTCCTGAGCAGCATGTTATTGCAGTCATTCCAAATCTAATCAGTTCTGCAACAGATCGATATTAAAATTTACCGTCAATTGTTGTTTCAGACATTAATTCCAAATTTGAGGCTATTTTAAATATGTAATTTGGAATCAAGTTGATTATAGTTTCGTACAACTGAATTTTTTCTATCACAATTTTTTTTTTTTTGTAGATAAGAAACAATATGTTAACATAAAAATATTTGTTTTTAGTTTTTTGTTGCAGAAAATGTGTTGTAAAAGCTGTATTGTTAAACTAGATTTTGCATATATAACCAGGACCGCATTTGTGACGTGTTGGATTGATGGTGCTCTTAGGCATATGAATAATCGTCGCCTAAAATTTCGTAATAAAATTTAGAAAAATACATGTATAACAAAAAAACAAGCGCCCCTTTTTGGTTGGTGCCCATAGTCAGTTGCCTCAACTTCTCTAGTATTTTAAATTGCCAATAACATGCATTTATCCGCAGTATTTCATAGATAATAAGATAATCTCTTCAATAAATCTGTTGTAAGTTTTTTTCTTTTCCTTGGAGTAGTACCATATTCAAGAGATTAAAATAGCTCTTCTAAATCTTGAATTTAATGGCTATATATTCTAGTTTTTATTGTCATTAAAAGCTCTCTACTTAAAGTACCATTAGATTCTTTTAATTTTCTTAACATAAAATCAATTGCTAATTGGGATGTTGGAAGATTAGAAGCGTTTCTACTAAAAGCTTCAACATTTAATTTAATAGGCTTTAGCGTATTGTCAACTCATGTTTCATATTAATATTTTCTTAAAGTGCACACTTCCAATACCTTGAAGAGTTTCTTAAATGATACAAAATTGTTTTAAAATACATTAGAAAATATTATAATTTATATTTTGCCTCTTTCTGGATTAGATTTACTCAACTATTTTGTAATTGACAGTTTTGATCCAACCGTTAATTTTATGAACTTTTTTTACCGTGGGTTGCCCTAGCGATAATATAACTACAGTATTATCTAAGCATGCTATTATGCATCACATACAGATGACTAGAGAGGTCAGGGATTCAAAAAACACCCTGATGCGTCCGAAACAAGTCCAGGCATTCAAATCACGAGACTCGCCGAGTCTTAGACCGGGTATTCAGCCACAGATTCGCCGTGTCCGAAAAAAACGGGTACTCAGACCCGAAAATCCCTAGAAATAACTCAAGCAAATGTTAAAAAATATTTTTTGAACATTAAAATATTTTGATTTTTGGCACAATAAGCTTTGATTTTGATGCAGTATGATAAACCTTTATGTTTAGGACGAAATTGTAAAATTCAAAAAATTTATATATTGACCAAGTTTTTTTCGTTCATAAGAAAAATCTCTCCAAGACAGTTTTTATTGTTTCTAAAATTTTGAAATAAGATCTTTCCAATAATACAATTAAAAAAACAAAAAAAATTTGCCCGCATCATGTTTTAGGGGTTCAAACACACGTTATTTTAGGGTTTTTCACTTTTTTCGCCATATTGCACTCAGAATAACTCAGCAGAGAAATTATTAAAATAGCAAATTTTTAATCCATATCATTATGACTGTATGTAGAACCTTTTGACAAAATAGCAATATTCAAAAACTTTTATTTTTAGAGATATGACCCTACAAATAAGTAAAAAATATTTATAGCGTTGCGTTTGTGACGATATTTGGCGAACCATAGACTAAAATATAGACATAATATGAAACTTGTAATAAATTATTTGTGATCTGCACCTTCGGTTTACAAAGAAACCATGTTTTTAAGATATATTACCCTTTCATTGCAAAAATATAGGACTCCAAATATACGAATTTTAGCTACTGACAGATATTGAAGTTTGGGTAAGCTTTACAAAAAGTACCACAAAATCCGAAATAATAATTATTTTGATCTGAAATTTTGGCAATGTTCATGAAACATGTTTAACAACATACTGTCAAAATTTTATTAAAATCGGAGATGGTAGTGCGGGGACCACTTGGCGTGGAATGACCCTTTACACTTTTACACTTCGTTGTCGAAAATGTGTTATTAATCGGTTTTTTTGTTTGTTATTCCACAGTTTATCTTTTTATTTTAATTTCAATGTTTTATTTATACTAATCTTAAAACAATTAGATATAATTACATTAAACTAAAAAATTATACTTAAAACCCCCTCCGTTTCTTTTGCGCCATCCTGTATTTGTGAACTTCATATTATTGAAGACCGGTTTTTAGTTTCTTCTCAAAAAAACTTAAAAGAAGGATCATTGACAGCTCTAAATCTTTCAAAATAACTAATTCGTTAAAGCGAAGCTCGCTTGCGTGATAAATTGCGTGAAGAGCTTTTAGTATGAATTGATTCTTCCAGCAACTGCAAATACGTCTTATAATTCTTTTTTTTAAAGAGTAATCTCTCTCTCTCTCTCCATGATCGACATAATTGTAATTCTAAAAAACATATTTTACCTAAACATTCTTTATCATGAAATGAAAATGAAAACATGAGAAAATGAAAATATAAGAGTGAAAACATGAAAGTTTTGAGTAAGATGTTTAAAAAGTATTACCAAAATTGACTGTTGAAGGTGACAACAACAGTCCTAAACTGGAGGAACGCAATGTGAATTGAAGCTATAATTGCGTGCAGAAGTTTTAAGGCGTTCACTTTCTATTCCGGCTTCTTCATCTTTTTCTCAGAGAGAGTTCTCTCTTCAGTAGAAAAAAATTTAATCATTCAATCAAATTGCAGCCTGAGCAATTATTTAACAAAACTATAACAACGTTGAAATTTGGAACTGGTAAAACTATAACAACATTAAAGTTCGAAAACTTTTACAAAGTAGTATGAATGTATCAACAATAAAAATGTTTTGTCACAAAGTTAATAATTTTTGTGAGTGTTTTTTGACAGCTAACACAATGTCAGCTATACCAAAAAATATTCTAAAAAGATCTTCATCGTCAGCTATGACAAAAAGAAATTTGATTGTTGTTTAAATAAAAAACAAAAGAATATGTTTGGAACAAATATTGTTTGTTATTTTACGCTAAATAAAACAAGCATTTCTCTTAGCAGAGAAAAAAGGTTTCGTTGATTTTCTTAGATAACATACGACTTTTAAAACAAAAACTAAACAAATACTGATAATAGAGCATCCATAAAGAACTTAAAGTTCATATAAAATTGTTGACAGAAAAAAGGTGAACACTTTAATTTAATTCAATTTAAAGTAATTTAAAGTGTTCACCTATTTTCTGTCAACAAAATAAATTTGAACACTTTAAATTACTATTAAAGTCAATTTATTAATCACAGTTTTTACGGTAGACGATTTTAATATAATGCCTATCTTTTATCTTCATTTTTAGTCCCTTGGAAATTCAAATAACACAAAAAACTGCGCGCTATCTAATAAAAGTTGATAGAGACAAAAAACAAAAAAAATGTAAGAATTAGATAGTATGTTTCTGCAAAACATCAAAGCTACCTATCAATAGCTACCTATCAATAGCTACCTATCAATAGATACCTTTCAATAGCTACCTATCAATAGCTACCTGTCAAGAACATTAACGTTGATAGGTAGCTCTTGATAAGTTCGAAACTGGTGAAACTATAGCAACGTTGCTATAGTTTCACCAGTTTCGAACTTATCAAAAACTACCTATCAAGAGCTACCTATCAAGAGCTACCAATCAAGAACTTCCAAATATAAAAGTACTTAACATTTATGAAATGAATGTATATAAAATATTATGCTTTATGTTTCAAAGTAAAATCAATCCGTCCTTACACGTTTTAAAGATTTTATTACCTTAAAAACAAAAAATAAGTATACACTACGAAATGATAACTCACTCTTTAAACCCTTTTGTCGAACAAAATTCAATCAGTTCTGTATAGCTTATCGTGCACCCACGAACAAAATTGTTTTACCTAATTTTGATTTATCAATTACCTTCCAAGTCTTTAAAAAGAAATTTAAAAAATTCATTCTCTTTAATGACAATATCTTGAAATACTTTTAAAAATAAGAAATTTGTATATACACGCTCTTTTATTTTTTGTATTTTGTCATTTTTATTTGTCTATATTTGTTAATGGCTTAAGTTATATTCTATTATAACTTTTTATGGTTCTGGCGACAAGATCATTAGATCTTCTATCAGATACCAAGTTTTTATTTAAATTAGTCTATATATAACGGATTTTATTGCATTACGAAAGCATATATCTCGGATTTTGATGTATTACGAGAACATATGTCATGGATTTTGTTGTATTACGAGAGCATATATCACGGACTTTATTGTGTTACGACTAATTAAATGTAAAACTAAAAAAAAAAAAAAAAGAACTACCTAGCGATAGCTACCTATCAAGAGCTATTTATCAAGAGCCTAAAGTGTTGAGCTCAATAAAAAAGGGCACTTAGTTAAAATACTTTTAATAAATGCATATAATAATTACAACAACAACTTAAATCAATAACTTAACAAGTAAACAAAAACAAAAAAATTGTTAAGATAAAAATATACTTTTTAAATCATTCGTTAAATTTACCATCAAAAAACTCAAATGATTTAAGTTACTTGTTTAAAACAACGAAAAAAAACACTGTTTGAAAAGTTTTTATCACATTTTCTAAAGGGAAATCGATAAAAAAAACTTTTCTAAACTAAAAAAATTAATTAATAATGACTGAATCCTCAGCGATATCCAGATTAAATAAGTTTCTTATATGACTCACTCACAGCTAACACAACGTCATATTTTAGCTCCCACATTTGAATCGCCATTAAATGGATGTTGCAAAAAGAAAAAATGACGGTTACCTTTGTTAGTCAACTTTTTTTTTACGGGTTAAACAGCAACTGACCCATTACCAATGTTCCTATTTTTGGAACATCAATTTTATAATTATTCTTTTAACTTGGTTACAAACTTTAACTCTTTTTCAAATGTTTGCAACGTTTTGTAAGTTTGTAGAGGATATGCGCAGCAATTTCTAGTTTAAAAAAAGTAGTTTTTCGAATATTAAAACTTGAAAAATGTTGAAAACAATCATTAAAATGTTTTTGAACAAAAGGCGTTACGTTTACATAAATATAAAGTTTATATAAATGTTTTGATGTGTCATCTACAGGTAAAAATGTTTACCGACAAAGATGCGTTCTTTTTTCGGAATATGGTGATTACCCACTATCAAAAATTGCTCATATTGTCGTTTTTTATACTTTAAATAATTTTAGTATAAAATCTTAATTAACTCGAAAGTTATTAACATAAAAAAGGTGTGCAGTTTTCAGCAATTTTGAAAAAAATAACTTTATAATTGTCAGTAAACTTCAGAACGCGTTAAAAATTGTGAGGACGAGAAAATTGTGAAGATGAAGATTTGTAAATTATTGTTTTTCCTCAATGTTAAGACAGAGAAAAATAATTAGTTGATGTTGGGAGAAATAAAAGCTCCTTCAAAACCGTAATAAGATGACGATGATGAAGAAGTAACTTCAGAAAGTCGAGAAAACCGCAAAACGCAACTATATTCAAATTCTCCAACCCGACATAATTGCTCACACCTATCCAAAAAACGATCGATGGGCTATTAATCCGCAAGATCTCAGGTATCACCAGATGTAAAAATTAAAATCTAATCTCTATAGCCAAAGGAGAAAAACACATTTAAAGTTTTATAGCAACTTGCGCTACAGATCACACTTGGAGTCCCGTTGTAAATCTATTTTGTTTTTTTTTTCACTTGTGGGTAATGGAGTTTTTTTAAAAAAACCAAAAACTCTTTACATATATGCGCTGGCTATTACTTGACAAAAAATCAGCTCTCTAACACTTGTGGTTTGTGTACAGGGACCTAAAGTAAAATATGGTGTAGAAAACACATAGAGGCGTTTTTTCTAATTGTTCTGAATTTAAAACACATAAAAACCTCTTTAAATTTTAGTTGTTAATTCCACAGGTTTGATTTGTTGTTTTTGTTTAAAATGATTGACCAAATATTGGATATACACACAATAATAACAACTTTTTTTAATTTAAATAAGAAATATATCTTTACTGAAATGGGTTTTAACAAGATATCAAACAAAAGAAAATCCCATTTAACGTTTATCTCTCGTTGAAAAAACACATGCATACTGACATGAAATGATTTCTTTAAAAAAAAAATTACTTTATGATGGTGTTTTGATGTTTATTACTTTTTCTTCTAATTGCTGTTGAGATTTTTTTATTTAGTACTTGCAAAATAAGATATATACTTCTGATTAATTTTTTGTAAACTTATGATATTTTATGAAACTATAAATAAATGAATATAGTTTGTAATATTAAAAAAAAAAATTAGACAAGAATTTTTCTAATAAACAAATGTTATATCAAGTATTTCTAGAATGAAATTATTTAAATTTCATTCTAGAAATACTTGATATAACTATTCTAGGCTGAATTATTTAAAAAATCTAATTCAAAGATGCTTGCTGTTATAGTAAATAATACATTTCAGTAACTGGTCTTTATAAACAGGGTGATCAGGGTTTCTTTTGTATCTAGCCCATTGAGCACTGAAGATTAAATGCAAGACTTCTGTTGATTGCTCACTAAAAATGCCCTACACTGTACCCTTTTGAGCAATAAATTCAGGAACATAGTAGAACACTGCATCGGCTTTTGGGGTGACTAAAACTGGGAGTTGAAGATATGAGTTCTTAAAGTCTTTGATATGTTGAACATATGTAGTATTTAATGTCCTTCCAAAACAGGAGCTAACAACTTAAACCATATTAAGGTTGTAACTTTAACTTGATACGTAATGGCCAATCTTTGCCTTTAGGCCTTATCTTTAGCATTGATTTGTAAAGATGATTTACAATTCCAAGGAAACGATGAAGTTCCATTTGGAAATAAACTCGATAACTTGTTTGATATCTTCTTGGTCAAACAATGGGTTATGAACAACACTATGAAAAACCTTTGCGCACATCTGATCTGAAGTTTCTTGGATTTCCCTGTACTTTGAGGTCACTAGACTTAACATCACACCAATCATGGCTAACTTCAAGTCACATGCAATAAAGAAAGGCACATCAATTTTCCCAAATAAACTTAAATTTTTTTTGATATTTTCATAAGTTTCTGAAACATTTTCAGCAACAGCAACAAGTAGCTGACTCTTGGCACTTGTTATTTCCCATGTTCTACAGTCAGTAAGCTTTTGTCATTTGAGGCTGAACTTGTTTGACACATTGACATCCACCATTGGAGTTAACACTCAAGCTGAACTTGAGGAAAGATCCTCCACCATCAATACCTAGTTTGATGGGAGGCGGTGAAGTGATTGCTCTAACTCTGAGAATTTAGTTATAAAATTCCCCTAAACTCTTGCAGTGAACACCCTTTGCCAAATAATCAGTTTATGTTGATGGGCTTGTAGGTGAGATTTTGGAAACTTTAAATAAACTTTCAACATTTCGACCAGCCATTGTAAAATTTTCCCTAAATTTTGTTTCAACAACTTTTGAATTTGTAATATTGTAGCCAGTTCTTGCATCTTTTTATTTGAAAGACCAGTATTAATTTGAACTTGAAACATGTCCAAAGTAGTTAGAGAAGTTCTTGATATGCACTGAGCTCTGGAGGGATCTGGAGGAATAGTTAAAGCTTTATCATTTTCTCTGCTTAACCTAGATGTGCACTGTGGGGAGGATAACATTTGAGTTATTACAGAGGACACAATTTTTCAGAAGTTCTGGAATCAGAATAGGAATGCTCTGCAGGAAAGATACTAAGTATTTTTTCTGGAAATCAATGGAATTTCCAGAAAAAATACCTAGTATTCTTTCCTCCATGAAATCAGAAATATGCCTGTCACATTTTGAAAAACAGAAGAAGCATAGAGATTGCCGACAATCTTGATAATTTTTTCTTTCACATGGCATTTCAGTGATTAAAAAACTGGTCTTTGAAAAATAGCTTCAGTACAAGCTTGTGTTACTAAAAAATCTTTTTAGTTGTTTAGGCTGTTGACTGCTTAAATGTAATTACTTTGATGTTGTGGCTTTTCCCGGAAAATAAGAAACATTTGTTTTTACATTTTTAAATTGTAGAACAAACTTGGTCAAATCAATAAAAGATTTTAGGAGATACTTCAATACAAGAAAAAAAGCACATCAAGGTTATACATATTTGATTTATATAAAAATACTTGATTCTAATATCAATTTTGAAATTATTTTATAAATTACCAATTAATTTTGAATTTAACGTTCTAAAGTAACTTTAATAAAATGAAAAAAAGTTGTTATTATATCCAATATTTGGTCAATCATTTTAAACAAAAGCAACAAAGCAAACCTGTGGGTTTAACAACTAAAAACAAAGAGGTTTTTATGTGTTTTAAATTCAGAACTATTAGAAAAAATGCCTCTAACTATGTGTTTTCTACACTATATTTTATACAAACCGGGACAAAAAAAGCACTCTTTTTGCAGACATATAACACACAAATAAGAAGTCTGACAACCATAGAATCCCATATCCACTAGTCACATGATATTGTCACTAAATTAGTTATTTGGTGTAACTTTGAGCATAAAAACCACAAAAAGCATAAAAACCACAAAAAGCTGCTATATTTTAGCCGTTTTTTCAAAGACGAGATTCCTACTTTAAGAGCTACATCTTTACACAGATAAAAGATATCTTGCTTCTATTTTTTTTGCCTGAAAGATATATGTCAAGGTTTCATTCTATTAAACTTTGAAACTTCCTTAGTCGATAATAAAGTTAGAATAAAAACGTAAAGCATTTGTCTCTTTTTAAAGAGGCTTTTAGTGCCATACCCTATACTTTAGGTCCCTGTACACAAACCACAAGTGTTAGAGAGCTGATTTTTTGTCAAGTAATAGCCCCACCCGGGGAAATTCACCAAGCTTTCAAAAATATTTAAAAAATAAAAACCATAATATACTTAAACATTAACAAATATAACAGTTTAAAAACGATTGTAATATTTCCGCAAATACCTATGGTGATTTTCAAAAGTTTATATTATTTTCGAATTTCAGAAACTCCACGCTTCTGATGAGTTTGAGACTCATTTGAGATCGGTAAAAACGTAATAAAAAGCAAATTAACGGAACTACATAAACTAAAGAGTTAAAAGTTAAACGTTCGTTTAGCATTTTTTTTCTTTGATAAATTTGGCAGTATTATTTGTATTATTTATTTAAAAGTTTTGAATTAAAAGTCAATTGAATTAAAAAAACGTAAGTTTTTGAAGAAATTTTTTAATTGTTCAATGGTACATTGACTTTTAAGTAATAAGTTGTAGGATGTTGTAGAATGAAGAAGATTTGTGAATACTTTTCAAAAAAAGAAAATCAAATTGAAGCAGTTGCATTATTTTCTGAATCTCAAAATGCTAATAACTATCAATATAATAATCATGAAAGTTTATCATTTGTTCAGTTAGATGATGCAACTGATTCAACCGCTGTTGTTGAGTTGCCGTCTTTTACAGAGGAGTCTAGACCTTGTTGTTCAAGACAGTCATCTTTTCCATCAAAAAAGGGAAGAAAATTTAAACAAAGCTGGAATGAAAAACATAAATCGGTTTTACATGACTGCCAGAAAGAAAAAGTTTTTTGTTCTACCTGCATCAAAGCTACCCAAATAAAAATGCCTTTACCTCGTAGTTTAAGAGAAAAAGATTTGTACGAAGCTTTTATCTTAAAAGGATTTTCTAATTGGAAGAAAGCGTCACAAATTTTTGGTTCTCACGAGCGATCTGAACTCCATAGGGCGTCTGTTACTACGATCGCCTCAGCAACACTGGAATCAACATTTATCCAACAGCTTAATCATCACCAAGATAAAGAAATGATGGATAATCGTACGGCTTTATCAAAAATATTTAATAACACTCCTTTATTTGGTAATTCCTCAATTTCGTTTAAGAAAAATTTAGATTAACTATCAATCATTAAATTTATTTACTAGATAAATAAATGTTTTCTTCTAAATGTATTAGGGAACGCAAGGCCTTTTCATTCGTGGAAAGGCTGAAAATAATTCAAACTTTCGCATGCTACTCAAATTACGAGCAGACGATTCTCTGGAACTGAAGAAATGGTTGAACCGTCCTGAAAAGCAAAAGTGCCTCTCGCCTGATATTGAAAACGAAATCCTACAAGACTTTGCTCATGCAACGCTTCGTAAGCTATGCGAAAGTATAAGGGAATCACAATTCTATAGTTTGATCCGATGAAACAATGGATATGTCCAAGAAAGAACAAGTTTCGATCTGCATTCGGCGTGTTAATGAAAAATTTAAAGTTGAGGAGCTTTTAATGGGATTTTAGCAAACCGAGAACCTCAGTAACTGTTTAATGGACGTTTTGTGTCGATTTAGTCTGTTGATTCAAAATTTTCGTGGCCAATGTTTTGACGGATTGTCTAACATGTCTGGAAGTATCTATGGATTGCAGACTTTAATGAGTGGGAAAGAAGAGCGGGCTTTTTACGTGCACTGCCGCGCTCATAATCTCAACTTGGTAGCACAAGGTTCTGTTGAAAATCAAACAGAGATAAGGAATATTATGAATTTAGTGCAATCATTCATCGTATTTACCCGTGGATCTCCAAAACGATTGGCATGTTTCAACAAATTTCGAAATGTAGAGGATGTAGAAAGCGGAACATCACTGCGGCCATTTTGCCACACTCGATGGATCCTTAGAAAACCGTCCATTATGTCTATTACGAGTAACTATTCCGCCATTATCAATTGGTTAGAGGATTTTGAACATCATTCTGATAATTCAGCCAAAAATAAGTCAGAAGCAGCGGGTTATCTGGAATCTCTTTGTAAGTTTGACACATTTTTCAAATTGGAAATTTTGCGCATGATCTTCACGTTAATCGAGGATGCTAATACAGCACTCCAAGGTAAATATTGTTTTATTTCATAGTGTGTTTTTTTTAATATATTATTTTAAGCAAATTATAATGTTAAAAGTTTATTGAAAATTATTTTAGGCACGCAGCTTAATTTTTGCAAAGCAAGAAATACCATCAACACGTTTAAAGAGGTGTTAAAAGAAGCCCGGGGTGATACTCGCTTCAAAGTCTTATGGGATGCAGCCGTTGTAGCAGCAGAATGTAGTTTACTTGACAAACCAGAGATCCCACAGAAACGTAAAATTACATCAAAATTTACTGGAAGTGGAGTTCCATACTTTGCTACGACTCCAGAGGACAACTACCGCCAGCTTTTCTATGCATCTCTGGATTGTGTTATAACGGGACTTGCGACCCGTTTCAAACCAACTGAGACCACTGAGCATTTAGCAAATGTAGAAAAATTTCTCATTGGTCAGTGCTTGGAAGTTGGATTCGTTGAGGCTTTTAACAAAGATGACTTTGAAGATTATAGAAGGCTACAACTCCATCGTGACATATTTATTGATCATGCAAAGTTCAAGAATTTTCAACTAATTAATTTTGAATCAGTTTTGAAAGAGATGTAGACCATGATGGTGTCCTTTCTCAACTAATTTCACTGATTTCCTCATGTACGTGTGAGCGCTCTTTTTCTTGTCTTTGTAGGCTTAAGACTTATTTGCGTTCTACAATGTCTTAGGAGCGATTGAATCATCTCGCTATTTTAAATTGCCATCGCGATATTGCCTACACTCTTGATCTTGATCATTTGATCGATGAGTTCAAAATGCGTGCCTCCATACGCATGAACACATTTTACTTGAGAAAATAAATTAAATTTTTATGCCTATTGAAAAAAGTTTTTATTTCTTATTATAGATTTTCAACTCCTACAAAATATTTTATGCCCCATCCGGGAAAACTAAAACTCTACTTTTATGGATACCTGAGGTCTTGCAGATTAATGCCCCATCGGTCGTTTTTTTGGTCCTCAAAATTGAGGTTGGGACCATTTTTGTATAGGCGTGTGCTAGCGACACCAAATATTATGAGTGGTGTTAATTCGTTAAATCATTTCTGTACTGATTATCGTATTAAAAGTCAAAAGGGCTGGCAATGTCTTTTTTTCAAATTTTTTAAATAAGGCAGTTGTGGTTTCATCGCGATTACACTGATCTTCTGGTTGTGATATATACCATATCTCATCTTCCGATGACAAGTTATGAGGGCACTGTTTGGTAATTATGAAGCTGCAGCTTGCCAAATGCTTTCGAACATGTCCCATAAAGTGACGTCACAGTAGATGTAAAAAATCTGCTAGAAGAACACCTCATTCAAATGTAAACATTAAGATATTTGGCTTCACGCCAAATGTCTTACAGGAGTGCAAAACAATAAAATATTTACTGAATGTTTGATATTGAATGTTTGATATTGATTGTTTGATATATAATGTTTAGTTTTGAATAGACAAGACATGAATATAAATATATGATAAAAAGATTCGTTTGGAGACATTTGTCCTGTTTCAAAAATGGAGCAATTATATATTTAGCAATTAAATTTTTTTAGCTTGAAAAAAAAATTATGAAATTGCAATAACTTTTTGTTATTCAATTCTGATTGTTACCACTTCTATTTCGAAATTCAAACATGGACATTAATGGATTAAAAATTATATCAAAAGCGATAATTCACAGGAAAACAATCTTTCTTTCTCTTAAGAGGAAGCTTTGTCGATATTCACCGATTTAAAACTAATTAGACATTAGCATAATAAATAATCGTCAGAAAATATTTGCAAAATCCACGCATTTATTCTGTGCTTTATTGTAGGACCTATTGCATCAATTTTTTTAACAACCCGCACATCTTTTAAAGAAAATGATGTCATAATCAAAGATGAGTTTGCCTTTTTCGATAGACGGATAGATAGTTTATTAACTTTAAGAGTAAAAATCAAGTCGCCATTGCATAGAAAAACTATGGTAGATGGAAAATTGTTCTTCTCTGTCTTAGTATAAAGCTATTCAAAAAAAATAGTAATAAATGGAAATCTTCTCTTTCTCTGCTCAATGGCTTAAAGAAATTGCAATCAAAGTTTTCTAATCCGGAGAATCTAAATCTTGGATTGTCATTATTACATTCCAATAAACACTTTTATGTGCCATTTACATGTGCCATATACAATACCGACGGGAAGTTTGAGGCAGGTTGCAAATTTTTAATTAAAACAATAATGCAGCTAAAAAATAATTGTTTGGATGCCTACATACTTTAAAACATATAAGTAACACTGTTAAAAATTATTTACTAGGTTTAGAAAGTAATCAAGTTCTAGAATTATAATAGAACGACCAGTAGGCAGGGCCGGCGCGAACACGTAATTTTTTTTTTTTTTTTTGGGGGAAGGGGGGTGTGAGTCAAGAAAATTGCCGACTAATTTTTCTTCGTCATTATTATGTAATCATTTTAGTATAGTATAGTTGATTACTAAAGTAACCAAAAGCACTCAAAACTTGTTTGCTTATAGATATATATTTTTCAGATTCTTCTTTTATTGAGGATAATATATGAGAAGTAGAAACTAAAAATAAAATTGGATTTGGATAACTTTCTGTTTTAAGTTTTGTCAAAAGTAAGCTACATTCCTGGAAATTATTTATAAGTGATCCAAGCATTCCAGCGCAAGAAACCCAATCATAAGCACAATTGTCACCTGCAACCATAAAAAAAATAACTATTTAAATAAAAAAAACCAACTATATTTCATTAAATATTAAATAAGTTACCCAATTACAATAAACAATATATATGATAAATACTAGAATAAAATATATTATATTTTTTTTTTTCACATTTTACATGCTGCATTTTTCAATTTGTTGGTATTTTTCATTATTTTATGGAATACTGTATTAAAGCCAAATACTTAAGTTCTTAACTAATAAAAATTAATATTAAGTTCTTAATTAATAAAATAATAATATGTATGTTACGTTATTAATGATAACCTGAGTTATCATTAATAACATAGCATACATACATAACATAAATCTTACCTGAGTTATCATTAATAATCTCAGAATATCTAGCTTCTTTAATAACATTATCAACAGTTTGAATACTTTCAGTACACTCTAAAAAAACTAACGCCAAATAACAAAAAAAAATATAACGCCAGAGTTGAGCAAATATAACGCTAGTTAACCGTTATATTAAGCGTTATATTAGGCGTTATATTAGGCGTTATATTAGGCGTTATATTTGCTCAACTCTGCCGTTATATTGGCGTTATATTTAGAAAAAATAAACTAACGCTTCACCCGTTATATTTGGCGTTATATTTGGCGTTATATTTGGCGTTATATTTATTTTACTAATCTTATATTTACAAACTTAATATTAAAAAAAAATTAAAAATTGAAGATATAACAATTATGTATATAAAATAATGACCATTTATAATCATTTTGAAAAGATATATCATTACCATTTCCAATGTCGATGCTGCTAAAAAATGCAAAATAAAAAATATAATTAACAAATGAAACCTTAAAAATTTAAATATTTATTAATCTTTAAGATTCATACATGATTGGTATGATTATATAATAATCTTTAAGATTCAAATATGGTCTTATACAAACATTTTGAAAAGATATAACCACAACATTGCTTTCAAGTGTCGATGCCACTAAAGAATACAAAATAAAAATGATAAAAAGCATATGACTCCTTTAACAGTTATGGAATATGAAAAGATACATGTAACTTTACCACTGGTATCAAATGATGTCACCATTAAAGATTAAAAAATAAAAATTTAAAATTTAAAACGACATTTCCTCATACTAAGTGATTTACAATCATTTTGAAAATAATATTTACCAATGCTCTATTATCAAAGATTACAAAATACAAAAGATAAGATAATTCGTATTGAAAAGATACATGTAACTTTACCACTGGTACTAGATTTTATTGCCAATAAAGATTACAAAATAAAATGAACAATAATTTAAAAAGACATCTTTTACTAAGTCATTTATAATCACTTTACCACTGGTACTAGCAGGCCTTGTTTTAAAGCCTTAACCGTAGAGCGTTTTTTGATTGCGTTTAGCTATTTTAGTCAGTACAAGATTTTGATTAAGCAATTTTTTATTTTTATTTTATTAAAAAAAATATTAAAAAAATATTAGCATAATCGAAATCCCTTATTGCTTAAAATAGCATAACGATAAAATAATGATAAAAAATACTGTATAGTGTATAGTGTGTATTAATAAATATACATTAAATATACATGTACTTGTTATATATACATGTAAATATTTAAGTCAGTTTAAATACAACAAAGAATTTTAAAATAATATTAAGATAAAGATTATACAAGACTAAAAGTTTGCTCTATCATCATATTTAATCAAATTTCAATTAGCTTAAATAATGGGTTGTATATCTTATTTAGGTATTATTACTTTAATTTTGTAACAAAAACGAAAAGACAAGAAAATAATTTATGATTAAATTCAAAGAAATTAACATTCTCCGTTTTTAAATGTATAAAAAAACTTTTAAAAATTTATGAACTACTGATTTTTAACACATATCTTGCTGCAGCCTTTGATTTATGAGGGTAGTTGATTTTTAGAATAGTTTCTTGGAAAATCCCAAGTAACTGGGCAAAGCAAGATGGATAGCTCAAATCTTTAAGATAATATACTGCTATTATCGATGCTATAACTTCCTCCATGCATAAGATTTGTGTAGCACATAATTTAATTCCAGTTCGTGACCGAATACCAAAATATAAACCATTGAGCACTACTTGTGGACCATATAATGAGGGAAGTGCAAGTTCCGTATCGATGTTATCAGCCTAATAATAAAAATCATAATTTATGTAGTTTGATTAAAATTATACTTTTAAAGGTAAACCTATGAAAAAAAATTATTAATAAGATATTAAAAAAACTTACGTGTGATTGCAAAAAAAGAAAATCTTTACTTTTTCGAGAAACAAACATTCTTTGCAGTTCCATTACACTTGAAATAATATTTGCATTATCTTTAAATGCAGCCTTAAGAAACAATCTAGAATTGCTAACAACATTTTCATGTTGGGGAAAGAATCGCTTAAACTCATCAATTAGAAGAGATGGAGCTATTCTGAGTCTATCTGGAATTTGTTCAAATATTTGGTGGTAAAATAAGTTTCTGTTAAGGATGCTCAATACAGCAATAGATGGTACAGCTTTTTGAAGTTCGTTCTGTTATATAGTTAACACAAACAATTAGTAGTTAATAGTAAAGTTTCAAAAAAATAAATGGTATCTTTGATTAAAAAATATATACTTTGGCTATCAATAAAATCTTTCATATCAACACAAAAAATACTTACATCCAAAGCATTTCAAAACAATAAACAAGTTTACATAAAACATGATAAACTAAAAAAAAGGAAATATACCTTTATCTCTGCCTCAATTTCGTTGGCTGATAAAACTGGTTCAGCATGTGCTACAATCTCCTTGATTGCTAAAGTATTATGTCCTCTAGCCAGTTGGAAAAATTTTGGGGAACTTTCATGCATTTTTGACCATCTTTGTTGACGAAGATTGTTACTTATCTGAACAAACATTGGCTCCTAAAAACAATAAATTTTCAAAATCAATTGATTAAACTAAATAATCATAGTCACGACAATTAAATAATACTGTTTTATTGATGTATATACAGTTACAACTATTATTAGTGGGCGTAATAGTAGACCTAAGGAAAATAGTTTTAGCTAATATTAAACACTTGGTGTTGTGCAAATCGACCTTTTGAAAGCCTACACCACCAAGAGTAGTGACTTTGTTTTCTGTCAACTTATTCAAGATGGTCTAAGTAGAAGCAATTAAATTTATTGCGCTCGTTTTTTCTAATAAGTTTATAATAAAGAATTTTTACAAACAAAATGTATCAATCCTCACCACCTACAACATTATTGTTTTAGCAATGTATTTATATTAATTGGTACTTTCCTAATAATTTTTTAGCAAAAATATGTTTTTAAAGATTGCGTTGAATTATTATAATTCAGTTAAAAAGAAAAAAGTAGGAAATCACAAACACATACCCAATCATCTTTGAACTTAGGATAGAGATTTTTCAAAGTAATCTTGAGTCGCGAGAAGAACTCCCTGTTACCATAACTGTCATTAGCACTCACCTTTAATGATGCAAATTGAGTTAGTGCATTCTTCAGTTCTTTCAATACAAAAACATTACTAGCTCCATTGAGTAATTCTATAACTGGCACAGAAAAATAAGTCAGCAGAAGTTCGACATCTGATTGAGGAAGTTTAACTTTGGACACCTAAAAATATACTAGTTCTAAAAAGCAATAAGAAAAATATTTTTAAATGAAAAAGTAAAATAACAAGATTAGTAAATAATAACTTGAAATAACAATTTTTTATACTTAAAATATATATTTTTATACTTAAAATATATATGCTTAAAATTATGGTTAACAGGACACAGAAAGTGTCAAAAACAGTTGTTTATACTGTATAACAACATACATTGTTTTGCTTGAAACTAAAAAATGACGCTCAATATTATGAATATGGAAGAGACTATGGCTAACCCATAATCAATATTAAAAAGCTAACACACAAAAAAAAGACTTGAAACATTAAGGAGATAAATAGGTTACTAAGAAGTTTTAAGCCAGTTAAATTATTCTAGACTTTCCATTATTATTAAGTCCTCACCTACTACGCTCTAAAATGACTCAAATTTTATTATTTCATTTTGAAATTTTATAACTGGATAAAAAACAACTATCAAAATGGACTTTCCATTTCATCTCAATTTCTTTCAAACTTCAATTATAATGAAGATAAAGATTTTTTTTTAATAATCCTAATATATAAATATTATTAATATATAAGTACTTTAATTAAGATAAGCCTGAAATATGGTTTATAAGATATAAAATTTTATAAGATAAAACATTTGAACTAGTTTATTGTTAGCTGATTTGAAATACCATCATAAGACAAATTGGGAATAGCAAGTGGAAATACAAGGATAACATCACTAACTGATAGTCCAATTGTGCACCATGGAAACTGCAAAGTCTCAGGAAATACAATATTAATTGAAGAAAATGAAGGTAATCTGCAGGTGGAATAAACATTTGAGCATAAAGTGTCTAATTTTATTGTTTCAAAGTGTCTTTTTCCAGATAATGATACTATTTTATTGATTTGGTGGAAAATAAACTGATCATTCTCAAATATAGTAATTATCGAGCCATTTTTATATAAAATTCCATCAATATTTGCACTTTGTATTGCTCCGGAAAAGTACTTTAGTTCATCCTCATTATAATAGACATCAGCTTTAATTGCACCAACTGAATTAAAAAATTGTGCAATGGTATTTGCTACCATTGATTTACAGGCTGTATAAGGAATGTTCTTGAAGTTAAAATGTCGAAAATTCTTAATCACTTGATGTTTGCGCTCAAAAGCCATGCACATGTGCTCCCTTAACGGGCCTGAAGTAGCAGCCTGAGCTGGATAGTGGATAAGAAAATGGAGCTTCGGTATAAATTTATGAGGGTATAAACCCAAAAACAGTTCATGATGAATAGCAATGATTTCTTTCAAATCAGTAATGTATTTTTCTGTTATGATTGGAGACATACATAGCTGAACTATTTGAATCAATTTTAGCAAACATTTAAGATGTTCATTTTGAGCCAACATATTTTTCAATAAAAAAAATGGTAGAACTCTTGTAAGAGTAAGTATTTGACCACTTCCAAAATTACCTTTAATTTTACATGTTTTTAAAATTTTACCAGGCTTTTCAATGCCCGCTGGATAGACAAATGATTGGAGCCATGTATTTAATGATAATATTGTTACAAAATTACTTTCAATAGCATATAAAAGAAACAGTTCTAACTGAAGAGGAAAAACACCTTCTAAAAGATCGTGCATTGGGTCAAATAAGATTTGCTTTGTTACATCAAATAGTGGAATTGATAAAAGAACACTTGATGAAGATACCCCATAATATTTAGACCATTTAATTCTATCTTTAGGTCTAAGACCTGAATCTAATTCGTTTACTCTAATTAAATGTTCTTTTAAATTACGTACAGAGCATTGTTCATGCCTAGTGTTTGCATACATTTCCCCTCTTGTTGAATTACAAACTCTGCAGCATCGAACAGTCTTCCTGCTAAAACCTTCTTTAAATCCACCAATAGCATTTGCAGCTAATGAATCACCAGAAAAATAACACAACTCACCTGTCAATACTTTAGGAACTCCTAACACTGTTATCTCTATCCCTGTCATAAGTTTTGACATAACATCAATAAAGTCAGTCAACATTGCACGGAAGAAGATATTATCTTTAATCATCGTACTACTTGTAAATGCTAAAGGAAATATGGTTGATGTTCTTCCACGGTATTTTGCAGGAATATTAAGAATTTGAAAATACATTGCCCAAAGTTTGTGTTTTGATCTTGCTTTACCAATAGGATTTGTGATACCAAGATCATCACAATAAATAGCTATACTAATTTTACTATCAACAAACTTAGCAATCTCAGGAGATTGAAGTAAAAAAGATAACATGTCTAAAAAGGGTACAATACAACCTTGTTTTTTGAGACCAACATATTTAACTAAAGGCATTTTGAATACACGCACAAAATATTTCTCACGACAATTTTGAGATGTTAAAATTTCACAACAAGATTTTAACTTAGGCACATCAATATCTGGCACAGACAGCATTTCCTTTAAATGCAGAAAAATTGAATCTAAAATGTTTTGAGAACACCTGTGTTTACCTTGAAGATGCAAAGCTAAAGCTCCTAAATAATCATCAGTTATTTGATATTTTTCTGCATCTTCAATTAAATCAACATTAAAACTATCCTCTACAAGTGCTGAATATTGCTCAGTATGCTTTTGAAATCCGTAGAGCGTTTTAAACTTTGAATAACAAATATCACAAATAATTGAACCTTTGTTTCCATGAATGCGTAAGTGATTCTTCATCAAACAATACCTAGAAGATATAAAAGTACAGCAGTTACATTTGTATGAAAATACCTTTCGTTTTGGGTTTAAATTCTTTGTCAAATGATTACTATTTGGAGATATATTTATATTGCTATTTGGAGATATATTAGGAGATCTTGAACATTGTGCAGTTTGATTTGTAATATCAAGTGTAGTTGTATTGATTTGTGACAAAACAACTGGAAATTGATCATTTAAGCATCTTTGCTTGCTAACAGTGTCTTCAGCAAAAATTTCATTGCTTTGCAAGTCAGTAAGAAAGCTGAATGATGTGGAGCATAATGGTTGAGGATCAGTATGGAAACAGGAAGATTGAGACAAAGGCTGTTTGTTAATGTGATCAACTTCTTGTATATCAACTACAAATTCTAATGATTGTTCATTTAACAACGCTTTAAAATTTGTTTCTTGAACTGGGCATCCAAGCCATTTCAAGCCAATAACTTGACTGACACCAAATGTTAGACAGACTAAAAATATAATATTATATGTTTATAAATATATATATATATATATATATATATATATGTATGTATGTATGTATGTATGTATGTATATATATATATATTTCATAGCCAAAAATATCTTCTGATATAAAAAATATTGTATAACAATGTTACATGTGTGTATTTTTATGTTTTACGTTTGTTACAATATAACAAATGAATAAACATATAACAAACAAATACATATAACTTATATGTATTTGTTTGTTATCTGTTTATGTTTGTTACATGTATTCACATCTGTGTTTTTTTATGTATCATTTTTTTCTTTAATGTATTTTTTTATGCTATATTTTGTGAATATAATAGGTTGGAATATAATAGGTTGGTAGTAAAAACATTATAAAAAAATATATGTATACTTACCTTGTTGGACAAACGCAAACAAATCAGAATTTGCGACAACAATTTCGCTTCGATTTTTTAAGGTGACTTTTATTGCCTTCATGTTATTAATATATTTTTATATAATGAACACATAAATTTGGTATACGAGTAGCCGGAGAACAAAACAACATAACGGATAAATATAACGGATGAATTTTAGAGAAGAATATAACGGATGAAGTTTATCATTTGAAAGGAATCAATCAAGCATACATAAATTATGGCGCAAACAAAAAAATATAACGCCAAGATAAAGCCAATATAACGGAAAGCTTTTACTTATTTCAAATTCATCCGTTATATTGGCGTTAGTTTTTTTAGAGTGTAGTGCTTAGGCCTGTCATGGTTGGCTCAACAGAGTTCTAAATATGTTTCAAAATATTTTTTTAGTAACATATCAAAATAAAATTTTATTAATATATAATAAAATGTTTGTATATTGTACACATAACTCTATCTTACATTTAAATTCATCAAATGGTCTATTGTAGCTGAAAAGGTTGATTTTATTGCTGCTGATAGTAAATTTATATCAGTACCTGAAGCAACAGTGTTATTCCTTATTTTCTAAATAAAAGAAACACAAAAATAACAACCTGTAATTTTTTTTATTTATAATTTATAATATATTCAAACAAACTCACATAGTGTATGCCATACTCTGATTTTGATGCTTCCGGTGCATTTTGTAAAGGAGTTAAAGATAAGTTTTCCAGGTTTGATGAACTCTCAAATGAAGATAAACTAGCTGCAGTTGCCTATTATTAATTTAAAAAAACAAAAAGTATTATGTTTTAGTATATATTTTTTGATAATATTTCGATCTATTATTAATTACTTTTGGTATGGTTTTTTCTGTGATAAGATTCTCATTTGAAGCAGCAACAAAAGGATTATCTGGGACACCAAAGTGTTTAGTTTTCACTTTTTCACCGCCATGTTGTTTCAATTCGTGTTTTATTTTATAATCATTGTCAAATACGCTATCGCACTTAAGACACACTAATTTTGTTCTCTTTCTTTTTTTGTTTTTATTTACATTCATTGTAACTTGCAACAAAATAAAAATATACTTCATAAAAAAGAAAAACGATCATAAACATATTTTAAAAACCGGTAACCGACAATAAATCATATATAGTTGACCCAAGGAGGTTTAATACACCTCCTTGAGTTGACCTTTCTCCTACAATCGAAACGGGATTATGATTAACTCTTAAGACTTTTAAAAGTACGATTAATTTATTATACGATTAACTTTTAAAACTTAAAATTGTAAGTCTTAAAGGTTAATCGTAATAGTTTTAAAAAACTTAAAATGCTGTAAAAAATTGAAAGTAAATAATTTAAAATGTAATCGCAAAAATTTAATCAGTCTGCATTGCCGACTAAGATCATTAAATCCGTTTTGTGCCGACAAAGATTCAGTGTTTGGGGGGGGGGGGGGGTGTCACACACCCCCATGCACCCCCTATCGCCGGCCCTGCCAGTAGGGTGGGTAGTAAAGCTTTTTTTTTTTGAATTTCTAACTCAAATAGTAATAACAACAACAACAACAACAACAACAACAACAACAACAACAACAACAACAACAACAACAACAATAATAATAATAATAATAATAATAATAATAGTAATATTAATAATAATAACTAGCAAAAAAGCAACCCGTAATACGGGTTATGGTCGGTCTGTTAATTTATAGTGGCTGTTTTCCACAATTTAAAGTTGTAAAACCATAACTATTACCCTTTTAGAAAAACGCCTTCAAATTAAAAAATATGCAGAGGTAAAATAATTTACCAATTATTTAACATTATTTGAGTAATTTACAACTGACATAGGTCATATCAGTGTAATGCAGAAACATTTTCCTCGACATTACTAAGTTCAAAACAATACGTTTTTAGTTACTGATACAAAATAATATTACTTCCTCATGCTTTAAATTGACGAAAAAGTAAAGCTAAATTCGTGTTATATTCTTATAACGTGAACTTTAATTAATAAGATTAATATAAAGCGAACGTAAATTTTACATGAATTAATAATTCTTTGGCATCCCCTTGATACATGTTTCTTTAACACGTTCGCTGCCGAGCTATTTTAAACTATGCGTTATATCTTTTGCCGAGCCATAATGTCTGCAATGATTAATTTTTGCCGAGGCTGTTTTGCGTGGTTTCATTCTCAATGCCAAAGCTAGATATCAACATTCCAATAAAAAAAATATTTTTAATCACAAAAAATTTTATAATATTTTTTATTCTGAATATAACTGACAAAAAAAAAAGCACTACGAGTATACTCGTAGTTTGGCAATGGAGAAGGAATTTTTTTCTCCAGTGCCGAAAATCTCGTAACACCGTAATGAGTATAACTCATTGCGGTGACTATACCTTTTCAAGATGTAATTGAGAACTTGAAAGTTGTAATTAAGAAACGTAAGATGTAATTGAGAAATACAACATGTAATTTAGAAGTCGCAATATGTAATTTAGAACATGGAAGATGTTACTAAGAAACGAAAGATGTAATTTAGAAGATGAAAGTTGTAATTAAGAAAAGTTTATAATATATATTTCAAATTACATATTACGATTTCTTATTTACATGTTGGGTTTCTCAATTACATCTTACTTTTTTTAATTACAATTTTCAAGTTCTCAATTACATCTTGAAAAGGTGTAGTAATGTGGCTTATTTGATGCATTATTATTATAAATAGTGTTTCAATTTTTTTACACATGCACATGCACATTGGCAGTTTTCATGAGTAAAAAAGGTAATTTATATTTCGTTTTCTTTATACTAAATTGTTGTGTTTTTTAGACTAGAAGCTAAAATATATTTGATAAATATATTATACTGTATGTTATTAAAAATGTGAAAAATAACTTGAAATACACAACAAGATGTTTTTTAATACATTAAAAGACATTTTAGTGTGCACTTCGAATTTTTTACACAGTATACTAATTAATGTGTTTTATAGATGAGTAATTTCTTTTTTTATAAATAGATAATTTATAAATTTATCTATCTCCTATTAGCTCAACACAGATATTCCACAATTGGATCAGCACATATGATAATGGAAGATTGTGAGGACAGTGAAGATGATGATATTCAAGATTCGGATTCATTTTTTGCTTATGCTACTACCAATTCGAGCTTGACTGTATCAGAATCAGATTCTGAAGATAATAACACTTAAGAAAGTGATGACAATCAGTTAACAGACGTTCATCTAGCAGCCACTGCAGAAGATTTTATTAATGGCGCCGAAAAGAGCAAAAAAACAACGGGTGGTCCATCTAGAAATTCAAACCAATGGAAAGATGAGCCGAATATTGTAAAACAAATTCAATTTACTGCCGATCCTGGTTTGAAGATAAATCAATAAACATACATTTGTGGTACTTTAAGAACTGACCGAAAGTCAAATCCAAAAGAGTGAACAAAAGCAAAACTGAAACAGGGAGACGTTATAAGCAGAAGCAGAGTGGGTGTAGTGGTTGCTAAATAGAACAACAAAAGAGGCGTGCTAATGATTAGCAACTTGCATTCGTTGCAAATGATTGAAGTGACAAACAGGAGAGGAGAGAAGAAAATGAAACCCAACATTATTAAAGATTACAATCAATATATGTCAGGAGTAGATAGGGCGGAACAAATGGTATCATACTATGATTGCCTAAGAAAGACAATTAGATGTTATAAAAAAGTAGCACTTCATCTCTTTGGTTTTGGTTTAATGCTTACTGTCTAAACAGCAAATATGGAGTAGATAACACAATTTCCTTGCTTAAGTTTAGAGATTTATTGAGTGAACATTTGAATGAAATTGTGCCTAGAATCACCAGTAATAGTACTTGTCTTCAACACCACTACTTGTCTTCAATACCACCGAATGATAAGAAAAAATTCCCAACCAAACCATGTCGAGTCTGCTCTAAAATAAAACATAAAGAAACACGATATGAATGTGCTGTTTGTGAAAATAGAGCTCCGTTATGTATTGGCGAATGGTTCAGAATGTATCATTCAACAGAATAGGTTTACACTTGAATTTTCATGAAATAAAATTAAATCAATATCAATGTTTTATTTTTATCTGTTTTAAGCTATTTCTGTCTTTATCCGCATTTTTTGTTAGGTTCCCTGGATTTTTAAAATAAAAAATTGAATCTAATATTTTCTGAAACCAAATGTGAAGCTAAGAAAAAAAAAAAAAAAAGAACAGCCAGTAATGCACATGTGTTATTTGAAATAAGTTAGTATAACTACGAGTTTACTCGTAGTTGGCAAGTTCATGACGCCAGCTTACTACGAGTATTCTCGTAGTTGGCAGATAAATGACGCCAACTTACTTCGAGTATACTCGTAGTTGGCAGCGAAAGTGTTAACAAAGGAAATTGTCTTTAAAATGTTAAATGCACACAACTAAATAAATTTATTCAAAATATCTGAGCATTTGACTATTGCTATTTATGGCACTAATCTGACCATTTTTATATATGGCCACTTTGTTTCAATAATTTTTAGTAAACGGTTATTTGCTACCATTTATTAAAAATTCCTTTTGTTACTCGAAATTTAACTCTCTTTAATAATTTGACACTAATAAAGGACCTCCCTTCCCCGTTTTTGCCTTAATGGTGGTAAGGAGAATACATTTATCTTTATTAAGAGTTATCAAGTTTTTGATGAAGACCTTCTACCAGAATAATAAAATTATTATTTTTAGATATATGGAAGCTCTAATGATGGAAATACAGCGCGCCGCTTTTTTCAAAATGCTGCTATATCTGCTGAAATAACAGGATTTGATGAAAAATTAATTCACCGATTTCATGTTATTTTGCAGGTAATTTCGAGCGGGTTTGATATAGATAATGAAACATTCAAAGGCTATTGTGTAAATACCGCCCATTTATTTGTTGCTTTATATCCGTGGTATTACATGCCTACATCTGTACATAAATTGCTGATCCATGGAGCAGAAATTGTAAATATGCCCTTTTACCGATTGGACAACTTTCTGAAGATGCCCAAGAGTCACGCAATAAGGACATTAAAAACTTCAGATTACATCATTCAAGAAAATGCTCAAGAGAATTGAATATGAGAGACATTTTTAATAGGCTCTTATTAACATCAGATCCATTTCTCTCGAGCATCAGGAAATTGCCCCAGAGACCGGTAAAATCTCTACATCAAGAAGCTATACAATTGTTAAAACAACCTGAAGTCACCAGACAAGAGACAAGGAACGATTTCGATTCAGATACAAGTGGTTCAACATCAGATTCCGAATCGAATGATTCGAACATTGATGAATATGACATACGTGATTTTTGTTACCAGGATTAAAGAAACAATTTTTTACATATATGTGACTTAATCTTTTACCAATTTAAAAAAAATAATAAAATTAAAATTGCAAATTTCTGTTTTTTTATTAATAGTATAAATTTGAAAATAATTTTGCAATGTTTTTGCTCTAACTTATCTCCTGAATCATTAGCAATGACCTCGAAAACCAAACTACATGAGATTTCGTATTTTCAACGTATGAACAGTTTTGGCCGCCATATTGGAGCCGCCATTTTGAATTTTTTAAATCTGACCTCAGATTCGTAATCAGCGACCTCGAAAACCCTTATGTAGGTAATTTGGGAATTTTGGCCACAAAATCAGGATTTCGTCCCATTGTGCGCCGGTATAAAATATTTACTTCTATTAACCTTGACAAAAATAAGATTTCTAAAAAATCAAGACTAACAGAAAAATTTACAAAATCTCAAATAAAACATAGATATATCAAAGAAACACGAAACAATATTTATCAACTAGGTAAATGTCCCGCCAAATAAATAAATGTAACAAAAGCTGACCCAAATTTTGCTCCTTAATAAGACCCGGCCATTACTTTGCCCTACAATTTAAAATAAAAAAGTAATATCATTTCTTGAAACAAAAGCGATTTAGTACAGCCCAAGTATTATGACCCTTACAATTGGTATTTTTAAAATGATGGTATATTTACTTCAAAAGACAAAATTTTAATATATCGTCTTTTAAAGCATGCGGCGGCGCTTGTTTTATCACCTTTAAATTTCATCAACTGTCTAACATATCTTATGCAATGTCATTCTCGGGGCTGTTTTTCTAACCAAGTTAGCAACGTAATTGACAGACGCTCGTGAGCCACTAAATGTTCGTAGTATTTAATGTTAAAAAAATGATGCACAATTGTTGATGCGCTGTTAATAATGCGCTCGTAATTCACGGACATTTGTCCGTACTTTACAGACAATTTTCACGCAAGGAATCTTTTACGCATATTTTATTTAGATGAATGTTAAATACTTTTATGGAGGCTTTCCTAAGTCAAAACTTCATCATGCTCGAATAAAATTTTCAATCAAATATAATATCCATAAATTTCAGATGGTAATGACTTCTGCATTGGTTTTGATGAAGAGTTAAATCTAAAATTTATAGAAAGTAGCGATTTATACATTAATAGGGATAAAGACTTTATTTCAACACAGAAAAAAAAGTTTGGGATGATTGATCTGATAAAATATAAACACTAAAAAATTGGGATTGCAAGAATAAATCAAATGTAAATGTAAAGCACTCTTCTATTGTACTCAACATACAACAAGTTTGAGTGGGGTAGACTTGTTGGATTGGTACCATAAACTTGTTTGGCATAATTTAGATATGATAATTGTCAAAAGCTTGGATCATGTACTGTCCGTGATATGAAAAAAAAAATGCTTCAAAAAAAGAAATTTATCAATTGAAATCATTCGAGTTAAAACTAGCTTATGATCTAATGAAAGCCGGTGAAACTTTGAGGAAAAACAAAGAGATCAAAGATTATTGTAATTCCAGGCAATATATTTTTTCTTTTAAGTTTTTTTAAATTCATGCAATATAAGGTTAAAAACAAATTTGCATTTACCAGTAAAAATTTGACTTTGAAAACTAGGTATCTTTCTGTCTTTCGTTAAGTTTAGCAGGAAAATGATAGACCTGATTTGTTTATTACAACATTTTACAAAGAAATGTCCGTAGCTACAATGATTTATTCATAGTTATAATCATAGTTAGTCGATCTAACCATATTTTCTAGTGCCTACCATAAAAAGTCAATACTTCATTTTTCTTTACTTATCTACAACGGTTAGTCGATATATGTGCACTTTGGAACGTTGATCTTACAAAGTAGCTTATTTTAACTTGTTAAATAAAAAATATCAGTAGTATTAAAATTTAAACAACTTGTAATAAAACGTTTTTGTAGCAGTAATAAAAACCAGTCTGCGTATTTAAAAGAGAAACCACGAGGAAAACAATTGTAGTGAAAATGCAAATAAAAACTGATGACACGCTGAAAAACAATTTTTTTTCAAAAAGGAATTACACCAAAAGATATTTTTTTTCATGTAAAAGAAGAAAAAGTCAGTGTTTGAAAAACATTTTATCTAACTACACAGTCAATTTCACAAAAGCTAGTTTACACAGCTCACAACATCAAATATGTTAAAACAAATACTCCTGCACAAGATCTACGAGGTAAAATCATGAAAGGCAAACGTACACCGCACAGTGTACCAAAAAGTACACCAACTCAGCTAGGGATCACATAAAATCTTTTCCAACAGTTGAGTCACATTGTCGTGTAAGTACCAATAGAGAATACCTTGAGTCACACCTTGATATTTCAAAAATGTATAATCTTTACAAAGAGAAATGTATAAACGAAAATGTTGAGCCAGTAAAAAAATCTATGTACTACCATATTTTCTCCACCGAATTCAATCTTGGTTTTCACATTCTCAAAAAGGATAGATGCGACCTTTGTGAAGTTTAAAGTTGCTGAAAACACTGATACTATGTCTGAAAAGTTGAGAGAAGACTTTGAAAGACATCAAGTTTTTTTTTAAAAACAAAGAGAGATATATGTGCTAAAGAAAAAAAAGATAAAAATGTTCCGGTTTTACTTTTTGACCTTCAAAATGTTATATTGACTCCGCACGCAAAAATTAGTTCCTTTTTTATCTGAGAAAGCTAAGCGTGTATAATTTGACAGCTTATTTTTCAACAACCAAAAAGTGCACTGTGCATTATGGACTGAATCAATGGCGGGATGAAGCGGCAATGATCTTGCCAGTGCCTTTTGCAAAATTTTTAAAGGTGATGTGGCAGAGGAAAACGACGTAAGTGACTTAATTACTTGGTGTAACTCCTGCGTTCCTCAAAGTCAGAATAGTATATTATCAAATGCTGTATTAGATTTTTTAAGAGACTATCCTAACATTAACTCAATCACTATGAAATATTCCCTTCAGGTCATTCATGCGCCCAAGAGGTGGATCATGCCCATAGGGAAGTTGAAAAGCTCATGAGGAAAACTGATTTTTATAGTCCAATTGGATTGATAAGGATGTTGAAACAAGTTAACAGAAAAAATCCTTGTCGTATCATTCAAATGAAACCACATGACTTCAAGGATTATTCAGTAACAGCAAAGCTAATTAATTACAATTCAGTTCCTTTTTCTAACGTTGCTGTTCTAATATTTGTTTAAATATCTCACATTATACATTTTAAATCTAACCATGATCGCAATTGACCTATGAACTGTGCGAATGTCAAGTTTGATGAAAAAACTAATAGAAAGAATGTAGCAACAAGTCCATCAACTTTCACTGTTTTGAATGTAAAACCAAAGATTCAAAATTGTACAAAGGAACTTCCAGACTTAAAAAAAAAAGATATAAAAGCTGCATTTCCGTTTATGCCTCTCGAGGACAGAGATTACTATCGAGTTGTTTTTCACCTATAAAATAAACGTGAAAAACCTTTAAGGTTGTACTTAATGTAATGATTTTAAAATGTACCAAAAAATGTAGTACAAAAAAAAAAAAAAATGAGTAAACAAAATGTTGTAACCTTGTTTTGTGACTGAAACAATCTAATTTATAAAAAATAGCTTTTTATTATATTATTGTTTCAGTTACAAAATTTAAAGTAACTGCTTCAGTCATAAAATTTCAAAATAACTAACATGTTTCTAACTACCGTTGAACAGCAGTTAGAACCTTTTTATAGTGAGAATATGATTATTTCACTATGACAAGGTTCTAACTGCATTTTGGGGGTATTCATTTTTCTATGAAGAGTGAAACATTTTTTAATAAAAAATAGTAATACTTATAGCAATTGCTTATGTTATCATGAGTAAAAAATATTGATGGATTTTAATAATTTTTGATGGTAACAATTTTTAAAATTGATTTACTCAAAACTCTTCGCGGATCAGTTAGAACCTTGTCGAACCAACGCGAAGAACTGTTATAATTAAAAACTGATTACGCCCCCCCTTTCCCCCAAATTAAAATATAATTGTAATTAAAAAAATCATCATGACACTAAATTAAAAAATCTAAACTTAAAAAAATAATAGTTTGAAATAATTTGAATAGCTTGAACCGAAATTTCAGCCAAAACCGAATAAGTAGAATGTCGCCAAAACAGATATTTTGGTTTCAGCTGAAACTAATACCGAAGTTGAAAGTTTCTGTTCACTACTTGAAATAGTAAACTATTTTTTTTATTATTATCAAATAGTTACTGTTATTGTTTTTCGTTAGCAGTTAGAAAATGTCATAATTATTAGACACGAAATTAAAAAAAAAAAAAAAAAAAAAAAAAAAAAGATAAAATTACATATAACATAATAACTAAACATATTTAATGTTGCTTTGTAACATAGATCTAAAAATAATAAAAAATGGTAGTCCAATAGCTAAGTATTACCTTTACTATTCAACTTTTTCATTTTAATTATTTGTATTTTTGTTCGTAAAATTTTATTTTAATTTTATTTGTAACTTTGCCGTATCTATAATTAATAGGTGTTAAATTTCACAACTGTGCATTTAATTAACTTGTCTATTATTTCATTTTCAGGACCGCTACTATTTCTACGGTGATGTACACTGAAAGGTAATCGGTAGAATTTTATTAGATTGTCCTCTTTTAGCCAATAAGATTTATATTTTTTAATTAAAGCCAAAAAATATCCCGATAAATATTTTTAAAAATCATTTTTAATATTTACGTTTCTCAAATTTTTTTAATCTAGCAAATCTCACATTTATGTTTGAAGAACTTGTATCAGTATCAGTTGTGAATGAGCCTGACGAAAAGTCATTTTGTTGAAAACTGTTTTGTATAGGATATGGCAAAAAAGCTTCGGTAAAGCCATGCTCATTTGGTGGGTAAGGCGCCAAACTATCACTGTCATTAAAGTCTTTAAAGCTTGATGGGGCAGTAGGTTGTGTACTAGATGAGTATCCTAAATTCCATCCATATGGAGGCGGACTTTGATATTGAGAATTAATAGTAGAATGAAATGAGGAAGTTCTATGAAAGTTACGATCTTGTAAGCTATTTCGTATTGCTCGTTGAAGGTCTTCATCTTCATTATTACCTAAAAATTAAATCTAAAATTAATTTAAATTTAATACAAGATGAATTATTTTAAACTACACACACAAAATCATGACTATGATTATCTCAATAAGCACTATCCTCCTTTATAACTTTAATTACAACTTTTTACTAAGATGATTTTTGACCAATTTTCTTGATGTCTTGACATCTTGAAGCATCAAAGATTTTAAAAAGATCACTTCTAACATGCGATTTCGATTTTAAAAATATTTTCAATGATTATTTACACATTAAACTAATATTAAATTAGGAATCAAGGTTTTACTTGATTGACACGACTTAAAACCTGGCTTTAAAATAAAAACAAGAGGAAGGAGTCCTATTGCAAACTTAAACGTTCTTAAGTAATCATAAATAATTTATCATCTTTGTGTATAGTAGCTGCATAGTTAACTTTTATCTTAACTTAGATCTTTGGCAAGAAATTAGAATATTAATTTAAACCTAGAAACTGAAGTTTGTGTGTGGTGTGTGTCTATATATATATATATATATATATATATATATATATATATATATATATATATATATATATATATATATATATATATATATATATATATATATATATATATATATATATATATATATATATAGACACACACCACAGTAAGCGAAAATTAATATTTTCAATAGTGAGAATATGTTTACAAGTTTTATATACGCTATTTTTACCATCAGTCATTCTAAAACTAAGCTGCTTATCTAAAAATTAGTAACTTTTTTTGGATTAAAAAATATCATGGATAGGATTGGGAACAATATCCTTTTGAGAAATTTTTGTTTAACGCATCTTTCTCCCAAGCAATTTTGTCAAGATTCAGCAGTATCAATTTTCAAACCTGTAAAACGTAACCCGGATGTTTCCGATAGTAGTTTAACAGTTCGCTCTACACTCAGGGAGTCTGGAATGGAGATGGGAAGTCTGGAATAGTTGGCTTAACAGAATTCTCTATGAAGTATTGAATATCTTGAATTGTAAAATGTTGCGTAATAGGAGGTTCCGTAACGTCTAGAGCAGTGAGGTCAAACAAATCTGACCAGTGGATCGAATTCTTTCTTGGGTGTTCTTCATACCATTACTTTCCCATCAGACCAGAACAGATTAAATTTTAATTAATTGGACCAAATGACAGTTTCCCAAACCTTAATTGACTTGTTCAACATTGTTTTGGACAACTTCAAATGTTTACCTTGATTGATCTTATTGGCTAATAGTTTCTTTCGTGCTAAACAACCGAAAAGCCCAGCTTCATTAAGGCTTTTTGGAATAGTATTAACGTGTAGTGATATTCCTAGTTCAGTCTTCGATCTTTCCAACATTTGCAGATTTACTTCGATCAGACTTCACTTTTTGTACTATTGATTCAATGTTTTTCTTTTTCGACGGAAGTAATGTCTTAGCAGCAATTTCCCGTTGAGAGTCACTGTTTTGATGATGCTGAATTACTAAAGTTCATAGATTATTATTATGTTCTTTATTTTTAGGCGCCATTTTATTTGATTGTTATATAGTCAAGAAATGTACAAGTATTTATACTATGATTAATGGTTCTAGATATGTTTAGATTCTGAAAAAATTAAGGAAATTTTAGAACTTTTCAGGGAAATTCTTTTCTTTTCTTTCTTCTGAGGCATTAACTTTTTGTATGTGATGTTTGACAAACTTATACTGTTTTGTCAATAAAAAAAGAACAAAAGTCATTGAAAAGCTGAAATTAGTAGTACATATGCTAATGATAGCAGACCACACAATGATATACTTAGTAATTTCCTCCTATAATTCTTTTATGACGCAAACATAAAGTAGCTATGTAAGGGTGGGCCAATAATTTTTGGACTCACTGTACAATACGATTTTCTGAGCAATTTGCACTATTGAATCCAATGAGCAAGAACAAGCAGTAATATCCAACACCTTATCCAAATTTGTACCTAGATTTTGTTTAGTAGTTGCTCTACCATGCTTGCAGTTAATATTTTTTCACTAGAATGAGATCTTTTATTTTTCTAGCAATTTGACAGTTGTTAGATTAGGATTCACCATAGCAAAAATTGATTATAATTTATTTTTGTTTTGCTCAGTTACATCTATGACATCTGCAGTTGGCTTTACTTGAATAAGATAATAGTAGTATTGAATAACCTGTAAGTACTTGGATTCGTCATTAATAATTCACATGGACCACCACCATACTTCTTTTCACATTTTTTCGTGTAATAGGTGTAACTATAACTTTTGACATTTTTGTATTGTTAAGAATATTTAGAATTTTTGTTGAAGCTTTTATGTTTACTATTTTATCTGTTTATTCATCTGTTTATTTATCTTATAACCGCCAAATAAAGATTTATTTTATAATTGCCAAATGTAACACAAACATTTTATTGGTTGCATTATATATCTAAAATGAGATTTTTGAAACGAATTAACTTGTTTGGAATTTAAAATTTCAAAGATTGAAACTCAAAATATTTAACCAACTTAACAAAATAAGTTCATAACTGAAGACTTTAATGCAAATCCGCAAGCCATTTTTAATGCAGCATTCCTAAAAGTCTGTGGAGCTGTTATTATACCCTAGCTACAGTAATAGCAGTTTGATATTCAAAAAATATGGTAAAACCGACCTACCTTTTATATATATATATATATATATATATATATATATATATATATATATATATATATATATATATATATATATATATATATATATGTTTAACTCTTTTTTACATATATTTAAAACAGTTTTTATCTTAGCTTGCTAATCAGATTTTCAAAACATTTTTATTGAACCATATACGTCAAATATGATGTAAAACCTGGAAGTTTTTCTGGCTAATAGTGGTTTTGTAATTTTACAAACAATTATGTGAAAAAAAAAACACTTTTTTGAGGACATTTGATTGAAATATAATTTTACAGGGACTTCTGGATCCTAAAATGCATAAATCAAAATAATTTTTTTTCTTGATGATTACCTCCCATTTTGTTCCTATTCATGTAAAAACATTTTGTTTCTATTCATATTGAAGATTAAATTAAGATTGATTTATTTGTAGGGGTAGTTCGAATTTATAGGCTTTAGACTTTTAAACTATGTTGATGCTTTGTTACTTTTAACATTTCATATTGTACTGTGCTTTGTGAGCAGCACTGAAACCTAGGACTAGCAACTAAACTAGTTATTAAAAATTATTTGCACTGTGTTTGTTTGCTATTTAGTACTGTTTCTTACTAGATTTTGTGATAACAGTCTCTTGTTAGAATTTGTGGCTAGTATTTAACAGCCACAAACTCTAGCAAGAGACTGAATATCAGTTAATATTCAATTTTCAAAATTTTAAATTGATCACTAATTGATTATTCAGTCATAATCAGAACTTTAAATAACAGAAAATTTATAACAAACTAAACTTATTTTACCTTTTAAAGGAATTTGTGACAGTTTTATTTATCTATACAGAACTATACTTTTGATTTATCTATTTTCTACAGCTGCAGTGCTAAAAGACAACTTCAGTTCTCTTTCACTTGGGAACTTGCAACGCTGAAAAACCTGAAGCAAATGTTGTTTTTGTTGCTAATGTTCTTTCCTTGTAATCAGTGAATGAAACTTTTGAATCGTAGCCTCTCTGTACATTATAACTTTCTATTTCTAATTGCTCATCATGTTACAGACCTCTTTAAAATGATCTTCAAGTTTCAAGATCAGACTCAAGAAATTTGACAGAAGTGGTACTAACAGTTCTGGACCTGTATTATAGTAAACCATTGGCACCTTCATCACAAAGAGCTCTCACTTAGTTTTGGTCACAACATCTTGATCAAAAAATATAAAGCCTGATATTTTTTTACATATGAACACTAGAAAAACATTGTCATTGGGTGAAAAACATTTTACTCTTAACTCTAATTCTCAAACTTACATTGTATTTCTCATATTTAACTCCTGCAAAAATCTTAAATAACTGCTTAACAAAGTAGCTTGAAGGGCTGTAAACAATGCTCTCATATAGAGTCAGTAAAAAGACAAACATTCCTAAGATTTGTTTCTTCTTTTATTGTAAGATTAAAATGTCTTTGAAACAATCATAATTTTAACAAGGTTTTGTCATCCATTAAGCGTGATAAAAAACTCTTGGAGCTATGAATTGATTTTCATGTGTTGGAATTCAATTTGCAATTGTACACAAAAAATAAACAACAATTTAACATGTGTTGGATTTAGTGCTTAAATTTAGTTTGTATACTGGTTAACAAAACAGAACTTAGCAATTTGTAAAAATTAAGGAGTTTTTTTCATTTAAATCAAATGTTGCATAGCTATCTAGCAATGCTCCTATATGATTTAAATAAAAACTTCACTTGACTATGCCTAAATTTAAATGCATTTGGCCTGAACTACATTTATAGTTATAGGAACTAAATGGGAAAGCGCCACAACCATTGTTAAAAATTTTATTGTCCTAGTTATTAGGGACCACCCTAATAACTAGGACAATAAAAAAAATTTAACTTATAGACTAAAATGATATAAAACCATAAAAAAAAAAAATTTGTCATAAAATAAATAGCAAAGATTAAAGACTCATAATAAAATGAGAAAGTAATGAGACATTAATTTGCCTCTGCACTTCTCTGTATTTCTGAGAAAAATACAGAGTAACAACATGTGGCTAAATATTGTATGCTTTTCTTATTTCAAACTCCAAAAGAACAAACCTGACTAACATGTTATATATAAACACTCATCAAAATATTATGAGTATTCAAAATAAAACTTAAACCTGTAGGAGTACTTCTAAATTCATACGATTGTTGATAACCTTGGGTTAAGTATTTTCCTAAAATATTTTAAAGCATATAACAACAAAGTTAATGATAGAATAAAGTCATTCCATGCCAACATTTTTTTATTTACAAACTTCATTTTTCTTTTTGCATAGCTGACCCTGTCTTTATGAGCTACTAGTTTTAAAGGTGAACAACCAAGGATATTAATGCTTGAATTAAAGTTTTCTTTTAAAATGTTAGTCTCATTAAAATCATTATCTTTATGTTGACATGAATCGCTTCCATAATCTTTTTTGGAAAAAATGTGACATTTGAGAATTCAATCTCAAAGTTTTATTAAAGTAAGTCAAGAGTTGTTTACAATAAAAAAAAAACTAGAAGGTTTTCTGAAATTTTGTTTTAAAAATATAGAGCTTCAAAATATGAAGAAAACATGTTTTTGCCACTGAAGTTTTTATTTTTGGAAAAATCCGAAATTTCAAACGACTGTACCTTATGAACCACAAAAGATTTTATGCTGAAATTTTCAGAATTTGCTTTTCTTATTGATATTAACAAACCCACTAAGTTTCATCAAAATCTGAGGGGGTCCATGTTGAAATCCTAAAATTTTGGTCCATTTGGCATGGAATGACCCAATGTTAGATTTACACTTTATAATTAGTATAAAATATTAAATATAGCATACTATTTAACAACTTTGATTTTTTTAAATAATCATAAGAACATTTGAACTGGAAAAAAAATACCTTTAAGAATTTTATTAAATCCTTTTACAATATGTTTGAGTGGACCATAAACATACATCAATCCTACCAAAATGCCAGCCAAGTGACCTGTAAATGAAACATTAGGCACCATTATCTGAATCAAGATTAACTCCACCCAGCATGCATATCGAGAAGGCACAACAATTGGCAAACCCATTACTGTCACATTATCACTGGAGTAGTGAGTAGTTAAAACTTTTAATGAAAATATAACAGCGGAGAATCCTGCAGCACAATTATGTAGATAAGTGTCATTAGAAAAAACAATAGATAACATTGAATTTAATCCCAACATAACAACCTGTGTTAAAATTGAAAAGCAAGCTAACAAAATAAAGAATTTACGCCCCTTCATTTGCCGCTCTAATGTTCTTCCCTTCCAAATAAAAGATACCATGTTAAAGTATAAATGCATGTCATCCAAGTGAAAGAAAGATGAATATATCAGTCTCTGCCATTCTCTCCTATGAAAAACATTGAAGTTGCTTGTACACGCTTTTTTAACATCTGACATAAATGGAAAAAGTTGAAGATATACAGCAACATTAAAAACTAAAGTAGCGAGAGTAACTGGTGGAATATGATGAACACCAATTTGCATGACTTGAGATCCTAGGAGTAATAGACCTAGGCCACTTCTTGTTTGTCTTCGTGACATCCTGCATATATTCTTAAGTAGCTGTTATTCTGGAAACTAATAAAGTTAAATCTTATATCTAAATAGTTTCTATTTATATTTCCTCATTTACAACATTAGTATTCTTTTTGGTAATGCAACAAATCAGCGGCCTAAAATAATTTTATTTTTTCGCTTTTTACGCTCTCGTTCGTGGAGACTTTAAAACATCTTAGAATATATATTTTAAGTAGATAAATGTCAGAGTAGTTATTTTAATCTTTTTACAAATATAATATTTATATATATAATCATAATCATAGGCGCCGAGTCCACGGGGGCAACAAGGGCAGTACTCCCCCCCAAAAAAAAACTTATGGACGGGGGCGAGAGTATCTATTTGCCCCCGTGATAATCTTTGAGAATATATTATTAGTTAAATGCTGTAGCTGGTAGAATTTGTATTTGTATATATATTTGCCGTATAATATTATTTACATTAAGATTTATAATATTACAAGGCCAGGACTTCAAGAAGATCGCAATGATCTTATCACGAAGCCCTTAACAAAAATCTATTTTCTTCTTCAATAAAAACATCTATATACTATATAAAATAAATATATACCGAGAATATATAATCACTAATATCATAAATATATCATAAATTTAATACTCTACATATTTCAGAAGTGAAACTCAAAATAAAAACATGACAAATCAAGGTGTAGTATATAGCAACTGAAAGTATTTTTTTAAAAAAATCAAAAAAAATCAAGAATATTTTTCGTTGAAAAAAATTGTTTTTTTAATAGATTGCTTGAAAAAGGAATAGGTCAGTTCAGATGAAAAAACAAAATTAGGCCGTACTATTTCGTTCCATAGAAAAGGTCCACGATAAGATATACAAAATTGAGCTTGCTTATTTTTGCAAAAAGGTTTTTTCAAAATGCTATTATTACGTAGGTTATATTTATTTTGTGGTTTAATTTTGTAAAGGTTTATAAAAACATCGGGGGATATAAGTTCTTTACATTTGTACATAAAACACAAAACATTAAATACATTCAGTTGATAAACATTTAAGGTGGCCATTTCTTTAAAAAGCGGTTCAGAGTTCGAAAAACGATTTTTAAAATTTATTATGCGAGCTGCGTGTTTCTGATGCCGATAAAGAGATTTAAGTTTAGTTTTATGTGTACTTCCCCATATAATATTTGCATAATTGATATGACAATGAATAAAAGAGTAATATAATTGTGTTAATTGCTTTTTGTTTAAAATACCTCTAGATTTGTATAGAATTCCAATGTTTTTTGCAACTTTATTAGAAATATTATTGATGTGTGATTTCCAAGACAGATTTTCTTCAATAAGAACTCCTAAAAATTTTGTCACTTTTTCTCTTTTTAGGATGACATTGTCTATAAAAAGGTCGGGCATAATTACAGGCAGTATTTGTTTTTTAAAGTTTGGATGGAAAAGTATCCATTTTGTTTTTTCAATATTTAAAGATAGTCTATTTTTTTTGAACCAAAATGAAATTTTTTTAAGTTCTCTGTTCATATTATTAAAAAGTATGTTTATATTTTCATGTGACTGAAACAAGTTTGTGTCGTCTGCAAAAATTATAGTTTTCAAATTGGATGCTTTGTTAAGATCATTTATATATATAATGAAAAGAAGTGGTCCAAGTATGGATCCTTGTGGGACACCATATGTTATGTTCATTAATGTTTGAGTTTGGAAATCTTTGCTAAAAACAAATTGCTTTCGGTTGGAGAGATAACTTTTGAACCAGCTTAGAGTTTTACCAACTATGCCATAACATTCAAGTTTTTTAAGCAAAATATTATGATCGACCGTGTCAAAAGCTTTTGACAAGTCAATGAAAACACCAAGTGTAAATTTTTGATTTTTAAAAGATTCGTTAATACAACGTGTTAATTGAAGAATAGCATGTTCGGTTGAGTTGTTTTTTTTAAAACCGAACTGATTTTCATAAAGGAGTTTATTGGTAATTAGGTATGTGTTCACTCTGTTATACATTATTCTTTCTAATATTTTTGAAAAAACTGGAAGAACAGAAATAGGCCTGTAATTTGTTACATCGGTCGAGTCTCCTGACTTAAAAATAGGAATTACTTTTGCTATTTTCAGAGAGTCTGGGAAAGTACCTTGTTTAATGGATGATTTAAAGATTTTGTAAAGAATATCTTTCATGACGTCATAAGAGTCTATCACAATATTTCCATGTATACCGTCAGGTCCTACTGATTTATTTCTTTTTAATGATCTAAAAGCTATATCGAATTCCTCAAGCGTTAGGTTTGAAAAATGTAAGGAGTTTGACGTTTGAATTTCGTCTGTTAATTTATAATTTGTTAAAGGGATTTTGTTTGATAAATTCGCTCCTACAGTGGAAAAAAATTTGTTAAATTCAGTCGCAATTTCATTAATATCATTAGTTATTTTATTTCCAACTTTAATTGCATGTGGAAGAGAGGTTGAACTTACTTTTGTTTTCCTGTAATTTCCTTCATTAATTCCCAGATGCGTTTTAAGTTATGTTTGTGCTGAGAAATTAAATTAGAATAATAATTTTTTTTAGCATATTTTCGGAGTTTTTCAAACAGGTTTTTGTAGTTTTTGTAATTTTGTTTATGTTTTTCGGATTTAGTTTTTAAATATTTATTATACAACTTTTGCTTTAGTTTCGAAGACTTTTTTAGTCCCTTAGTTATCCAAGGAGATAATATGTCTTTGGCTTTGATATTTATTTCAAATATTGGAAAATTAGCGTCATAGATTTTAATGAAAGTTTTATAAAACGTGTTATAGATCATGTTTGTTATCATTAAAGTTTATGTGATTCCAGTCTTGCTGTAGAATTTGATCTTTGAATAATTTTAAGTTACAGTTGTTAACAATTCGCTTTTTTATTGTCATTTTCCCCGCGCTTTTTATTTGATAATCTGATTTAATAGAAAAAAATATGGGAAAATGATCAGAAACATCAGTTTTTATAATTCCTTTTTTTAAAGATTTATTAAAATAGTCTGTGGTTAATGTATTATTAATTAAAGTCGAGGAATGGTTTGTAATTCTAGTCGGTCTATCTATTATTGGTATGGTACCCATTTCAAATAAATTGTTATAAAATGTTTTTATAGTTTGGTTTTCGCTATACTCAAAACAATCCAAGTTGAAGTCACCCAAAATATAACTTTTTTTTTTCTCTTGACTAGCTTTTTCTATTAGATTGTATTTCAAAAATTTACCAAGATTTTCTGTTCTTCCAGTCGGAGGCCTATAGCAACAGCTGATTAAAATGTTTTTAGAGTTTTTGTTTATTAGTTCAATTGTTAAGATCTCTTGATCCGTATCAGAAACACTCATATCGCTTCTGACTTTATAGAAAATATTTTCTTTCAAATAAAAGAGTACTCCTCCTCCGCGCCTATTATTTTTTCGTTCTAAAAAAATTTCTTTAAAACCTGGGAGAAGGAGATCAGAATTTGTTTCAAAATCTAATTTAGAACACAAAGTTTCGGTTAAACAAATCACGTTAAAACAATTGTTGGTTTCGTAAATTAAATTTAGAGAATTTTCCAAGTTCTTTTTTAAACTTCTAATATTTACATGAACGACATTAAAATAATCACTTTTATTATCCACTCCTATAAAGTTATTAACTTCATTTGGTTGAAAGTAAGAGCATACAAATTCAGGCATATTAATTTCGTTAAAGTAACTTATGTCTGGATCGGATTCTTCATCCGATCTAAAATCATTAATTTGAAAAAATTTAAAGACATTTTCAAAATTATTATTATTTTTCGAATTCATTTTTGTTATTATTTACTTTTTTATTCTGTTATAGATAATCGTGAATATACTTTGTTTTAAGATAACTTAGTGATTATTTTATTGTACACAACTTTAGCGAATTTACCTGATGCTCGTAGATCTTTTGCCTGTTGGAAAAGTTGTTTACGAATACTAGTTGTCCGCTCGCTGAAATCTTCGTTTATATACAAGTTTTCCTTCCACAGCTTTTTTTTCTTGTATTTTTCGAGAATGTTTTCACGATCTTTAAAATTTAGAAACTTGACAATAATAGCTCGCTTTCTACGCTTACCTTCTTTGTGTTCTTTTCTTCCAGCACGATGCGCTCTTTCAATTTGTATACCTTCTTTAATATCCAGTTTTTCTTTCAGTAGATTCTTAATCAATTCTTCGCTTTTCTCCCATGTTTCGTCTTCGGTTTCCTCAATACCTTCAAATCGCAAGTGGTTTCTTCTACTTCTGTCTTCTAACTCAGCAATTTTATTCTTTAGTGCTTCATTTTCTTCGTTTAGATGTTTTTGATCTAGTTGACTTAGTACACTTTTTTTAGTATTGTTTAACGTTTCCTTTATTGTTTCGTATTGTTCACTAACAAAAAGCACTTTTTCACTAACAGAAGCACCAGAAAGTGTGAATTATACACTTTGATAATCTTTTTAAGTATTAATGCAAGTTTTCATAAAATTTTTCATAAATTTTTTTGAATTCCTTCAAAGATTTTGTGTTGATGGCTTCTTCTGGCCAAAAGCTTTTTTGTTTCGTTTGTTACTTAAATTTAGCGTTGGGTAATTTATGGATGATCCAAATAAAAAAAATATTCGAAAACTCGATTTTAAAAGAACACTGGAAATTCAAGGTTCGTTTGTACGTGTCAAGCCAGGAATTTCAAAATTCCTGAATTGACACGTACAAATGGCTTAACAATGACAAAGACAAAAATAAAACGTTCTGTTCAATGTCAAAGAAACGAAACTAACGTTTATTCAAAGTTTACCACAAAAGGATTTAATAATTAGAAAAAATCCATTGAAAGATGATATACATGAACAATCAGCAAATCACCGATAAAATATTACCTAAGAATCATACAAAGATAAAGATATATCTTCACAAGTTTCAATATATCATCACAAGTTTTATCCTCGATTTAAAAGAGGAATGGAAAAATCTTGGTTTAGATTAGCCTAAAGATCCAAGGAAAAGAAAACTACCAATTAAATTTGACTGTGAATTGACAGAGCCACACATCTTACTGCAAAAAATTGTTACAATAAAGTTTACAAGGAAGCTATTGGTTTTGTTCTAGGCGGCCTAGCATCAAGTTTTACCTTTGAGTCCCAATTGTTGTAATTGAATATAATCTTTTCTAATCTAAATGTAGATCGACTTAAATTGCATAGAGACATGTTTCATTACATAATTGAAGCCAAAATTTAAAAGTAGCATCTTTCATGGATGTTTTAAATATTTTGAATTGTCATGAAAATAGTATGACCCATCTAACAGAGCTAAAAAAAAATTCATGCACTTAATTATGACAGTTTCAATAACAACATGTACTATAGAGAGATCATTTTCTATGTTAAGAAGAATGAAGATAGATTTAAGAAATACAATGACCCAGAAAAGTTTAAATCACTTGTCCATTATCAATTGTTACAATGAAGAACTCGATAATCTGGATATGGGGAAGGTTGATAATGAATTTGTAAAAAAGAAAATCATTCAAAGCAATGCTTTTGCTTTAAAAATTATTAGTTCGTAAGTAAATAAAATAATACCACATTTTCAATTATTCATGTAGGAATGTCTTTTTTTAAGTTTTTCAAAATTTAAATTTGTTATCACTTATATTTTGAAAAAATATGTGTACCTTACCAAGTACCAAGTTCTCATCTATTTTCAAATTTTTATTTCATTTCAAATAGATAATAGCCCCTTAAGTTCTTATTGAAGTTAGGGGTCATCCATAAATGATGGGTTGGAGGGAGGAGGAAATTTTGGCCTCTTAGCATTTCCGTTCGCCCCCTCGACCAAAATCAAATGTCGGCGCCTATGTATATAATAGTAAATAAATCAAAAGTAGTAAAACTTATAAAATGCACTCACATTTTCATAGAATCCATTTGAGGGTTAGTAATATCATTATTCGTCTTTCTCTTAAACAAAATGTTGTATCAGAAGTTTTATGGTGAAAGTAAAGATACAGAAAATAGTATTTTTTAATATTCAAATTGAACACAGATCACTGGTCAACAAATATGATGCATACAAATAAGAGAAGTCTTGCAACAACAGCAAACAACAGAACAAACACAATTTTTATGTAAAACGCATCCACAGCATAATCAGCATAATCAGACTAAAATTGGCAGATTAATTTTAGGCTACATAATTGTTTCCATGTTACCATTGAGCACAGTTGAAAGACGTACATTTGTGGCACTTATGGCACAAACTAAAGCCCGTGGCTTCAATCCAAATATTTGAAACCAGCTTTATAAAGCTGGTTTCAAATATTTGGATTGAAGCGACAGGCTTTAGTTTGTCGACCTAAAGAAGAACGACGTATTTAAATCAAATTAAAGCGTGTACACGAAATAAATGTGAAAGAATAAGCACGTCATTTTTTTTCAGTGGTTGTATTAAAATCTTTTTAATTGTTTTGTATTTTGTTTACAACGTGTTGTGGTTACAAAAAAATATGTTAGTTTTTGGATTTAACTTGAAATTAGTTTTAAAAATGACAAAAGAAGAAGACGTAAGAGAAAAAATTATGCACAAATATTTACAAAATACTAATAGTAGCTACAATTTGATAGCAAAATCGTTGCAAATACATCCATACACCGTTAGTCGTTTTATTCAACGTTTTTCTCAAACAAAATCGATCAAACGCAAATCTGGAGGTGGAAGAAAGAAAGTTTTTAAAGATATAAAACTAGTTAGAAAACTGGTTAACAGTTTTAAGAATAACTCAAGCCTTTCACTCAGGGAACGCGCGAAAAATATATGGATTTTCTCAAAGTTTTGTTGCAAAAGTTAGAAACAAACATGGTCTTCATTCTTTCAAAGCACAAAAAGTGCCCAACCGTTCTGAAACCCAACAAAAAAGTGCAAGAACCCGCGGCAGAAAGTTGTATGACAATTTTATTTACAAAAACGCCTTTTACCTCTCATTAAATCACACAATAACAGACCTGTGTTCTGGCCTGATTTAGCATCAATTCATTATTGTAGACTAGCTATGGAATGGTATAAAAAGAATAATGTGAAATTTGTGCCTAAGACAGAAAATCCTCAAAACTGCCCAGAATTGAGAGTTATTGAAATGTACTGGGCTATTATTAAAAGAAAAATGAAAAAAGCAAAAAAGCTTTGCAGAAACATTAAAGATATTAAAATATCATTTAAAAAAGCATCAAATAGTTTTGATTCTTATTCTGTGCGCAAGCTTATGGGTACCACTGAAGCAAAAGCTTGAAATTTTATTACATTCCCACAGGAATAATTAATTTTTTTTTTAATGTTTGATCTTCCTATATTATTGTATTAAAATTATTACTTGGTTCGAAATAAAAATAGAGGAGTACTTTTTTTTAGTTATTTTTCTACTTTCACATTTATTTCGTGTACACGCTTTATATTTATTTTCAAATTGTTTTCAATTTAAGTTCTTTCCACACTATATTTCTATTTTAAATACTTCTTTATTAAATACTTCTATCTTATGTTGGTTCTAATCTTAGATATAAAATTTTATTGCCGTAAACTAACTTTGTCTATTAAGGATTTGGAAAAAGACGCTTCTTTCATACATTCTTTCCATATATGATTATGCAGTTAACGGTTGCACAAAATGTAAGCATTTTATTGTGCTACATAACTATTAGTTTACTGCATATTTATATTTAAGTAGTAGCCCTTAGAATGTATATGGTCAACAAACTTAGAGGAAAGTATTTTGTGAATCGTCCCATAACCCCTTGTGATACCGATTTTCTTCAGATATTAGGGATTTATACAAGTTGATAACCTTTACGAGGCACAACGATATAATAGATTTTGAAGAGGTTGGAAACCAATATAAAGATAAAAGCATTTTTCCACGATGATTTTGTGACGTCAAAAATTACGTGTTTGAAAAAAAAGGATATAAAATCAGCGAAGCACTATTATTTAAAAAACATGAAAAACTAAATCCCATTTTTAATTATCTAAACGATTCATGAACCAATTGTGATTTACATCTGATTAAGTGTTAGCACATAAAATGGTTTGGAGATTTCAGGATAAACAAATTATGCGTTTTCCTTTTTCTTTTGTTACTGGTGTTGTAATAGGCCTGCCTATCTATATAACATGTAAAGACTATTTTTGCTGTATAGCTCGAGTTGAGGGAACATCAATGCAACCAACATTAAATCCATGTTTTGAAGCGAATTGTGATGTTGTTTTACTGAATAGCTGGATCACTGATTATGAAAATCTAAAGCGCGGAGAAATTGTTGCAATCGCTTCCCCTTATCATAGAAATGTATCTTACATAAAACGAATTATTGGCTTAGAAGGTGACATTGTTTCTACTCCACGTTACAAGCAAAGCCATGTATTTATTCCCAAAGGTCATTGTTGGGTAGAAGGAGACAATAAGAGGTCAAGCCTTGATAGTAATTCATTTGGACCTGTTTCAATAGGTCTTATAAAAGCTAAAGCAACACACATTATCTGGCCTCCACATCGATGGCAAAAACTCAGTTTTAATATGCCTAATAGTAATAGTTCTTCTAGTGACAGAACTGAATGTATTGTTTTAGAAAAAAAGTGTTCAGAAGACGGAGCTACAAAAGAAACAAATGTAAACATAAGTACAAGATGTATGCTCAATGAAAGTAGTAAATTAGAAGACAAATGATAATTTTTTTAAAAATATAAATATGCTGTTTCTGCCATATATGCTGTATGTATATAGCTATATGTAGCTACATACAAATGGAAAGTACATTTTATATTTCTCTGGCAAAATTTTTTATCTGACTTATATGTAACTTATACATAAACTGTATAAAGAGATTTATACAAATGTAATATAAATGTAATATATGTATGTATGTATGTATGTATGTATGTATGTATGTATGTATGTATGTATGTATGTATGTATGTATGTATGTATGTATGTATGTATGTATGTATGTATGTATGTATGTATGTGTGTATGTATGTATGTATGTATGTATGTAGTATATGTATGTATATATATGTATATATATGTGTGTAACTGTGTGTGTGTGTGTGTGTATTTTAGTGAATTGTTTGTAAAACTAAAGATAAAGTTCCACTGAAGTATTATGCAGATGCATATGTTTTTGAATATTCATTTTTGAGTATATCATTAAAGTTTTATATGTTAAATAAATATGTATTTTATATATAAAAGTTTTATATATTTAATATTTAAAATTTTATATATTAAATTAAATATATACTTTATACATAAAAATTATTACAACTAATCAGTAAACATACTTATATATTCACAATGTATTTTGTTAGATTTTGGAAATATGAATTTCATGTAACTTTTTTTAAAAAACAGTTTAATAACAGTAGTAGTAAATATTGTGAGTATATATCTATTATATAATTGAGCAGTTAAAAATCTATAATTCTTTTATTGACAGACTAACTAAGCATCAAATGGCATCAAAGTTATCAAGTCTGGTTCGGTGTAAAACAGCTGCTTATTTGCAAAAAGTTTTCATTCAAAGTATCTTTACAAACTCTAGGTGTTCAAGTTATACAGAGAAACCACAATCTCTGTTCAATAAAGATGAACTAAGTATGATGAAAAAAACTAACTCACCACCTAATATTATTGTTACAGAAGCATCTGATGTTGAAAAAGTTCGAGCTGCTAATAGTTTTTTTAGTACATCAATTTTTTATGATGAAACTGTTAGCAAATTTGTAAACTGTATGATGAAGGATGGGAAAAAAGCTGTGTCACAAAAAGTTATGCATGATACATTTCTAGCTATTAAAAAAGTACAACTAGAAAAGTATCATAAATCATCAGAAACTTTAAATATTGAACTTGATCCATTAAAGATTTTTCATTGTGCAATGGATAATGTGAAACCTGTACTTGGTACTCAGACTATTAAAAGAAAGGGTAAAAGTCTTAAAGTGCCTTATCCATTGCTAACTAATCGACGGCGGTTTTTAGCCATTAAATGGCTTTTATTAAGTGCAAAAAGTCTACCTGGTAATGATGTTCGAATGAGCGAAAAGTTGTGTAAAACTATTCTTGATGCATATAAGAATGAAGGTGCTGCTGTTAAAAAAAAAATTGAATTTCACAAACAAGCTGAAGCAAATAGAGCTTTGGCTCATTATAGGTGGTGGTAATACTCTGCTATAAGATCTACTTGACATTTGTTTTAGTGTAAATGAAGCATAAATATGTTTCTATAAAGTCTTTGGTTTTTTTTATATATATATATATGTATAATAAAATCATGTAGCTTAAGAAATCTTAAGATATTTTTTTGTTTTTTTATAAATCTTTTATAAATGCTAAAGAAAAATAGTTTCATGTCTAGTTTTTTCATTAACCGATATAGTTTTACAAGAGTTAGACTTTTGAGGCTTCTAAAATGAGTGACTATTTGTTATTTAGTTGAAATAGAATTTAATATGTATATTTTTTCATTGAAATCATTTTTGTTCTTATTTGTCATTTTATTTATTAGGTTAGAAATTAGAATTATATTCAATATTATTCAATAAAAGTACTTTGATTTTATAGTCATAAGTAATGTCAGGGGTAGATCAAACTTTGTCAAACAATAAGCTTGATCCATACAGCATTTTATGGAAGAAGAAGTATATGTTACTGCTTAAAAGAACAGAAAACATTGAAAAGGTGTGAAGATAATTATTTAAACACAAATAGAGATGTCTTTTTTTTACATATTCTATGAAGTGATCTTTTTTTGAATTTCAGCTTAATCTACGTTTTGTAAACAGACTTAACCAATTGAAAAAGATTAGTAAATGCCTTTATAAAGAGCGCTGGTAATATTTTGTATACTATTACAAGAAGTGAAGTTTGTAAATAGACCTGTACATTCATACATGCATACATACATACATACATACATACATACATACATACATACATACATACATACATACATACATACATACATACATACATACATACATACATACATACATACATACATACATACATACATACATACATACATACATGCATGCATAGTTTTTATTATTTAAAAACTATGTATGTATGTATGTATGTATGTATGTATGTATGTATGTATGTATGTATGTATGTATGTATGTATGTATGTATGAAAATAATCTATTACTCTACATACATACATTTTTAGCTGTAGTATTGTTAGCTACAAAAAGTAAAGAACTTAGTAAATATTTACTCCGATTTTTGTTGTGAATTTGAACAAGTTTACCTCTTCTGTAATTGTGTTTTGTCTTGTGGATTTTTTATTTTCATTTTTTTTTTTTTTTTTAATAGACTACTTTTTTTGATCTATATTTATTGTAGCATATTAATTAGCATATTAATTTTCATTCAGTTTTCTGTTAAAAAGAGTTGCCTTGTATAATGATAGTTACAGAGAAGTAAGATTCTATGAAAATGTGAGTGCATTTTATAAATTTTACTACTTTTGACAATTAACATATTGATAGATTTCATGATTTTTGAGTTATAAATTTAGGCTGAACTATTAGAGGAAGGATGCTCTGAGAACAATAAAACTTCAACATCATCCATCCCAAAGAAACCTTTGAACGCTTTTATCAGGTTCTAGATTTTTTTGTTTAAAAATGTTTTACGTTTTTAGGAAACTTTAATGTTTAAATCAGTTTAATTTTCTATTTTTCTAATTACTGTTTTTAATAATATCACTTTCACAGCTCATTTTCTTCATCTTCATTTTTCTTCATCTTCATTTAAATCTAACAGAAATAGCAATAGCAATTTTTAAAAATTTTACAGAAATGCCAGTATGATTTTTTTAAAATTTCACAGAAAAATTTAAATTGAAATTGAAAGTTTACTGTTTGGTACTCTATAAAAACAGCATGAAGATATTTGTTGTAAAAGCATCTAATTTTGTTTTTCAAAAAATTAAATTTTATATGAGCATGTAATTTATGGCTTCAAAATAATTTAGCTAAAAAAAAACAACCAAATATTACTTTTTTTTTGGAAAAAAAAAACAAAAAATAAAAAAACATGAATTACACAGGCCTGCAATGGTTTTCCTCTTTAAAATCTGAGTAACGTTTTTTATAGTTTCTGATGTGCTGATTACGAGAAAAATAATTAAAAAAATCCATCACGTCAGGATTTTTTGATATGGAATATTTAAGATTTTGCTTTAAAATGTTTGAGCGCCTACCTTTTGAAATGTCTAAAACGTTATTAATTTACTTCAGCTCAATTTTTATTTCATATAATTAGTGTAAGGGAACATAGAAATTAACGCCAATTAGTAATTTGTTAATGACTACATAATAAGTATTAGTAATTCGCATTAAACGTCAAAAACGGGTCATTTTGGCTTAATTTAGTAATGAGCTCATTATTACATAATGATTTGGTAATATTAACTAATTGTTGTGAATATTATTAGAAAAGGGTGTAATTAAGATAAACCAAAGGATTTTTGTATAAGTACCCGCACTGATTTAGAAATTTAACAGTTGAAGTGCGTATCTTGCAACATAAACTTTAAAATGGCATCGCGAAGTTGTTTAAACTCTCCTAATTGTTTCTGTTATATTTGCGGGAAATTTATGGTGATAAAACAACGAAACAGTATTACAGACTTTGTAAAAAATATTTATAAAAGTTATTTTGGACTCGTTTTAAGTAACCAAGACAAAACTTGGGCACCTCATAAAATTTGTACGACTTGTTTATTAGAACTTCGCAAGTGGTCAAAAGGACAGAAAAATAGCTTCAAAATCGTTTCGCCTGTGCTATGGAGAGAGCCTAACGACCATGTTAAAGATTGCTACTTTTGTTGTTGTGACATAACTGGATACAATTCAAAAAAAAAAAGGGACATAAACTATCCAAACGTGTCATCAGTTACGCCTGCAATATTTGGCGATTCAAAAATGGTGCAGCCCCCGGTTCCAGCTCTACAAATTGAAAATTCTGACTGTGATATAGAGGAAGAGGATGTACACCAATCTGATCCTGAATTTCATGGAGATTCTGACGCTTGTCAGCTCTTTTCACAGTCACATTTAAACGACTTGACAAGAGATTTGAATCTTCCCAAAGATGCAGCGGAACTCCTCGGATCACGATTAAAAGAAAGAAATATGCTGGCACCTGGTACTTCATTTTCATGGTACCGTCACAGAGAAAAAGATTTTCTTCCATTCTTCGCTGGAGATGAAGATTTAGTGTTCTGTAAAGATATTCCAGGCTTGACGAAAATGTACGACATTGAATACGATCCTAATGAGTGGAGATTGCTTATTGACTCCTCAAAAAGAAGTTTGAAAGCAGTTCTTCTGCATAATGGGAATACATATGCCTCGTTACCTGTTGCACATTCTGTCCATTTAAAGGAATGTTATGAAAATTTGGAAAAGCTTTTGACTAATATAGCTTATGAGCAACACGGTTGGATGTTGTGTGGAGATTTGAAAATCATAAGCATGCTACTAGGCCAACAAGGTGGTTATACAAAATACCCGTGCTTTCTTTGCGAGTGGGATAGCCGGGATAAACAACATCATTGAACCAAAAAGGAATGGACTCCAAGAACTGAACTAACCCCAGGATTCAAAAACGTACTTAAACAGAGTTTGGTTCCCAGAGAAAAAGTTTTACTGCCACCATTGCACATCAAATTGGGTATAATGAAGCAATTTGTGAAGGCTTTAAATAAAGAGGGGGAAGGCTTCAAATATCTGCATTCAGTTTTTCCATCTTTATCAGAAGTTAAGATAAAAGAAGGAATTTTCGTCGGCCCTGATATTAGGAAATTAATGTTGGATGAAAAGTTTGATGAAAAACTTAATAATATCGAGTTGCAAGCATGGCAGTCATTTAAGGAAGTGGTGACAAAATTTTTGGGGAACAATAAAAGCTCCGACTATAAAGAAATAGTGGCCAAAATGATTTCCAATTTGGGTGTAATGGCTTGTAATATGAGCATTAAACTTCATTTCTTAAATTCTCATATTGATTACTTCCAAGATTTGAAAGAGCTTGAAGTCCGGTATCAAGGAAGATGGAATACCAACATGATGGCGGACTATTGTTGGTTATTGAAGCGCGACGATCCAAACCGGAAATTTAAGCGAAAATCGCACAACCGAAGCTTCCAGGAGAAAAGGACCAGGTTCCACAAATGAAATTTAAATGTTATTTAGACTAGTGTTAAGTTGTTATTATATTTTAGTAGTTTTTTAAGTTAAAAATAATGTTCTGTTTTAAATATATATTTTTTTATGTGAAATCTTGTTTTTTTGCTATTTTCTATCTGTGCCTTTTTTGAAAAATCTGGTTGTGATAGAGAAAAACTAAGTACATATTCGTAATCAGCGCACCAAAATACCCTAGAATCAGCTATCAAATTCCAGAGAGGAAGTTATGACTCTCATTTTGCAGGCCTGTGTTATACTCAAAATTTTATCAAAAAAATGTCTAACATCCTCAGTTGCAATAACAGGAATAATTAGATAAATGTTTAAAATCATAACAAAGATTATGGGCAAAAAGTAACTTTTTTCTTTTTAAATGCTCTCATCCTTTTTTTAAATAAATTTTTAGTAAAAAAGTTGTTTTGGTACTTTTTTTACAGGTATTGTCAAGAGATCCGAGATGAAGTTGATGAGCAAAACCCTGGAATATCACGCCAAGATCTAACAAAAGTGATTTCAAATAAATGGAATGCAATGTCTTCAAGTGATAAAGAGGTATACTTCATCATGGCTTACTTAAATGTTGAAAAATTTATTTAGTTAAATAAAGTAGAGCATTAACAGACATACTTTTATGGATTTTGACTAAATGTTTTTATTGAAATTTTATTAACTATTAACAGTTTACACCTTTGCAGCAAAAAAGGTTTGAAGCAAGAAAACTAAAAAATTTAACTCAATAAATTTAAAATATTACTTGTATGAAGATTCTCTAACAACTGAGAACAAAGCTAACTGCTATACTTAATTATTATCCACTATAATTATGCTAATTCACAAAAAGCTTCAAAGCTTGACAAACATTTGAAGGCTTGTATAAATTAGCATAATTATAATGGATTATAGTTAAGTATTTCAGAAAAAAATATATCAAATCAAGGCCTATTTTAAGATTGCATGAAAAAGTTTAAAATTTTTGATTATTTTAAACTTAGTCTCACTGACAACTAAAATTATTGCTTTATTAAAGCCTGGTATCTAAGTTCTGTTATTTGTAACCATTGTCAAATTACGTTTAACTGCACTTTTTTATTTCATCATTTGAATTAAAAGTTTGGCACATATGAAGATTGTAACACTTTGTTACTTTTTGAAATACTTGCTATAGAATTGATCATGATAACAGCTGTTATTGAGCTACATTCTACTTCCAAATCTGTCTATTTTCACAGCAATCTAAATGTGGTGCAAAATAAGAACCTTGAAAACTCAGGATTCTTGAGAAGCTCTGGTTCACTCAATATGTCTCCAAGCATTCAAAAACTCTGGATCTAACCTATTTAAATCAAAGATGGCATATCATCCATGAACCAATTGTTAATAAGACTGACAGCACTTATTATGTTAAGTCTCAAATGATGAAATTTGTAGTTAGGAATATTTTAACTTTAACAGCTTATTATTTGATTTTGGCTGAATAGTTTACCGTTCTTTTTTTGTTGTTGTTGGTAACTTTGACCTCACAAATGAGCAATGCAGTTGACAGAATTAATGATCAATAATGACAACAACAAAAGGTCACTGTTGAGCATGATCCATCTTAGAGCACCTATGAATTATTGTTGAAGTTTGATGTTAGCAAAAAACTTTATAAAACTTTATAAAGTGGTAAAGTGAAAAAGTCGGACAAGTGGGTTCCAAACAAACTGAATGAAAAACAAAACAAAAGCATTTAAAAACTTGCTTCATGTTGCTTTCTTGTCACAATTCTAATCTGTTTTTGAATCAAATTGTAACTTGTGATGAGAAATGGATCCAACAGGACAATCACAAATTTTCAACACAATGGTTGGACAAAGATGAATTACCAAAACACTCTAAAGTTCAGTATTCATTAAAAGAAGCTGATGGTGAGTGTTTGGTGGTGTAGTATTGGTGTGAGCCATTATGACTTATGGAATCTGACTCACCTGGATCACAGCAGAAATAAACTGCAACCAACTGGACTAAATGTTGCAAAAACTTAAAGAAAAACTGCGTAAATATTTTAACAGATTAATTTCTATCTTATTGTATGATAATGCAAGATCACACACTGCACAAACAACTGGCAAGACTCCAAGAATTAAAATTAAAATTTCTTTATCATCCTCCATACTCACCAGGCCTAGCCCCCTGAATACCACTTTTTTTACGATTTGGACAACTTTTAATAGGAAAACAAGTTAATTTTGACAATGCTGTGAAACTGGCCTTCCAGGAATTCATTGACTCTTGTCTGCTAGGGTTTTATACCACTGACCTGAACAACCTGCTGCAAAAGTGTATAGGCTGTTTGGGTGCATGCTTTGATGAATTAAATAATTACTTATATTTCTAAGTTGTTTACCAACAGACAATGCAAGGAGAATAAGTGTAGAAATCTGCTCAATCTTAACTCATTCCAGAGAATAGTAGAAGATGATTCAGCATTTCAAGTGTTTGGAACTGTTAACTTTTTGAGTATGTTTGTTTCTGTGGTCTCCATCAAGCTCTTTAATCTAAGGTTCTAATCTGATTTTAAAATTTGCATTCTTGGTTCTGGAAAGAGTGTACTAAAATCCCATTGTGTTCTCAGGTTAACTTAAAGTACATTTTGTTTATTGGTGAAAGCATGTTGAAAATTTAGCATACACAGAACTGTTGCTAGTAATGCATATGTTCAACTTTCAAAGTATCCTTAAAATTCTCTAAACTTATATACTGTATATAGTTTGAACATAAATATATGTTTCATTTCAAAATACTGATATCTATATATATACTTTTTGGACTATCCTAATTTGTAGATTGCTTGTTCGCTTTACATGTATTAAAAGTTGAAAATATGTTAAATATTAAACTAAAATCCTTTTAAAGGATTTGATAAAGTATTCCCATAGGTATCTATGGGAATACCTTATCAAATCCTTTAAAAGAATTTTAAAAATTTCTTTTAATCTTAAGCTTTTATAAATATCTATTGTTGTTGTTGTTGTTGCTGTTTTTGTTGTTGTTATTTTTCCTATTTTTGGTTATAATGGGTGATAATTAAAAAATGCAACTAACTTTAATAACAAATCCTATGTTGTTAATATATAATGTAAATTTTTTCAATATGACCTTTTTAAAGCATAATTTAATTCTTGTTTAAAAATGCTAGATTATAAATTTTTAAAATTTAGATCATTGAATAAGATGCACAATAAACAAGCGTGTCTAAAATAGTGGATATACAACTTTCTTTTGCACAATCTGAAGGCAAAAAGTTCACGGTGGATCATTTTAAGCACAAGAAAACCTCAAAAGTACTATTTATAAGAGAATCTTGCTGAGAACGAATTTATTCAAAACGTTGAAAAAGAAGACATCTATTTAAAGAATTATGAAGCAAAAGATTCTAAAGCGAAGTGATAAACAAAAAAGCAACAGCCCAAACAAAATGTGTTCGTCTGTAAAACATAGGCCATGTGCTAAGTTTGAACATAGGCCATGTGCTAAGTTTGCTTATATCTGCATGTATGAAAAAGTTGTTATGCAGTGAACCAGGAGATTTAATTGAATTTTTCATTTCATCGAGAAAATTTATTTCAATGGCGAATATATATTTTGGCCTGATCTCGCAACTTCATATTATGCCAAAACAGTTGTTAATTGAATAGATGAAAAGAATGTCAATTTCGTAGAGGAAGAAGATAAACTTGCCAGAAATAAGTCCAACTGAAGATTTTTGGAGTATTCTAAAAGGTACATAATTGGCAAGCTAAAAATCTTAATATTCTTATGAATAATGTTATTTAAAAACATCAATACAATTTTTCATCCTCTATTAAATTTTTATCCATTAAATTAATTTTCTTAAAAAGTTAGTCGCATTTTTTAGTTATTGTTATTGTTTTTATTATTTTGATTGTAATTTTTCCCATAATATCGTTTTTATTATCTTTATTTATATTTGCGTTTATATTATTATTATTATTATTATTATTATTATTATTATTATTATTATTATTATTATTATTATTATTATTATTATTATTATTATTATTATTATTATTATTATTATTGTTATTATTATTATTATTATACTGTTATTGTTATTACTATTACTATTATTATTATTATTATTATTATACTGTTATTGTTATTACTATTACTATTATTATTATTATTATTATTATTATTATTATTATTATTATTATTATTATTATTATTATTATTATTATTATTATTATTATTATTATTATTATTATTATTATTATTATTATTATTATTATTGTTAATTACTGATTTAACTTTAATCTGTCTTGTTAAGATATTGCTGTTGCATTTAAACTATATTTTGAACAAATAATCTTTAAAGATATATCCTATAATTGCTCTCTCAAATTTGTAATGATATTTGTTTTAGTGTTTTTTTTTCAGGTTTATTTTGATTTGTTTGATAAAGATAAGCAACGTTATGAAGAAGAAATGAAGCAATACACCCAAAAAATTGCTCAACAAAAGATGGATAGAACCGGAAATGCAATGTCAATAAGTAGTGATTTGATTTTAAAGAACCAAGCGCATAAATCTCCACAATTAGAAAATTCTTCTCTTTTGTCAATAGAAACTTTATCAAGTTCAAATAATGATTTTTCCTTAGATGGTGATAATTACACTGAAGCCTAATTTCAATTTTATTGATTTTATTAACTCATCAACTGATTTTATAGACGATGTTTCAATATAAATTGTGTAGGGCTTGTAACTTTATTTTGATTGGAAATGTCTCATTGAAGTGTTATAGAACACGACACAGATAAACAGTTGTTTACGTTATTTAGCATTCCGATTATCTTAAAATATAGAATTTACGCTGATGAAAAAATATATTGGTTTTGAAAATACAAAAATTTCTCTAAAAATAGAAACACTTTTAAGTTGCGATATGTCAAAGTGCGATATGGTATAGGCGTGAAATATTGCGTGCAACATGTGAAAAAACAATTATAGGAAAAAAATTTCTAAAATTTAAAACACGATTTGTTTGATGTTAACACGAAATATATATTCATATTTACGCATCATCATGCTACAAAATCAAAATATTCAAAGGTTGCTTCTTTTATAAAAGTATTAAAAAATATCTCTTGTTGCATATAAAAGCTGATAAGCATCAGTTTCTCACTGAGAATATTGAAATGATGGAATAGGTGTTTAAAAATTTAGCAATTTAACTTAATACCAATTTTCCTCTTATCTATAACTAACGAAATTTATCAGATCATATTACTATTCTTATTATCTATGACTAACAACGAAATTTATCAGGCTATAATTCTATTCTTAGTTTATTGTTCGTTTAAGAATTCCAATGTGACATTCGAAAGTTATTTTAAGTTGTTGTTAATTTGGTGCTTTTATCTTGTGTAGCCGAAACCTAACAGAAGATTAAACAACTTTTGTTAAAGTAGTTTTAGAGCGTGTTTTCCTTTTGTTCATTCAAATCACTAGAACTGTTTTATTAAAAAGTTTATGTATACATGAGACTTTATGTATACATGATCATAGGCGCCGAGTTCACGGGGGCAACAGGGGCAGTGCCCCCCCCCCCCCAGGAAATTTATACTAATAATATATTATCACGAATTATCATGAGGGCGAGAGTATATATTCGCCCCCGAGATAATCCGTGATAATATACCATTAGTATAAATTTCCTGGGGGTGCGCTGCCCCTGTTGCCCCCGTGAACTCGGCGCCTATGTACATGATATGTTTACATGAGAATTAAAATAATAAGTGGTAAACGTTTAAAAATGATTTTAAAAAAAGAGTTTTAAAACAAAATTTTATTTAACAAATTTAATTTAGTAATAATAAAAGAAAAATCATTTATTTTATTAAATCAAAAAAATTTTAAAACTTCTAAAACACTTGTTAAATATTTTTAATTACCAAATAAATGAAATGATAAAACGTTTTTTCTTTGGATCTCCGAAGCTACTTTCACTTATTGTTGTTGGACTTTAGAAAGATTTAAATTTGTTTAAACGAGTCTGCTTTTACTCAGAATGCATACTTGAATATATGCTTTTACTTAGAATGTATACTTGACTATCGATAAGTGTTAGTTTTATGTAATATATACAATTCTATATAATCTATTTTTCTTTTTCTTTTTCTTTTTTTTTTTTTTTTTTTTTTAATTCTCGGTAAAAATAAAAAATAGTATTGGTTATATATTCACATATGCATTTGAAACAATTTTGTATTTTTTACATAACAATTAAGTTAACAATTACGTAACATTGCTTCAAAATTATTTAGCGTTTAGTTTTTGATTGCAACCAACATACACTCTCTATATACTCCTTTAACTTGCTGGATTATTAAATTTTTTACAATAACATATTTCCACGGTCTGATTTTTATTTTTTACCGAAAATCAGTACTGTCAAGTTACTGATCTATAATTGATCATCATCATCAACTGATGAATAACTGATCAAATTGTTATTTAGAAGACGATGTTTGGTAAATAATAGTTTGATATTTATTTGCCACAACTAATCCTAAAAAGTTAATCAGTCTATTTATCCTCCTTCAAAATTTCTTTTTACTCATAATCTTACTGTTAAATAGTTACAATAACTAGTTTTTTAATATACTGATTACGTATTTATGTGGTAGCGCCATGCGATTTCCGCCTTTCCACGAACATTATTTGCATTTCTTAGTTTTACAGACAAAATAAACAAAAATACAAACAGTCTCAGAGCTATAATCCAGGCGTATGAATATTTAGGTATGTATATGCGTAAAATCTATTACCAGTGCAGATGCACTGACAATAAGCTATCGAATTTTGCTATTACCAGTGCGCCAATCATATTGCGATAATTTTATCACACAGATTTTTTTAACACGTGACTATTCCGTTCCGTTTATGTTGTTGTTCTTTTTACATGAATGCAAAATTAATGCTGTGCGTTAAGTTTGGTCTCTATAAGAGTAATAATTACCTTGTACATAATTTTTTAAATTTCTTCATTAAGTTTTCAAAAATTCAACTGTTTATTTATATTTTTAAGATATCTTAGAGAAAAATAAAATATACTAAATTGCAAGAGTTTGACTTTAACTGGATCCAAGTAATTTATGGTGATCATTTTTCTGCATGTTGCAAGTTATGTCAGAAAGTTCTTTTTTAAGTCAGTGGAATTAGAGCAAGGACACTAAGTAGTTATGCAATTATCAAACTTCATATGTGATTATTTAAATAAATTTAGGACAATAAAGATAAAGGTAGATATTTTGCTAAAATCTTTAATGGTTTGTTTTACAGTTATAAAAGAGGTTTTAAAAACTTAAACCTTCATGGTTTTAAGTATATTGAATCTAATTATTCTTTTGATTTGATCAATCAAGATGTTTTCATATTTAAAAATTGCCAAAGGATTTAAACAAAGCAAAACGAAGTCCTAATGCACCATTAAGTCTGGAATGTTTTTATATTAAAGTTATTGTTATAGGAGTTAAACTCTTTTCAAGTTTAAATTTAATGAATCTACAATTCAACAATTTATTAAACGTAATAGGTATGTACAGTATTGGTCTAAAAAATTAGCTGCATTAAAGTTACATTCTGTGGATTTGTCATTGTGTGTTCATTGTGTGTGATTGCATTGCTGAAAAGTTGTAGCAATATTTCCTTGAGTTTCTCGTGGAAGTTAAGCTTATTATAAAATTTATGCACCAAACATATCAGTGTGGAATAAATGCTTGGTTTGATAGACTTTTAAAGCTGTCATTTAATATTAAAAGTTTAATTTGGTACTTGCATATTGTTAACTCTAACCCTGAGAAATTTAATTGAAGATTTTCATAATGATTGTAAGCAATCACACATCATCAAAGCAACTAAATGATCCAGTTATTCCAATTACTAGAGACATGTTAAAGTCTGTTAAATCATCTAGAATGTGATGTTGCGTTTGAAAGTCCCCAAAAAAGTAAAAGCATTATCAACTGTAAGTTCAAAAAGAAACGTTGAAATTGATGACATGTAAAAAAAGAAACTAATTCAAGCACCAGCCGATGGTTTAATAAAAACATGAAAAACTTGATAGTTTAGAAAATCTTTTATGTTTAAAAGGAGACTGTTATTTATATTTAAAAAAAATTTTTTGTGAAATTTTTATTCTGGTTATATTGTATAATAAAAGAGTTTTTGATTCCATTAAAAAATTCTGATCAATTATATGTTGTTGTTTTTATTTTTGCAATATTAACTAGTGTTGTAATTGAGTTTAATTAAATCAACTAAAAGTCACTTATAATCAAAACTTTAACTAAGTGACTTTTGTAAAATAATTGAGAGTAGTTGACTTTGAAAAAACTGAGTAGTCAATCAATTAAGGATTTCCTACCAATAGACTAAAAGTCAATTTAGTTGGTTAATTATCGTGACATTCTTATTTCTAAATTCGATATAAGTGTAAATATCGATTAGTGTAAATATCGATTTTGGTCAACTTTAGAAAGTATATTAGTCAGTTAAAAAATATTTTGATTAAAAATTTTTTCTTTTTTAATTAAATAATAGCAAGAAGATCTAAGAAGTAATAATAAATATTAAGGAGATCTAAGGAAATGCAAAAATTTACTGGTTTGAGGAAATAAGTTATTGAATATTTTAAGTCCATGTAAATACTCTTATACTAAGGACACAATTTAAAAAACTGATGATGTCCTTTCGGTGAGGAAACAGTTTTAAATAGACATTCTTCTGATAGATTAATTGCTTTTTAATATATGATTAATCTATAGAAAGAAGTATAAAGATTTTTGTAGAACGGATAGGTTTGAAATCAATTGTTGATCCTTAAAATTTGAAAAAATTGGGGATTTTTATATACTTTTAAAGCTTTCATTCTATTCATCTAAGTTGTTAACCTTTTCTCAAAGGCTTACGCTAAGGGTTATGCTCATTAAACCTTTATTAGTAAGTTTCTTGGAAAATTTTCTGTTGAAATGTTCATGATAGTTCTTCCCATCTTCGTAGAAAATGGGAATGTAATGTAGAAATTTTATTTTTCACTTTTTTCATTTTTTAAGTTTTTCAACTTAAAAATGAAAAAAGAAATTATTAGTCACGCAATGTTAATCTTGTGTTAACAATCGAACAGAAATATCGATCCATAAAAGAACAAAAAAATCAGTCAAGTTAATTACAGAGTAGAAGTTTAATTGCCTTGCTTTGCTTCCAACAACCATGTTACTTCAATAACCTAAGTAAAATAATTTTTTGTTATTTCTTGTTATTTTCTTTTTTGTTTCTTTACTATCTATCCTTAAGGGATGATAATTCATTAAAGCGAACTTATTGACTGCATTTATACAACTTTGAAAATCAGGGAAAGTATCTCCTAACTTTAAATTTGCGGCCATTTTTAAAAAATAAGTATTTACAAATGATTTTGCCATGGAAATTTATTTAATTTCAGTTAAAATACGCGCGTGTCACATGCCTAAAATAAGGTGATATGATTGGTGCACTGGTAATAGCAATTTTTGCCGGTTTATTACCAGTGTATATGCACTGGTAATAGCACTTTGCATGTATATGTGTTTTTTCCCGTGCGTCTTCATATATATATATATATATATATATATATATATATATATATATATATATATATATATATATATATATATATATATATATATATATATATATATATATATATATATATATATATATATATATATATATATATATATATATATATATATATATATATATATATATGAAGACCACACGGGAAAAAACGGCAGTTACATTTTGTAATCTTTTAAGTTTATGCCTCCGTCCAACATATAGTCATGGATATTATGTACTAAACTATTTTTCGAGTGAAAAAACAAGAATATACTTAGAAAATAAGAGAAGAAAAAACCCTGTCATATGGAAAAAATAGATCTAGCCCGTTGTTTAGCATCAAGTGGTTCTAGACTCTTATGAAATGCAACGCTTATGAAAACAACATTAAAGATGGCGGATGCTGCTGAACATGCTCATACTGCAAATTAACCGATGAAGAGAAGGAAGATTAAAAGAAAAAATAAAAAAACAAAAGATTTTAAATCATGCAACAGGGCCAGAATGAAAGTATTCACAAGATTTAAATGTTTTGAAATTGTAACAGAAAATCATAGGGTATGTTTATTGGCTAAGTTTAATTTAAGGTCCACTAAAGATTTTCAAGATTCTCCTCTAGCTGGGTTTACAACGGTGTATAATGTCAAAAGAAGACGACTACAAAAAAAAGTTCCTAAAAATTTAATGTTAATAGCTACAATTATAAATTTTTTTAAGTAACGAAGATTAGTTTCGATCCTTTTGATCTTTGGTATCAAAAAAGACAGATTAAAGACATTAAAAAGAAGCTTGTCAACTACAGGTAGGTCTACATCTGCAACATTTTTAATAAAAATAAATTCTTAAACAAGTAGGATCTAGTCTAAGCTTATTTTATTAAATTATTTCATGTTTCAATACTGCTTCAATATAATATTTGGGGCTATACTATTTATAGAGATAGGTCAGTATAGGTGTTTATAGGGGTCATAAGTAAAAAAATATTTTTATAATGTTAACAAAGCAAATAGCCTAGGCCTTATCTTTAATCTTATACCATCAAACTTTAGCATGATTTTTTTTAGTTTAATTTTTATATCTTTTCTTTGCACAGGTAAGCCACTAAAGGTTCAAAGAGGACAGCACAATAACAAACCTAAAAAACTTAGTGATTATGTGGTAAAATTAATGCAAAACCAAAATTCAGTCTTCGGAGGAGCATAATCTCACAATTCATTGGGAAATGTTGGCACATCTATATGCCAGAGGGGTTAAATAAAAACAAATTGTATACAATTTTTTATGAATTGTGACCAGATCTGCAGGTTTCTTATGAAACATGCAGAAAATAGTTAACAATAATTTTAATGTTTCTTTTGGATACCCAAGATCAGACACCTGTTAAAAATGTGATGAAATAAATTTTAAAAAACCTTCTAAGGAACTTTCTAATAATCCTGTCATTGAACATCTTAAAAAACTTTGATTTTCAAGGGACATTCATCAAAAAAAAGCAGACATCTTTTTTAGAGAAAAACAAGAAATTTGTCTCAAGGCAAGCAAAGAACAAAATTTTGAAACCATTGTCATTGATTTTAATAAAAACTTAAATCTGTCAAACAAAACTACAAATCACTTTTATTACAGCAGAAACTTGTTTATATTTTATTATTAATTGCTCTCAAGAGATGAAGTTTTCATCAATGCACATGATGAAGCTATTGCTTGGAAAGGTGCAAATGAGGTCATCTTTATGATTTCTCATTTTATGAATCATTTAAGTGGAGATATCCAAACTTGGAATTATTTTGTGGCTCATGTAAGTCAGAACTTAGACTACGCAATGATTTTTTTTTTTTTTTTTTTTTTTTTTTTTGATTTCTTAGTTAATCAGAGGAAAAAACTTGATTCAATCAAGATATCATTTTCTGAAAGAGATCATTTCTATCTTCAGTGTAATAAAGATATTAGTCTCATTAATTGCAAGTAACATGCTAGTGTGATAAAGATATTAGTTTCATTAATTGCAAGTAACATGCTAGCACACTTTCAGACTGGCATGAAATATTCAATACTGCTAGTCTCTACAATGTCATTGAACTGAAGCAAGATATGGTAAAAAATGACTTTTTAAAACCTGTGCATAAAGCAGGATGTCCTATGAGATAGTATCTGAGACCTCTTAAAGAAGTAATGTTCTTAACCAAATCATCTAATTAGTCATAGAGACTCATGGAATTGACCTATCCTTAATAACACTTTTTTGTCAAATACTGGATGTTCAAATAAAGCTGTCAGTACTGATGAGCCAGTAAAACTATACAAGAAAAAAACTATTTAGCCAAATGCAAATATATTTAGGCCGTCAAAAAAATTCACTTCAGTGGCTGAATTTTACAATTTGAAACAATGAAACTAATAATGATACTGAAAAATTTTCAGATGATTAGATAAAATACAAGAATTGGTTACCTATTAGTTCTTTTCATATAATGCAAATGTTTTTTTGTTAGTTTTTTTTTCTTGCATTTTCTTTTTGTATTTTTGTTGTTTCATCTGTGTAAGTCCTACTGAGTCTACCCAGCTCTGATGGGTATCATTAGTTGGGCATTGCCCAGCCCCCTTTACTATACCCCCATTGACCACTAAATCGCCTAGTAAGCACTGACAACAAAAGCTGGTGAATGCTGTTCCACTGGCCCTATCATCAATTTGTTCCAACAGCTACTTTATCTTAATTACGAAATTTTTAAAATAAGTCTTTAGTTGAATTAAGGAACAATAACAATAAAAAAAAATGTATAGTCCAAAACAATAGAAAAAAAAGGCTGAGTTCATTCTAACCCTACTTACAAGATATTCTTATAGCTTTCATAGTATAAAGGGTCTAAGCAATAAATCTGTATAATTAGATTATGAATTGGGCACTCTCAGTACAAAACTAATTAAAGTGATACTTTATTGAACAATTACTACTGCATATGGTTTCAAACTTAGAAATTCAAATAACTCTAAACCACAAAAGTGTGACTACCATTTTTTTCCTTGCGGTCTTCGTATGTAATCAAACAGCCCATTTAATTCTACTGTTCTTTGAAGAAGCACCTTCACCATGAGTCGTCGTTCAATTAGTATGAATAAATTATGGCGAGCTTTTATAATTGAAAAGAATCAGTAACGCATTATTATTGTAAACGTTTTTTAAAACTTGCTAAAGTAACATGAATTTGCTGATGGTATTGGGGAAAAGACTTGAAAAACATTGACAATCTTTTTCAATTCTTTTGGCAAAAAGTGACATTCCGTTCTGTTTTTCTAGACTAAATTTTTTTAAAAAAGTTAATATTTGCCGTTTAAAAGGCAAATCAGGTTTGAACACTGCTTTACTTATAGTTTGAATCTGTAATATTCGATCTCTACCCCACCGAAAGGTTACTTTTATATGACGTATTAGACGAATTCGGATATCAAGGAGAATGGCAAGCGTTTATCATTAAATGCAATCTTCAGTTAATTCTTTGAACGAAAACAGCTGCTTTCGTTAAGATATAACTGAATGTACTATCATGTGTGAAGACAAATCTGGGTTGCCTTCTCCAATGTGAAATTGACAAAATCTGGCACATCATTACTATACTTAGCCAAAAGCATTCAAGACCAGCCCAGAGTCCTGCAAATACATAAAAATTTTCTCAAATGAAGTTTTCATTTCTATACACTGCCTTGTGCTATTAAGGCTATTATTTAACAGCTGAAAATTCATAGATTAGTACCTGTATATATTAGATAGATTGTATTTGTTATAGTTTGAAGTAACTAAGACTTCTTTAAAAGAATCAAACTACACAAAATGTAAAAAACTTATAGAAGCTTATAGGTATAAAACTTGATAGAATTTACTGTTTTTTCTGATATTATAACAGAAAGCTTGATATAAAACCAAGAACTTTGGTTTAACGCATTATTATTGTAAATGTTGTTGTACAATACTTATTTACATTATCATTTACAAACAGCTTCATGAAACCTCATATGCAAGGCTAAAAACGAGTTTTTTAAAACTTGCTAATTCTTTCAAGCATTAGAATTATTTAGATTTGTGTCTCCAGTTCAGGTAAACCAAAAGCATTACCATTAATGTCGCCAAGACTGTTTAAGACATAGCCATTTGATAGTTTTGATACAATTCAAATGAGCAAAGATATGCTACCTATTAATGATAGTGCTCGTATTGTTATTTGTTGTGTGTGATATTTGTTTATTTTCATTTGTTTGCAGTTTAGCAAATGCCAGTAACGCATCTGGAAAGTTAGGTGGTGTTGCAGGTGTGTTACATGGTGCCACCATCTAAAGATATAATTGCATGACTAGGATTGAATAACTCTTTAACATCCATTCAAGTTAAATAAAAACTTTATTAATTATCTAGACATTCTTACAAATCATTCAAAGCATAACCTTTATCATCTCTTCACAAAATAAGTACACAACTTAAAGTTATATAAAATAAAGAGCATGTTTTAGTTTAATCATTTAGGAAGCACTTTTATAATTTTTTTTTTTTTCTTTCAACTTTTGACTTAATTACTACTCAAATTCCATTGATTTGTTTGTACTAGAACTTCTTTACTAGAATTAACATTTGTCATTGCGTATATAAAGAAGAATTCAAGCCTTCATGGAATAACACTTCTAAAATGTTAACAGCACGTGATAACAAGTCACGTGACGTAAACAGAAGAGTTCAAACCATGAGAATTTTGAAAGTTGCTTAAAAATAAAACAAAAACTTCCAACTTACAGGATGATGCGAATTATGGGGTAAAGCAACTTCTTGAAAATATATGCTTAAAGCAACCTGAGATAAACATTAAATGTACGCATTATAACTATAGATTTGATTATTAGGTTACGTAAGGCACTTTTCAGCTCGACTAAAAGATAATAGCTTATATACCAAAGATAGTTGGAGTTTTTTACCTCAAATTGCCATTGAGAAGCTTGTAATATTTGTTTAGCTTGTTCCCTATTGCAGCCAGCAGCCATTGTAAATTGATTTATCATAACTTGCTCCCTAAGACCTTCCATACTTTCGTATCTTAAACGTGGAGTTTTTTGTTATGATTTCACGACTACACAAGTTTCTCGAAAGTCGCACATGAGCGTTCTATTCATAACATTTGAGTAACGTTGTTCAATGATTACGTAGATAATACATACGTAATAAATCTAATACAAAGTTTTGAATGCTTAAGTGGGTTTAAGAAATTGTAATTTCATTATCTCTTGAAGGATTAGCGCAGTAGTTCTCAAATTCTAAAAGTATGATGTAGATACTTGTTTATATTTTGAAACGAAACTGATTGGATCGTTTCACGTTTTCTTTGTTCTTTTACACAAGCCTACTTGAATGAGATCTTTCAACGCGGGGGTCCGATATGATTGAAAGTTAATAATAATAATAAAAATAAAAAAAAAAAATAATAATAATAATAATGATAATAATAATAATAATAATAATAATAATAATAATAATAATAATAATAATAATAATAATAATAATAATAATAATAATAATAATAATAATAATAATAATAATGATAATGATAATAATAATAATAATAATAATAATAATAATAATAATAATAATAATAATAATAATAATAATAATAATGATAATAATAATAATAATAATAATAATAATAATAATAATAATAATAATAATAATAGTAATAATACTAATAATGGTAATAGTAATAATAATAATAATAATAGTAATAATAGTAATAATAATAATAATGGTAATAGTAATAATAATAATAATAATAATGATAATAATAATAATAATGATAATAATAATAATAATAATAATAATAATAATAATAATAATAATAATAATAATAATAATAATAATAATAATAATAATTATTATTATTATTATTATTATTATTATTATTATTATTATTATCATTATTATTGTTATTATTATAATTATTATTATAAATTCGGCATGAAATAATTATACTGCTTAAGTAACTTGCTTTTTCAATTAAATATTTAAACGCGAAGGAATTAACAAATTTACAAAATAGTCATTGTGTAAATGATAGAAACGAATTACAAATTTAAAAAAAGTCATTGTTTATATTATAGAAATGCAAACCCCATTATTAATTAATGGTGAGAAAAAAAAAACACCGGAAAAGTTCGAAATTTTTCCGCGTTTTAAAGAAAAAAATCGATTTTTCGCATTTAACTACAGACCACGATGAATTCGGTTTTTAAAGAGAACACGCCTCAGGTGACGAAGACTACATATAGTGCATTTCGTCAACAAAATTTACATCGATTTCTCGTAAAGTATCCATTTCTCAATAAAAGTCAAATAAACGTTAAGATTAGGCAACTATGGATGAATTTATTTAAGAAAAAGTATTCAAGAGAAAACAAAGGTAAAATAAACGTTTTTTTTACCATGTAGAAGTATGAAGTCTCCCTTCACTAAAAAACCGGAAATTTATATTTTTATCTGTGAAAGATTTTCCTTTTTTGATAATAAGTTTTCAAAAAAGCCACTTTAACTTTGTTAATAAAATTTCCTCGGTGTGAATTAAACTTGAAGGTTTTACGAAAAAACCAATTAATTTTTGGCGAGTATTTTCTAAAAAAACGCTGACAGCTTATAGGAATTCAAATTAGATGGTGGGAAAAAAGAAGTTAAATTACTATTTGTCAAACAGAAGTCTCATCTTTTAATAAACACATAAGTGTAATAATTGTTTGGAAATATTTATTTTAGTTATTTCTGTTGTATTTTTAAAATATTCTTTAAACATTTTTAAATTACAAAGTTTATGATTTTTTATTTGCAAGTCAAGATAATCAATTTAATGTTTTAAAAATACTTTAAAGTTTCATTAAAAAATATCAGTTGGTTAAAAAAAATATATTGAAATAGGTTAACAAATGAGTTAAAATATTCTTTAAAGTTCTTAATCAAACTTTCATTTTTACTGATTAAAAAAAAAATCATTTTAAATATGACCGACAGTTTAGGAAAGAATCTGTTAATTGTTTTTTAAGTAAAAAATAAATTAATGCAATTTTAATTTTTACTATTTTTTCCAAATTAAGTGATCCTAAGTTAAAAGGAAGCATTTTTAGTCACAAATAAGGAAACTTATGAAGAACAATGAATTCGATTAAATCTTACCAAGAAACAACAAGCGGCTTGGTTCTGTCTGAAGTAGGTAATTCAAGGATTTTTAGACAATTATAAAGCTGAAAATGCCGAGTTTTTAGTGGAAGAGTTGTAGTGTGTCTTTAAAAATACATTTTTTGCATTCTCATCTTGATTTTTTTTCTCCTAATATTGGAATGATGAGTGATGAATAAGATGAATGCTTTCACCACGGATATAAAAACTTTACAAACGAAAATGGAACGCCAAAATGTTAGCTGATTACTTTTGATTTACAATTCAAGAGGATTTATTAATTCATAAAAGGAAAAGTTAATTTTTCGTCATTTTCTTTCATAACACGTGGTTCATTTTTCTATTAAATATTTAAACTTCCGCTAGTTTTGTTTTTAATTTGTAAGTGTAAAGTGAAACTATATTTGTATTAAAATTCAAAATACAGGTAAATAAGCATGTTTAGATGACTTTAGATGAAACATGATTTGAAACTGTTCATACTGTCTTTATTCATTAACAAAACTTAAATTTGTCATCCTTTTAAATGGTTCGTGAATTTAGTTTATATATTTCCGTTTCGCAGGACCGATTTGACAGAAATCAGCTATTTACTTTTTTTTAAACAATAATAATAATAGAAAAAATTGTTATAGTGGTATCATTGTTTCCAAAAGTGTGTGTTTTTTTTAAGTTTTTTAAAAAAAAGTCAAAATGTTTTCATTTATGATTTATTTTGAAAAATAAAATCGTTGAAATATTTTGCTTTAATTCGAAAAAGGTTTTATATATAATTCATATATAGTTTGCATAATTACTTCTTTTTGTGTAATTGCTATATGATTGTCCAATAACATCAAGAATGCTAATTTTTATATTAGTATTTTAACTATAAATATATTGTAAGTAAATAAAGCTTTTAGAAACCACTTATTTAGAGATATTTCTAACTAAATTTTCCAGGGGACTCTGTAAAGAAAGGTCCAGCTTCACCTTTTTGTCTTAAAGAAATCGGATACAAATCCAACAGGCTCCTAAGATCTTTATCTATCCTAGATTATAACATGATCGCTAATAAAAATATATCATCCTCGGGAAGAAAAGATCTTCAACGATATAATGAATTGCGCTATTTCGAAACCTCTAACGAAATGACTTGCGTTGATGAAACAAAAAGTTCAACTGATGATGAAGCTGGATTTTTGACTGGAATGTTTAACTCTAAAATAGAATTGCAAAAAGGTGGCTTTCCCACAGGGTAAAAATTTGTGATATACAATAATTGTATGTTCATAAGAGACATTCAAGTTTTGTTCTTATTTCTTTTATACAATTCTTTTTCTAATTGAATTTTATTGCAATCGAATGATCGATTTCTACAAAACATTTCTAAAATTTTAATTAGCGGTTTTGAAAAAAGTTTTCTTTTACAGGCGCAGTTTGGTTTTCGGCGAGAGAGAAAAATTGTTGTTTTGTTCGTTGTTTGATGAGACCGATGCTGAAATATTTTCTTAAGTCCAAAAATATTTATTCTGTTTTCTTTTACATTGAAATTAAAATGTTTGAAAATCTGTAATGAAATGCTTTATCGTTTTAAACAATTACCATGTCATAGTGATAATATTGTGAAATTGCTGTATATACCTTACAATTATAACTACTATATACGCATGTAATCTATGTTTTAGAGACAGTTTGTAGTTTCATTTTAATCAAAAAGTTCAAAAAGTCACATTTTATTAAAAATTAAAATATATTATCCGAATTGAAAATACAAGTCAGTTTAACCATGGACCTATAAGAGATTGACGTGCAACCACTGATCTCTATGATAACTGGATAGCGCAATTCCGAGCGAAACTTCTTATTTTTTGACGCCAAAATCGCCATATTGGAAAGCCCCAAAAATTTTAATCCCGTAAGCTTTAAGTTCTGTTTTTTGGCTTGTCGCTTTATCGCTTTATCGCACATATCAGATTTCAGCGTTCTGGGGCTTTCCAATATGGCGATTTTGGCGTCAGTTTTGATATTAGAGATGCGCTATCCAGTTATTATAGAGATCAGTGCGTGCAACCTATTGTTTTTTTTGCGAACCATGCTCGTTGCGCATTATTACAAATCTTATGTTTTAAACAATAGAAATTAAATTATATTAAAGTCTGTCGGATTTGTCCGAAGTTTTTGGTCTCGTCTAACCAGTCACATCAACTTCCTTTTAGTTATTCAAGATAACAGCAATAGATTCATGTTTTAAGCTTAATTTTATATAGCTAGATATTCTTAATACTTTTAGAAATAACGCTGATGATAATATAGAAATTTAGCTCTGCAATTTGTCAGCGAGGGCAGTCGAAAAAAGTCTTAAAGGGTACTGAGCTATTTCAAGTGATTTATAGTGAGTATTCATAGTTTTAAATAAATTTTGGTAATATTTTTCTGCTATTTTGCCAGATATTAAATACAATTGAACATATGTAAATTTTGTTTGTTTAGTTTTAAAAATTGTGCACTCTATTGTTATGTTTAGTAGAAACCCTTATGGTTCAGATTTTCAAAGACGATAAGAATATTGTGTATTTAAGATTCTTTAATTACTGGAAATGTATTATTTTTTATAGAAGCCTTAAAGCTTAACAACCTGACGTCGACATGCACGATGAAAGATTTCGAAATGTCCCTTGCAAAATGACTTATTGGTCCTCGCGATCGAGATGGTAATAGAGCTAAGCGTGGTAAAACAAGAAAACATTCTAACAAGCTCTAATTTATTTATACTCTTTTTTGTATAATATAATATTTACATTAATAGGAAATATATATTATTCTCAACATATTGTTTATTGTTTTTATCTAATATATATATATATATATATATATATATATATATATATATATATATATATATATATATATATATATATATATATATATATATATATATATATATATATATATATATGAGAACGTAAGAGTTAAGTTAGTTGTTAAATATTTAACTTGACCTATAGGTCAAGTTAAATATTTAACATAGTAGTTTATTGATACCAATATATATTGGAATATATATGGATTGACAAACTAAAGTTTCATATAGGTCCCAAAAAAAAGGAGTTTATTGGGTCCAATATGGGCCAACCATCGAATGCACCATATAGGTCAAAGTTAATAATAGAAAATGGGAGTTTATTGGGTCCAATATGGGGTAACCATAAAAAATTATGTTTGGGTCAAAGTAAATAAAAGAAAATAGGATTTTGTTGGGTCCAATATGGGCAAACCATGAAAAACTCTGTTAAGAAAAATAAAATAAAAACATAGGAGTTTGTTGGGTCCAATGTGGGCTAACTATATAGACTAGCCCATATAGGACCCGTTGATAAACCGCGGACAAATTTTTATGGGTCTAATATAGGATTCCTACATAGGCTCATAAAGCAGCCCACATGGGTCCGATATATGACCCATGTACTATTGTTAACTGGGTATTAACTTAAATATCATTTGTGATACAAATGTATTTATATTATGGTTTTTTTGTAAATGAAATAAATAAATATTAATGGGTTATTTTGACTACAATAATGGCTGACTTTTTTAAGACTTAGAAAAAAGCCAAATATCATGTGTTTTAATTTTGGAAGTATACATATTTAGCACTTAGTTCAGATTTTTTTGACAACATATATTTTGTTTACTAATGCATTTGATTGATTAAATGTAAAAAAATCAGAAGTGGGGAGACTTTCAACCTGGGGGTCAATTTGGAGAACAGTGTTGCTTCACTTTGTCTTTACAGAATTTTTGTGAAGTTAGACATCTAGATAATATATACAATTGGGAAGGATTAACTTTTAAAACCGGTAAAGATAGGCAAAACGACATCTTGACTCGACTTGAAGATTTATTATATATTTGAACTAAAATTTGGCATTTTAAAAAAAAAATATGGAATATTGTAAAAAATATCGTTATTATACCGATAAGTATCGGTATTCTCGTTATTTTTATGTATTCCGATAAACCGATAAAAAAAAAGCCGATAATATCGTTTCAAACGATAAGTTATCGTTTGGTATCGTTTCAAACGATAACTAAACCGATATTATCGTTTTATAGACAAAATCATATCGTTTGATATCGTTATCGTTTCATATCGTTTTCGATTCAAAATAATAACGATACGCAGACCCTTAGATTGCACCTCCATCTCTTTTAGGTTCATGGTTTAACGCGTTTGAAAAACCAAAGATGTCGAGAGTGGTAGAGAACACAGTTCCCTTTTTACCTTATGGAAAAGAGGTTTTACTGGTCCCTACCATATAAGTTCCCACTCCCCGACTTACACAATTCAACCCTAACATGGTGGCAGTGTGAAACTTGTTTTTCGGATGCTTCTCGTTACATTGCAATTTTTTAAAGGTTACAGGGTATTCACTGTAACAGTATTTTGAGCTCACACTGTTTAAACATTGATATTCGTTTTCAGTTTTTAGTTCGATACTCTCTATGTAGTATTAGATTGCAAAACTTTTACGGTATCAAAATTTTTATATTTGCTATACGCACGCGCTGTTTTTGTTGAAAATAGTTTACATTTTAAGATTTCAGAAAAGTTTATTTTTCAATCTCAAAGAAAACATCATTGCAGCAGCAATCACGAAAAGAAGAGGGCCATTGGTAACAGCTGAAACAAAAAATAGTGCCTATTATAAGGAAGAAAATGAAGATAAAGTTTTTAAAATGTATTTTTCAGCGTAAGGTTGTTAAATTAAAAACTCACATCCGCTACATTTAGCGCATTGTTCGCATGGTACCAGTATAACTGTAGCTATACCAAAGTTGTCTGGAGCGCAATTGCCAGGTACAGGAGGGTAACATTCTCTTTTCTTAGTGAATGAACTGCTACTACTCCAAGCTTTATCACAGCTACACTGAGATGCACAATCTTCAGTAAATGTTGTCCAATCTTTTTTAAAAAAAAGGCATGGTTTTTATTTTTTAGAAAAAAGGTCTAGTTTTTATTTTTTAGAAAAAAGGTCCGGTTTTTATTTTTAAAAGCATTGAAAAATTTTTACTTTGTAAATGCTTTAAATTGAGATGTTGCTGCTTGAAAAAATATTAACAAAAGTTTTTACTTGAAACAATGTTAATGACTGGTCTTTCAGAAGTTATTTTTGAGGTAAGCCGCGTGGCCAGAGGGGATGTTTTTTCAGAACTAACATTTGTTGATATTGATGGGGTGAAGTGGAGTAAAGAATTTCTGGATATATTTTTTAATACACCTGATTCATATAAAGAGGAAAAAGAGCTTATCGGTTTAACAGGTTTTGTTGTCTCTGGCAGTCCTGATGCCTCCTTGAAAATAAGTGGAATCAATGATGGCAATATAGCTGAAGTATTTTGAGTGAAAACTGGTGTAAACATTGTAAATAAGAAGAGCATTTTCTTTTGAACCATTACGAAATCTAAAAGAAAAAAATTAACTAAATCACCACTATTTACTAACTAATGCTTTTCCATAATTCTTTTTTACTTACCAAAGTCCAGCAAATTTTTTTATAGTCAAACTTAAAATTTTTTTATATACAACTTAAAAATTTTTATTATCGTCTCAACATCACGTGATCACAACTCTGCTAAAAAATTTCAACCAGATTCGTGCGTGCCAAAAAAACAATAATCATGTTTTAGAAGCATTATATCTTACTTATTAAGCTATAATTTATAGCTTAATAAGTAAGATATAATGCTTCTAAAACATGATTGCTTCTAAAACATGGTTAAATATTATTATGAATGCTTCTAAAACATGATTAAATATTATCATTATTAAATAATAAATATATTATTAATAAAGAATTATATATAAAAAAGTATTATATATAAATATAAATAAAAGTAATATATCGTCGCCTTAGAGGGCAGAGGTTCTATCTCCATTTTGGGTAGTTTTTCAGGAGAACAAAAACAAAGTTTGAGCATTAAGCATAAATCAGCAATTTCATTTTTTGTTAGTGTTAATGTTTTCTTCTCCTACTATGTGGAGATAGACCCGCTGCCTAATCTGATTCTAGCACTTAAAATAGATGTCCCTAAAGTCATAGTTGAATTTGAGCACAACATGGAGATAGAACCTTTGCCCTCTAAGGCGACGATAATTATTGTATAAATATATTACTTACTTTTAAGCTACAAATATATTCATAAGAACGTTTCCTGGAGAACACGTCAGTTTTATGTTACAAAAATACAGCGGTGGACCACTCATTTTTTAGTTGGTTTCTTAATCTTTAAATTAAAATTAAGAAGATTCTAATTGACATACAAAATTTTTTTTTTTAATATCTTGTTAATTGAAACATATTTAAAGTGGTATAATTTTTTCAATCTATTTCTAATTAAATAGCGTTTAACTTATTAAAAAACTGATGAGTACTTATAAATCTTCTTTAAATAAGTTGGACAAAATTTAACGACCACTTTCAAATCTTTAATTTTCACTTATTAAAAATTATAATCCATTATTTTTTTAACCGTCTTAATTGCTTATTACGTTGGTTATAAAACAAAATGTCGAAACCTGAGTTTCGATATCAAATAAACATTTATTTTTTGAATTGCAATAAGGATATAAAAATATTGCAAAAATGCGTGCAAAGATCGAAGAAAAAGACAGATACGCGGCTCTTGTATTAAAAGAAGAAGGCTATAGCATCAGAAAAATAGCAGAAAAGCTCGGAAGGTCTCACTCTTGCATTATTAACATAATTCAACGATACAAAGAAACCCGGTCAATTAATGATCGTCATAGGACTGGACACAATAAAATTTCAAAAGACCGTGATGTTCGCTCGTTAGTGAGATTAATGAAAGAAAACAGACAAGCATCATCTACAGACTTGTCTACGAAATGGACACTGTCAAATGGCTGAAAGCAAGCCCTAGAACTGTGCGAAGGGTCCTCCACAATTCAAATTATTTATGACGTGCTGCTGCAAAAAAAACCACGCTTAAATAAAAAACAAAAATTTGCCAGGAAAGAGTGGTGCAAACTACATAAAAATTGGTCAACAGATCAGTGGAGCCGTGTGGTCTTTAGTGATGAAATGAAGGTAGACAACAGAAAAGGTCGCGTAATGTTGCGTAGACTTCCAAGCGAACGGTTCGATTAATCATGCATTTTGAAACGAACAAAACAAGGCAGTGGTTCAATAGGCATTTGGGCCTGTATGAGTGCCTGTGGAGTTGGCGTTTTTCATTTATTCGATGGTAGACTCAACAAAGAAAGGTACATCGAAATTTTGGAAAACTCGCTTATTCCTAGCATTGATTTATGGCAGTTGCAAGATGGATTTACTTTCCAGCAAGATAATGCGTCGTGTCATAAAGCGCATGTTGTTAGCGATTGGTTCAATTCTAATAAAATTCAAGTGCTTCCATGGCCTGCCTATAGTCCAGACTTGAATCCAATAGAGAATTTATGGTCGTGGCTTGATCAAAAGCTTGGTAAAGAACAACTTTACAATTTGGAAGATTTGAAATCTTCTATCTCTCATCATTTGAAAAATGTGCCTGATGATGTAATCAAAACTTTAATGAATTCAATGCCAGAACGAGTACAAAAGTGCTTGAAAACAAATGGAGGAACAACACGTTTCTAAATTATTTTTTTATTGCTTTTTGAAATATTTTTGAAACTGGTCTTAAAATTTTGTCCAATTTTTTTTCCTATTTATACTTTTTACTAGTCAGTTTTTTAATTTTTTAACATTATTTTGTAAAAAAATTATAAACTCTTTTATAATAAATATAAAATACAATAAAAATTCTTTCTAAAAATGTTTTTCTTTTTTTGATACCTTTTTCCAAAATAAAATTATACTAAGGTTAAAAATAAATTTTGAAAAAAAAAAGAGTGGTCTTTAATTTTTGGCCACCGCTGTATAAAAGTTTCTATCGAGCGTTTGTAAAATGGGAGAGGGTCACTTTCAAAGACTATTATATAAAAATAATGTCTGTTGCTCCTACAACGTCGCGCAATACTTCATGCTCCTCAGTAAATAAGTTAATAGTTTAGCAAAAAGTTAATTTTTATTTGATTTGATTTTTATTTACTTTAGGAGAAAATAATTCCGCAATGGTTGCAGGGCCAACACCATAAAAGATACCCACCAAGCACTTTTGTTATCTGCAACATCATTAATTTTGCTTAAGACTTGAAATAATTCGTGAGCTCATTTATTCCTCACACAGCTTCTAGTTGAATAAAAATTTTTTTGCATCAACAATTCAAAACTTTTTTGACGTATGTAATGATTGTTTTCAGCTTCGTTTAACTTTTTTGTGTGGTTTTATTTTATACACGTTAAAAACTTTATGTGGTTTATTTTATACGCGTTAAAAAGTCTTTGTAATTGACGAAGTAATTAAAGAAATTTAAAACAAACTTTAAGATTTGTGGTTTTTCACAGAGAATCTTCCTGAGAGGGAAAAAGATTTAATAAAAATGAAATAAGAAAAACCACAAAAAAGATTTCAAGTTACAAGGTTTAAGTTTTGAAATTACTTTTAAGGTCTTAGAAAGAAAAGCGAAAGAAAAAGTGAGGCGAAAATTTTTTTTTTGTAAAAAATATTTGTAAAAACTTTTAAATATGCAGACGTCAAAAACGTCCAGAATGTTAAGGTTATGCCCAAGAGATGTTACAAGAGATTTTATGAATAAACAAGAATTTAAAAAAAAAACCGACAGAAAAAAAAAAAGAAAAGAAAAGTCAAATAAACAACATTGTTTAAAAAAAGCCAGAAATTAAATTTTTTTAAAAAAATCACCCTGGAAAATTTTCACCCTGGAAATTTTTCACCCTGGAAATTTTTCACCCGGAATTGCCCACTCAGAGTTCGACCACATTACAACAAAAGATATTTATAGAATTATTTTGTGGCATAATTAACTGCTTTTATGTCGTAAAAGGTGTTTCTAAACCAGACTCATTATTGTGAATCGTTTTGTGACTCTGATACTATGTTACACGAGCGACGTTTGGCGCAACATTATTCAAAATATTTTTCAAAATGTCCCACGTAAAATCGATTTGACGGTACATAAAAGAAATATCGCTTAAATAAACATTAACTAATGTAAATATAATTAAATCGTTATGATATAGCAATTTTACTTTTGCATATAACTTTTTGATAATAGTCTACGAGAAGTAAAATTTTTTCAATTGGTAACAAATGAAAGACCAAACTGGATTTAGCGACACATCTCTTTTAAGGTATAAGGTAAAACAAAACGGAAAAATGTTTTAGAAAGTATTTTTATTCTAGTTTTTATCCACACAATCAGTTACTTTTAATTAAACCATTCCTTCTGACTTTATCAACTAGGTCTGGTATAGACTGAGCTTAACTCCGCATGAGCAATACTTGATTCTATAGCGTAATAACTAATAAGTATATCGTCGCCTTAGAGGGCAGAGGTTCTATCTCCATTTTGGGTAGTTTTGCAGGAGAACAAAAACAAAGTTTGAGCATTAAGCATAAATCAGCAATTTCATTTTTTGTTAGTGTTAATGTTTTTTGATCAATTAGAACTATCAAACATGATAGGAATAATTCAACTTTTTTGAAATTATTAACATTGAAGAGAGTATGGCACAAATTATAAAAGTCATCATGGAGATAGAACCTTTGCCTAAATTAATTGCGAATTGAATGGAATTTTTGAAACTTATAAACATAATGAATCCAATTAAAATTCTTTTTTAATTAATACAAAATGCTTTTTATGATTGTGTAAACTATCAGATAATGACAATCATGATTCAAACTTTTTAAAATTAGTAACATTTTGGGACATATTTAACAATTATCATGGAGATAGAACCTTTGCTCAAATTAACTGTGAATTGAACAGAATTTAAAAATTTGTAAACAATGTTTTTGTAATCAATATTATTAAATTATAAGTGAAATCTTAATTAGCAGAAAAATCAGAAAATTGTTATATTAGCAAAATTATATAACAGAATAATTATTATAGTAATACTGAAAAAAATGACTGAGAAAAAACAAAGTCTTAGTTCTAGTTATCTTCATAGTCCGAGTTAAGAACAAAAATTGTTTTAATAGCAAAATTATATAACAGAATAATAATAGTAATACTGAAAAAAATGACTGACAGAAAACTAAGTCTTAGTTCTAGTTGTCTTCATAGTCCGATTCATCAATTTCTGACTCATCAGCAGTTGGTTCTGGTAAACTGTCTCTCATGGCTACTGCAGACGGTAGGTTGTTATACCATTGGGCATAATCTGGTGGAATAACACGCGATTTCACCAAAAAAAAAGAGTTGCGCATGTACGCGCCCTAAGATTTTTTTATTTTTTTTAGTCAATAACGCAAAAACATTTTTTTTTGTGATTATAACTTTTATTTAATTTTATTCATACTTTTATTGTAGAATCTCAAGCTATCACAATAGAGATGACTAGACGATCACTTTATGAAGTCTTGGGGCAAAGTTAAGAGAAAAAATTGACGACAAATTCGTGTTTTTATTAGAACACCTTAAAAAAATAACTAAATGCCCTGCAAATGAAGAAAGTGCACTAAAAACCATTTTTTCAACTTTTAAGTTCCAATTTAAACAAAAATGGAAAGACACAAGCCGTAAAAGAGAGAGTTTTTTAAAAGATAACAAACAATGGCTCAATACCACCATATCTCTACCAACTTGGACGGTGGCAATACCCGACCGACCGTCAAAAGAATTTTGTGAATCGAGTTCACCAACGAGAAGGCGAAAAACAAGGGTTTTAAGGGAAAATACACCTTGTTAGCAGTTGATGTATGCTGCTCAAATGAGTCAACGTGCTGCAGGGAACAGTGACGCGTCTAACGTTATAAAGGAAATTTTATTTACACCAACAAAAGTCAAACAATATAGAAAAAATGACACATCTACTGAAGATATGAAAAATTAGACACACACCATTAGAAGCGTTGTCAATTTTTGTGGAAGCTGATATGACTAAAAAACAATATGAAATTATTCATGCAGCCAACAAGAATTAGTTAATTTTTTGCTTTTAGATTTCGTAATGGTTCAAAAGAAAATGCTCTTCTTATTTACAATGTTTACACCAGTTTTCACTCAAAATACTTCAGCTATATTGTCATCATTGATTCCACTTATTTTCAAGGAGGCATCAGGACTGCCAGAGACAACAAAACCTGTTAAACCGATAAGCTCTTTTTTCTCTTTATATGAATCAGGTGTATTAAAAAATATATCCAGAAATTCTTCTGGGTTCTTTAGCTGTCGTTGCTCGTTAACCTGCTTGATCGTTGTTTTGGGTTGTCGGGTATTTAATGAGTCTATACCCGAACGGGTTCCCAATGACATGTCCTACACTACAGTTTCAATAACTTTACAAATAATTGACCAATTTGAAAACTATGTCATTTGAAAGAGTAATTTTTCTAATGTTATTTGATAGAAAGTGATCACAAGAAAAATGCCATCTACTTTTAATTACTTTTTATTTTGTTATTTTGAAATTTACTATTAAAAAATAACGGAACTTTTATTATTGTTAGTTGTTCATAAATTTTTCATTTTTTGTTTTGTTTTGTTTTTGTAGCATTTCTCAATTTAAGAAAGCATTTACAAAAACTGCATAAAACATGAAACAGTCAAAGAAAAAGAAATATTAAGCTTGCTAACTCGAAACTAAGCATTTGTGTCTCGTTGTTTTTTTATTCGAGACGAGACTATGATATCCGGGACAATTTTTAAATTCCGAAAGAAAATTTGTCCCGGTTTATAACTTTATTCCGGGACAGTTTATTCGTCAAACTTTTCCGGGACATTTCTCGTCTCGTTATGCTTGTCCCGGTTCATTTTGAGAAAATGATTCCGAGAGGCAGACCCTTACTCGAAACTAGCTAAAATATATTTTAGGGTTATGATTAGGAAAATGTCACTTTGACCCAATGTACATTGTTTGATGACAAGGCAAATTTTTACTGAATAAAGCATGACAAGATAAGTATTTTGACTCGTGGACTGCAAAATGTTCAAATTACAAAAATAAATTTAAAAAAAAAATCTTTAACTTATATTTTCGAGTGAAACACATCAAAAAACAGTTTATCATCATTTTAATAATCTCTTGCTCTTAATTCTAATGATTGTCCTTGATGGTAGTTCTTGCAAAAGTTATCCGTTAATGGTACACAGTTAAAGAAAGTAATCAGGTTGGAATGAAATTCTTGAACTTTATAAAATAAAATAAAACCAACTGTTGTGATAATTACAAGTAAAACTATGGCAATTACAATTTGAACTTGTTTTCGGCGACGATCCCAACGTCCGAATGTAACGTACGGCAAAAAAATCATTGCAAGGAAAAATCCGTACACAAAACCGAAAATATGAGCAAAATTATCAATATAGGGCAGCAAGCCAATTAAAAAGAGCACCAAAACTAATCCACATAGTTTAGCTAAACCTATCCAAGGTCGCTGATATAGTTGCCAACTTTGAATATATTCCACAAATAAACATGCAATTATACCAAAGCAAGAACCAGATGGACCAACCTTGTAAAAAAATAAGTTAATTCATATAATAAATTTACAAATATTAACGACATTTTACAGATTTGCAGCCAACAACAACGAAAACTGAGTGAATGACTGGTAATAAAAACTGTCAGTAAATTATAAAAAAATTGAATATTGACTGTGAAAACTCCAATAATAAAAAATAAGAGCAACATAAAGTAATAATTAGTGTTAACATTTGATTACAAGTACAAACAATTTTTATCCTAAAAAATGAGTCACGTCTTTGTGACCGCTGCTATAAATTTAAAGCGACAATTTTTTTTTATCAAAGTAAAATCATTCGCATATTCATCATTGAAGTATTAGTACTTAAATTAGGGTAGGGTGGGGAAAAACACTTTACCTCTAACATTTTTTTATAGTCCACATTAAATATCAGCTAGACAATTTATATTTTTAAATTGTGTTCAATTGTTAATAATGATATAATCGGTTTGTAATACATCAATAAAGAGTAATACATTAATGATCAAAATTAAGCTGATGTAATGGTTAATAAATGTGCAGTGGCGAACTGGATATAAATCTAAGAAACAACTTTGTTCTTTTTATGCAAGACACTAAATTAGAAATAAAAAGGATTTAACTTTGTAAACAGAAAAGACTGAATGGAAACCAAGGAGTATATACTCAGTTTCAATACTGTTTCTTCGATTTATCCTTAAAAAATTTTCAATTCTATGTTCTTTAATGCCAAAAGATTTTGAGTAGCAATACTTATGGCAAGATAAGTTATATAGCAAAACATGACGCACAAGATTAGTTACAATACAGAATATATCTAGACTAATCATCAGTTTAATATTGCAAAATGTAATGGTTATCCACTGAAGTTAAAAAAATTTACTTTTAAGTTGAAAGTTGAAGTGGGCTTTTCAAAAAATCAAGTTACAAAAGAGAAATCAATTCCTCATACAAATAGATAAGAACTAGAAAATTTAATAAAAACCTGCACAAAATGAACTCATAAAATGGTAATAAAATAGCTTTAGTTGGAGTAAAATCTACACCAATAACTTACCTCTGGAGAGTATGGGAGAAGAACACTACTCCATAGACTACCACCAACCCCACTTAACAAAAATATAAGAGCAGTGCGCAGCCAACCAGCCATCTTTTCAATATCTCGTAGGATTGTAAAGTTAAAAATCAAAACTAGCACAAGATGCATGAGCCTAGGTTTAATAAAAGAAGCATTTTAATGTTAAAAACTTCAATTTTTAGATAAAAATCAAAGCTTAAAGCCTCCAACTTCAAAGTTAAAATCGATCAATTTTAAACTTAAAACCATATTTAAATTTTTAGTTTGGAAACTTCTGTAAATAAAAGATTTGCTTTCTACTTTGTTCAAAACTTTTTTTATATCACAAAATTGTTACCCAGCATTCAAGAAAAGTGAAAGCCATAAACGATATATTTGATCTGGTTGATCCTCATTAACAAATGGAAGAAGACCACATGTTGATGCTAGACAGTCGACCTGAAATTAAATAAGAATTTATAAATACATATTAAACATAATATGCACATAAATACCTTGTAAATATTTTACAATAATTTTAGTTATGGTATATGAAAAACAAAGTTAATATTTTATTTTTTTTAATAAACCTCTGCTGATGGAAACAATTGGTGACAGTTTCAGCAAGATGTGGGTACTGTCCACACAGCACAATCAAAGTTTGAATGGAATTTAATGGCTATTTAATGCAAGCTTGATTGCCAGATTTAAACCTAATCAAATCTATTTGGCTTGGATGGGTAAAAAATTAGTTAATGTGTGAATAAGGTTATATATAACATTGTATAGGTTGATACTATCTGTATAGATATTACACAAACCACTCTATTAAAATTAAAGCATCCCCATATACCAACACTCCTGAAACTAATTTGCAACCTTTGAACAACAACTTTGCAACCTTTGAACAACAACTTTGCTTTTCCTCTTTATTACTTTAAAATTACTTTTATCACTAAAAATGACTTGCTTCTACAAAAATGAGAACCAGAGATTGGTCTAAAGATTGATACTAGCTCAATCTTTAGACCTAGTCCTCATTTTTGGTTTCCTAACAACTGTATAAACAACAATATTTCTACTAAGTAAAATTTTTCTAGATGTATTAGAAGAAATAACTTTTTTTTACAGTTTTTGAAGGTTTTGATAAAATCACAATAATTTTATTTGACTGAAATACAACTCTCAATCTCCATAGTTTGCTTTTTTAATTGTCTTAAATATTTCAGAGTGAGTGAATTTCTGAGGCAATTATAAAAGCTCCTGGAGTCATTATTTATACTTATTATTTGCCAGTGTTATTTCATTTACTACACTAGTAATGCAAAATAGACTCTAATTATCTATTTCATTTGCATTACAATAATTGGCATAAAGACTTATCAAAGTACTAAACATGTTTATATACCATAAATAAAACTTATTTTAATGATCTAAAAGGAAGTAAATATATAAATATATATATTACTGCACATTAGTGATTATGAATATTTTTACAAGCATGTACCTGAGAGCATAATGTTTTATCTGCATGATAAACGCCATCTTTAAATTCACATAATGCTTGACTAGTAATAATGCACTCGGCTTGTGTTCCAATACAACATGGACGACCAGTTATTTCACAATGCATATGTGGATATTTTTCACGATCCAAGATAGATTTGTTCACTGATTTACGACAAACCTAAATCAAACATAATGATGATAGTAACCAGCAAACTAAGTTCTTTCCTTTATTTCCTTAGGAAAAAAAAAAGTCCACAAAAAGTACTCAAAAGACCTACAGGCCATTTTGTGATAGTTGATTTATTCCATTCATTTGGAGCTTTGGATGCAGGATTAATACAAGCTCTACAAAAGCAAAACAGAGTAAGATTTTTATTTACAAGACCAAATGAATCTTTTTATGACTGTGAAAGGTTTAAACTAGAGGTGTGAAAAAACTGAATATTAAAATAATAACTTAAAAAATAACTTTTTATGGAAAAACAGAAATTTTTCACAAAAATTTTTGGTTTTGTAAACACATAAGAAGTTCCTTACTTATAGAGATAAAAACAGGCAAAACTAATCTTTTTCATTCATCACAGTCACAAATAAAACAGTACCCTCATCACAACTATACAAATAAAGTCAAAGCCACTCCAAAGATTTTAGGAGTAAATTTCCTAGATTTGATAATTCAGGATATGATTAGAAGTGCACTCATGCCACTTTAACACTTGGAAGAGTTCACCATGCAGAAGTGGCAATATTTTAACAGTTCATAAGATTGTGCAAAATTTTGACAGTGTATAAGAATGTTTCCTAAAACATTGAAAATTGTAAAAACTTTTTCCAAACCTTTTAAATTGTTTTGTTGAGTTTTTACAAAATAAAACATCTAAGAGGGCAACAATTAGATTGGTCAACTTCAAAGTTTTCTTATAAACTACACCTCAAGAAATAAAAAAACTGCTCTTTAAACCCAAGGGCAGAAAAAAAGTTATGCGTTGTTATACATACAATGAATGCTGTAACACTGAACATATGATATAATTACAGAGTCGGAGCACAAACAAAAATCATTCATTCAATTCTCATATTAAAACAGTATAATTTAACAACTAAATTTCACTACACAACATTACATTCACAACTCATTTATGTGAACTATAAAATAAGCTTTTATAAATCTGCTACAAAAACTTATAAGAAAGCAAAAATAAATAAATATAATTGAAATAATAAATATACAACCAAAATAACACTTTGTTTGCAACAGTCTACATATTTACTTCAAGTGCATTTTTTCAAAAAAAGGAAATAGACCTAGACTACTAAAGAGGGGTCTGCCATGAAAGATTGGATTATTTGGAAAATTCAAATTTTACTAAACACAGAATGCCTACACTACTGACCAAAAGTTTAGAATCACCATATATTTTTGTATAAACTTGATGATTTCATATAATAATCTGTGATTTTTTGAAATATAAAGCCAATCACTACTTTATTGTAGTTTAAACACTTCTTACATAATTTCTGAAATTTTTAAAAAAAATTATGTTAAAGCTAGTTATATTAAAATCATTATTATACTATGTAAAAGAAATTTTATTCACATCAGTGGTAATTTTTAGTATTAATTTATTTCATTTTTTTTTTTTTTTTTTTTAAATAAACTTTAATGTTAAAAGTAATATAATGAAATTTCTTAAATATTTTCAAATTTTCAAATGATTAATTAGAAGTATGATAAAATCAAAGGATATAAGGATTGCACAAAGAATATTATACCATTACAGAAATTGCAAAGAAATTGAAAATATCCTACAAAAGAGTTCTAGGGACATCCAAGGCAGATGATTTACACATAAAACTTGTTTTTAAGCCATTTCACTACTGAAATTATTACTGTTTCCCCTTAAACACTCCTCAGACCCTAATGATAGGATGTCTGGAATTTTTTTAGCTATTAATAATTAGATGAATAAATACATTAGAATATAAACTGTGCAAGTCAAATAATTTGGTAAAAGGTTTCATGTGTAATTTCATAAAGTTGTTGAAATTTGCTAGTGGAATTTTGAATTTACCACCACAACAGGTACTTGGATACCTGTTGAGAGATCTTTAAGTAGCCATTCCAATATACATTCAGCTGACCATAACATAATGACAAACAGATAAATAATGACAAAAAGATAAAAAATGACAAACAAATAGATAACAACAAACAGATAGATAATGACAAACAGATAGAAGCTTCAAAACTGGTTTTTATTGTTCACAACTGAGCTCTTAAAAGTACTCGAAACCAATATATCAAAAGGTACAACTTAAAAAAATGCCATCCACATCTGGGAAAAAGCCCCTGCTTCAGTACTATTATCACATTATCACACAATGCATATTCAGACTCATTTTATTTAATCTTGGGATAATCTTGAATTTTGTTTTTAATTTTTATTATTTACTGAATAAAACAAGGCTCATCCTATATAGTCATAAGAGAAAAAATCAAGTTTAGCAGCATATAGAAAATCAAAATTGTTCCAAGTAAAGTATTCCTTATAAAATATTAGCTACATGCTTTATCTAAAAATAGACTAAAGTATTAAAAAAAAGCATTATTAAAGTAATCAAAATTATGCAATGGACGAGGAGATGGAAAGCAAGTGGCATTTCACTTACATAGTTCATGGTCGTTATGTACAAATTCCACTTACATCATTCATAGTCAGTATGTGCACATTTCACTTACATAGTTCATGGTAAGTATATATATATCTTCTCTATCATATCATATTGACGATTTTAAAATACTATTAGCATCTTTTAATAATATGCCTGATATTATTGGAATAACGGAATCTAACCTGCATGATAAAGATGTGTCTATAACTAATGTTAATTTAGACGGATATGTAACCGTTCACACGCCAACTAAAGCTAAAAAGTGTGGTGCTTTGATGTATATTAAGTCTAGTTTAAACTTTAAAGTTAGAACTGACTTAATCCTGGTTAAAAGTAAACAACTTGAATCTATATTTATTGAATCTATATTTAATAAATGCTAAAAAAAGCAACTCAATAGTTGGTTGTTTATATTGTCATGCAACAATGTGTCCATCTGAATTTGTTGATCATTACCTAAATTCTCTTCTTGAGAAAATTAGCTTAGACAAAAAGAAGTTTATGTTAATGGGAGATTTCAACTTTGACTTGCTCAAATACAATACATCCAATGAAGTTTCACATTTTTTAGAATCAATGGTTTCAAATTCTCTTTTTCCTTTTATTATACAGCCTACACGCATAACCACTCATTCTGAAACGGTAATTGATAATATTTTTTTAAATTTTTATTCTTCTGATATAATCTCAGGCAATCTTACAGCTTCAATATCTGATCATCTTGCTCAGTTTATAATAATGCCGCATTCCAAAACGCAAACTTCACCTGAACCTATTTTTAGGAGGTGCTTTAAAAACTTTAAAAAAGCTGAATTTATCCAAGATATTTCAAATGTTGAATGGGATGACTTTATAAAAGAAGAAAATGATGTCAATTATTCCCTTAAAAAATTAATCGAAATTTTTGATTGTATTTTGAACAAACATGCCCCTTACAAAAAATTGACAAAAGATCAAGTAACTAGTAATAATAATAAATCTTGGATAACGAAAGGCATTCTCAAGTCAATTACAATTAAAAATAAAATTCATAAAAAATATTTAAAATCAAAAGACTGTAGAAAGAAAAATTTACTTTTTGTAAAATTTAAACAATATCGTAATAGTATAAGCAATCTTATAAAGTTTAGCAAAAAGGAATATTACACAAACTTTTTCAGTCACAATATCAATAATATAAAAAACACGTGGAAAGGTATAAAAGAGTTGATAAATGTAAAGCCAAATAAAAGTTACTCCCCAACAAGCATACTGATCAACAACAAATGCGAAACTAATCCTAAAGCTATCTCTAACCATTTTAACAATTTCTTTACTACGATTGCTTCAAAATTATCCAATGGAATTCCGAAGTCTAAATTCAACTTTCAAAAGTATCTGACCAATCCTAATAGCAACTCTTTTTATGTGCAACCAATAACTGAAGAGGAGACCTTCGACTATATAAACTCCACTATCATAGAAGGTAAGAGTGTTGGACCGAACAGCCTTCCAACAAAACTTTTTAAACTGGTGTCAAAAAATCTATGCAAACTACTAAGTATCATCTTAAATAATTCATTTTGCAAAGGAATATTTCCTGATGTCTTCAAACTGGCCCAACTTATTCCAGTCCACAAAAAAAGGATCAACGGTTGACTGCACCAACTATCGTCCGATCTCTCTTCTTTCTAATTTAAGCAAAATTTTTGAAAAAGTTATGCATAATAAATTATACGACTTCCTAAACCAAAATCAATGTTTATATAAACACCAGTTTGGTTTTCGTAAAAAGCATTCTACAGCTCACGCTCTTATCCAAATTACAGAAAGTATAAGAGTTGCTCTTGATAATGGAAACTTTGCCTGTGGGGTTTTCATTGATTTACAAAAAGCTTTTGACACCGTAGACCATGGCATTCTCCTATCAAAGCTTAACTATTATGGTGTACGTGGCATCCCGTTGCAATGGTTTAAATCATACCTTTCCAATCGTCAACAGTTTGTTACTTTAAATGGCAGACCTTCTCAGACATCAAAAGCGTTTGCATTGGTATTCCTCAGGGATCCATATTAGGTCCTCTTCTCTTTATTATTTACATCAATGATCTTAATCTTTCTATCAAACATTCAAACACGTATCATTTTGCTGATGATACAAATCTTCAATTAACGACAAACTCCCTCAAAAAACTAAATAAATATATTAATGAGGATATGGCCAGTCTTGTTCAATGGCTCCGAGCAAACAAAATCTCATTGAATACTAAAAAAACAGAAATAGTAATATTTAAGACGCAGTATACTAACTTTTCTAAAAAAACTAACAAGAATCTTCCAAAATACTTGAACTTTAGAATAAGTGGCCAAAAGCTGCCTTTGTCTAATTACATAACTTATCTTGGTGTTGTGATAGATGAGAAACTTTCATTTAAACACACATATAAATAACCTTACTCTCAAATTAAACCGTGCCAACGACATGTTAGCAAAAATTCGACACTACGTTAATTTTGAAACATTACTATCTATATATCACTCAATTTTTGGTTCACATTTACAATATGCATGCCAAGTTTGGGGACAATCTAAAACCGTCCATCTGTCTAAAATCGTTTTGCTTCAAAATAGAGCATTACGAATAATTCATTTCTGTCCAAGAGACTTCCCTACTGACATTCTGTATCTTACATCCAAAGTTCTTCATTTCTATGATTTAATCCAGTTTCTAAATTGTTCATTTGTCTGGGATCAACAACACGGTCTCCTTCCTTCCATATTTCGTAACTACTTTAACAGTAGGACAACGTGTGGGCATAACCTAAGATCAGTCACTTTTAACAACTTAACCATCCCACAAAAACAGACAACTAAACATGGAATAAATTCCATTACATATCAGTGTATCCTTTCTTGGAACACCCTTCCGTACACCCTAAAAACAGATTTTATCCTTAGATCCAAGAATCTGTTCTTAAAGTCACTCCATCATTTTTATCTAAAAAGTTACGCTTAACTTTATTCTTAGACTCTATAACTTTTTTCTTTATGTTTATGTACATTTTATAATTTCTTATTTGTGTATATGCGTATATATGTATGTATATGTGAATACATTATAATAACTATTTGACCTATATTTTAATTCTTTTAAAAGTCTGTTTTATAAGTGTTACTTATAAATTTTTGTAAAGTTCTATTTTTACTATGTGACTAGTTTACTTCTTATGTTTTTCTCTTATCTTTTCTTTATATTATTTAGGTCATTGCGTTTTATTAGTGAATTACTATTTGCAATGACCTGTGTTTTTTGTAACATCCTTAACACAAAATATATATTGATTGATTGATTGATTGATTGATATATACACATTGCAGCAATACAACATATTTTGTATGATGTTGTGAAAGAAGTCTTCCAAACCGTGAAAAGCTGTTGGTAAAACAGACATTAAATACAGTGGAGAAAATAGAATTAGCCTCACCATGTGCTGATCCAATATTTTGTAAATCTGTAAACAAGTTTGTGCGGTACAACTTTTGTATCCACACACATATAATTACTGTTACAAACAACAACTTTTTAGATTATAATATAGCAAAATTAAATTGCGGTACATTTGATAAAACCATAAAATGTATAATACTTGATATTTGTGGTAACAAATAGAATTAGCCTCATCAATAATTATTTTCAGTTTACTTGTATATTTTGATCTGGTGATACGCATTTGTGAGTTAGTTTTTTATTATTATTTGTAAGTTAAACAAAGACTGTAAAATCAGTGCTCATAAAGTTTTTAACATTTGGTTTTTGATACCTTAATTTGAAATGGGACGTGGTAAGCGTTTAATGAATGAAGAATTAGCAGTAGTCAAAGCATACAAAGATACAGGCTTATCTAATCGGGAAATTGCAAAGAAAATTAAAAGATCTCCAAAAGTGGTTAACAATTACTTCAAGATTGGCATTAATTATGGAGCTTATAAGGGAAGTGGTGGCAAACGTAAAATTGATAATCGTACTAAACGAGTTATTGTACGTCGTGCTGCTGCTCAGCACATGACTGCATCTCAAATTCGTGCTGATTTACAATTACCTGTATCTGTTCAACGTGTGAGACAAATCTTAGATGAAGATCCAAACACAGTTTGGAAAAAGCGTAAACCAAAACCAAAACTTACTGCTCGTCATAAAAAAGTTAGATTACAATTTGCGAAAGAACACGTGTCTTGGCAAGAACAGTGGCATCAAGTTCTCTTTAGTGATGAAAAAAAGTTCAATCTAGATGGTCCTGATGGCTATCAATATTACTGGCACGATCTTCGAAAAGAGAAAGAAACTTGGATGAGTCGTAACTTTGGGGGTGGAGATGTTATGGTTTGGGGGGCTTTTTCCTCTGCTGGAAAACTTCCACTGGCATGGATTTCAACAAAAGTGAATTCACAGGACTACATTGACTTATTAGAAATAAGTTTACTTGAACATGGTGAGGAATTGATGGGTGAAACTTTCACTTTCCAACAAGATAATGCTACTATCCATAATTCAAAGCTTACAAAAGCTTGGTTTAGAGAAAAAAATATTCACGTAATGGAATGGCCCGCAATTGGAAATCTATGGGGAAGACTTTCTAGAAAGGTTTATGAAAATGGTAAGCAATTTGAATGCACCTTGGAGCTGAAAAATCGTATCAGAGAAGCTTGGAATGAAATATCTATAGAAACCAAAATCTTGTGACTATGTCAAACCGCATATTTGAAGTCATTAAAAATTCAGGAAGCTATACTAAATACTAAATGAGCGTAAAAACAAAATATTTTCTTTATTTTTTGTATATAACGTTAATGAGGCTAATTCAATTTTCTCCACAAATTGAATACTTTTAATTTTTTTTTCCATTTGGAATTAATTAAACATACCAATTTATAAACTTTTTAGTTGTAATAGAAGTAATAAGAAATAAAGTAGATTTCATAATTGTTTACCTGCGATTTTTGTTAAATTAGAACAAAAAATAAAGGTGAGGCTAATTCTATTTTCTCCGCTGTATTATGGAACCATTCTTTTTAAAACAAATTTTTTTAAATTTTGCACAAATTTTGTAAAATTAACCTCTGCAAAAGGTAGCAATTTGCAAAAGCTAAATTTCCTAAATTTCCCAAACAATGTCATTTGCAGATATAGATTCAGCTAAAAAAAAAAATCTCTTACAGATGAAATGAACATTTCATGAAATACCATATCAACCAATTCCATATTCAGATTTTTCAAAAACCACATTCACAAATGGTGGATTTAGGATAATACAGAACAATTCAAATAATAAACTAAACTTGCAAAAATTATATCTCCAAAAAGTTTGCAAAAATTTATAGTCTTAATGAATAAAAATGTGAAAAAAATATTGCTTCAAACTCTTCACATTAATAAAAGTTAAAAAAAAATTGTTTTTCTAAAGATATGAAAGCTCTGATATAATAGCTCTAACGATATGAAAGTCTGCAGATAAAAAAAGTTTGAGTAATATAACTTCATGTGTGTGCAAATTGTAGCTGCTCCCATTATTTAACACAATAAAGTATCTAAGCTCAGAGTTTGGTCATTTTCCTACTCAACAAGCTCCGTTTGATTTTTGAAGCCTTAGCTTTCCACAAAGAATAAAAAAAATAAAACTATGGCTCATGCAACATTTGCAATTATCTCAGCCTTAAGACTTGTGTTGCATTATACTAATAGACATTTAGATTTTTTTATGTTTTTTTATTTTTATTCCTATTTACTTGCTATTTCTTTTCTTAGTTTCATCATTATCACATTTCTTTTTGTATTCTGAATACATTTTTAAATAAACACAAAATAAAAAGAAAAAACATGGCAACTTGACATTTTTTCATTGTCAATGTCTTTTTCAAATAACTTTCAAATATATTTTAAATAAGGTTTTAATAGATTTTCAAACTTTGAATATTAATAAAATATTAAAACCTAAAAATTTAAGTAAACTCAAATAAAAACAAACATCCTCATCAGGAGTAAACTTACCCAGGGTCTTGACCGCAAACAGTGATAGGAGTATATGTAGTGAATGATGACTAAATATTAAAATATCATACAGCTTACAATTTAATAAAATATTTAGATAACTAATAGCATGCATTTACATATGGGTAATTCCATGTAAAAGTGGGACAAAAAATTAAAATTTTCCAACCCCCCCCCCCCCTTCAGATTTCCATTAAAGTTTAACCAGTGGTACATATCAATGAAACATGAAAAAATACAAAATTTGAGCTCCCAACTCCAAATGGTTCAAAAGTTATGTTTTGAAATTTAGCCTAAAATGCCATTTTGGTCTGCCATAATGGAATTTTTAGCATCACCTTTTTTTGAATAATTTAAGTTCTATTTGAAGAAAACAGTTGAAAATTTGACCATTTTTGAGGGAGTTGAATCCGAATATGTAGAGAAAATAACACAAATAAAATTGCGAAGACAAATTTTCTGTTTTTTTAAAATAGGTTACACTTTCACTAATTCCTGGAGTTGCCTCCAGGAATTAGTGAAAGGCTTGAATTTTTTTCAAATAAAAGAAGAAATGCTACACCACCTTAATATAAAAGACGGTTATGTATTTTGATTCATTATAAAGATAGGCTATTTTGAACTTTAGACTGAAATTGTCATATTTTGGGCCCATGTTCTCCATTATGGATATTTTAGTGGTACCTTCTCCTGAATAATTTAAGTTATAGTGGAAGATATTGCCTGAAAATTGGTACCTGACCATTTTTGAGGGTAGTGAATTTAAAGATAAAGAGAAAATAACTCAATTCAAAGTTGCAGAATGCTAAAAGTTTAAAAATTAATTTTGTTTTTATCAAGATATTGTTAGTTGTCTAAATATAGCTATGTGAAATCAGTATTCAATCATATATTAAGCCTAAAAATTATTTTAGTTTTAGGTTTTTGTTTGAACAGAATATTGTCATTTCTTCGATGCATATACCTATTTTTTTATGGATAGACAGACACACCCACAAATTTCATAGATTGAAGTAATTGTTATAAATATGATATAAATGTTATAAATAACAGATGTTATAAATAACAATTAAAGTAAAAATTCTAAAACTTAGCTAAATCAATCTTTTAACTTAACTTTTAAGAACTTTTAAATTTTTCTAATAATTGAATACTTAACAATCACCAAAATATGTCACAGAATACTTAACAATCACCAAAATATGTCACAGAATACTTAACAATCACCAAAATATGTCACAGAATACTTAACAATCACCAAAATATGTCACAGAATACTTTAACTAACTTAACACTTTATAAACCAAACAAAAAACCTACAGAGCACTCCCTCTTTTTCCTTTGTATACAACCTGTATTGTATGTTTGAATACAACAACCAGTTTTATTCTCTTCTTCACGTTCCTCTGCCAATTTACGATATAATTGTAAATCATGCCTCATACATGGTGCATACTTTGCCCCAAGAATTATTAGGCTTTTCTAAAAGCAAAAAAAACACAAGTTGAAATTATAAGCAAAAGACATAAGTAAAGCAAAAGGTATAAATAAAGCAAAAAGACTTTTAACTTAAAAATATTAAAAGCAACTCCCTCTTTTTAAAGTTTTTAAAAAAATGAGATTTAATTTGATGGTTATCTGAATTTTCCAAGTTAATAAAATTGTCTAAAAAATTTCATAAAAATTGCATAATTTCAAATTGCAATTTGTTAAGTAAACATGAAGGGAGGCTGAAAAGTGATGTAAGCATTCATAGCTTGAAATATGTTTACATATCAGCTTTTAAATTAGGAAAATCTAGAACAATTGTAAGAAGAAAAGTATTCTACATATCACAAATAGCAAAAACACATTAGAAACATACTAAAGTTGGTCCAATCCAAAAACTTTCAACTTCTTTTGTTTCTCGTGTTTCATAAGCAAGAACCCCATTACGACTTACTAATACCTAAATTGAAAAAAAGTAAAAGATGAAAAAAATGTATTTTAAGAGAAAAAATAACACTTCATTAAAATTCATCTTGAATAGTTAAAATAACTTTACACTTTTTTGTATTGATCTTTGACTAACACCAATTGGAGCAAATGGATACACAGAAACCATAACAATAAGTATAACTACTTGCACAAAAGACAACCAATAAGTAAAAAAAGGCCTACAACAAAATTTAGAACAAAATTAATAAAAATACTAAGCAATAGTTGCAATTATCTTTTAAAAACTAAAACATTTAAAAAAGAATAATAAAGATTATAAAAAATGGTAAAAAAGTGAAAATGAACTTTTTTAAAGTTCCAAATAAAGGAACAAAATAAAACCCATGAAAGTTACCAAAAGTTGAAATTTCTGATGAAAGCATTTTAAAAGTGCATACTTTTTAAAAACTTTCTTTTATAAGTTAGAAAACTGCACTTTGCTTGAGTGCAGTTTTCTTAGTTACAAAGAAAACCTTTAAAAACTTTCCTTTATAAGTAAAAAAATTTTCTTAGTTGTCTTGATTTTCTTTCCATACCTTTAATATCCATGAATATATTTATTTCTAGTGAAGCTAGGAACCTCAAGCTCATTTACATTGTTAAAAACATATATAACAAAAATGTGTGTTTCAAGAAAAAGGATAATGTTAAAGCAATCCTTGAATAGACACAATAAAATATCAATGAATTAGCAGAAAACTGGAATCTATTCCATAGGGTACTTACTTTACTTTCTTTAGCTGTCCTTTATTGTCAGATACATAAAGGATAGCTATAGAAAGTAAAATAAGTGCCCTGTGTGTTAAAAGTGATTCTTAGAGTATAACTTTTATCACACAGACAGAATTGGAATCTTAAATTATTTTAACATTTTCAAAGACCCATATAAAACCTGGAAGAATATAAAAAGTCTCTCCGAGTTTTTCCCTCTGAATTTTTAATTAACTTTACTTAAAGACTTATTTTTGTCTTAAAAGTAAAGAACAGATATTTTGGGATTGTGAACAATATCTGAAACTAAATATTCAAACACTTACAGAAATTTTTGTATCAAGGCTCGCTCTAAAGTACATGCAGTCCTAGTTAATGTATCACAGTTCCTGTACATTATGATAGAAATATTTAAAATGGATAGCAAACTGAAAGTGTAGCAAATTGAATGTATGTGACAAATTGAATGTGTGGCACATTTCAAAATATTTTTATTTTGACTATATGTTTTATCATTTTACATAATACACATTTATGACAAATTTTTTTGTAATGTTTCAAAAAAGGAAACTAAGGTAATAATAACAAAAAAGCAAAATATTGCTTTGGTGTATTTTAATTGACATTTTTGTATTCCTCAAACTTTAAAATAATCTGCCACCAAATTTCACACTTCATTTTTTGTCTTTTAAATTTCATACTTATTGGTTAATTTCTAAAGATTAAAAATCTAAAGAAATTAAAGATCTGACCTTTTGTACAATGTTAAGGCATTTTAAATATTTTCTTAAAAAGAATCATTTTTCTGTAATCATAAATAGCAGAATGGATTTACTACACATTTTTTGTGTTTAACATCTACATATTTTTAGTGTTTTACATTTGTGGATTTACTAAACATTTTTAGTGTTTAACATCTAATTATATGAAAAAAAAAAAAGAAAAGAAAAGAAAAAAAAAAAGAAAACCTGTGATCAGAAAATTCATCTATTTGTTCTCGTACTTTACTTGTAATTCGATTTTTCAGGGGGTTTAGATTAAGAAGATTACCAACAACACTTTTACCAAATTCACGCTTTTTCTTTTTCATTCTGTTAACAGTAATACGATTACGACGCTCATTAACCTGACCAACAATTTTCTTACCTAAAATAAGAGATTTAACTATATTTAAAAAAATAGATATGAATAAAATAAAAGGCATAATCTTATACCAGTTGATATTAGTTATGTTAAAGTTTATTATTTAAAATTAATAATTAAAAAAAACATAATTAAACTACTTAAAATTTCTTATAACTGATAACAGATATATTTATTTCTTTTACTTGTACACTCTTTGAAAACTGTTGTAAAAATCTTGAATTTAAACAAATCAAAATTCAAACTGCTTTTGAACTTTTATCAAAATTCTATTGGAGATGAAGAAAGCAACTATAACAAATAGCTAATTAATTAGAAACAACATCTTAATAAAATAGCATTTTTAACAGAAATAGCACCTGATAAATGATAAGATGATGATGCTGATTCAATACGAGGTTCAGGACCTAAAGATTTATCCCATCTATGAGAACTACAATGAAAAAAAAAAAGTAAATTTAAGTAAAGAATTAATGGCACATGGCATACTTTAAAAGATATACTTAGAAATTTGAAACATACATTTGAGGAGTTGGTAATGCAGATGCATTATCACAATAATCTGTTGTATCGGCTTCATTTTCCTCATCAATAGCAGGTTCATCAAAAAAAAAGAAACGATCATCAATAATAGAAGGTGTTGGTAATCCTGAACTGGGAGTTATAGTTTGATCATCTAGATGGGATGATGAGCTAAAAACAGATATATCATCATCAAGGAGATCTGCAGGTGCATAACTTCTTCCTCTAAAACTATCTATTGTTGAAACAGCATATTGAGGCTGAAAAAAAAAATTCATTCATTTAACTCACAAGTGAGGCTGTCAAAAAGATTTTGACAACCTTGAGTCAAATGAAATGTTTTAAACAAATAGCTAAATCAGAATTTAAAAAAAAAAGTCTTTTCTTTGCCAAATGCTTTTCCTCAAAGCATTAGGCAAGCAAAAGGAGTTTCTTGGTTGATAAGATTAAAAAATTTACTATTTTTATGAAAATCAGACCAAACCTAATTTGCTAAGAACTACTTCATTAACAAAAAAAATGTCATCTTTTGGGAACTACCAAAAAGAAATGACTAAAAACTTAAAAAATCTTTTTTAAGCTTTAAAAAGTATTAAATCTGTAGAGGCTGAAACGACTGCTTCTGATTTCATTTGTTTAATACTAAGTTAAGAAGTAGAATAAAAGATACCTAATTTACTTCTTTACTTAATAAGAAACACTGATATAAAAAGAACAGTTTTGACTTTCCTAAAAACCAATAAACAAAGAAACCAGTTTTTAAGTCTGATATCAGATTCACAACCCTGCTTTTGTTTTAAAAACTACTTCCACTGCAGCTTAGTAGCTGCAGTGGAAGTAGTTTTTAAAACAAAAAGCATGCAAATATATATATACAGTACTGTGAATAAGTTTTAGCCCACTTATCAAAACTCATGTTTCTTTAACATATTTTGAATAATAGCTTCTGAATATTTTTTGATATAAGATAATGTCTTACTTAAAACAATACTAAACACTATTTTAACAAACAAAAGCAATATTTATCAAAATTTTAAATAGATTTTTTAATTTAGATATCTAACGTGTTAATTTTTATTATATGCTAATCTGAACCCAATTTGTATTAGCTCGTTTGTTTTTAGTTTGCTCTTGCATTTTTGTTTATTTATTGCTGTGAAGACTTCATATTAGATGATAGTACAGTTTACAAAGATATTTCATAGATACTGTGTGTTTAATATCATTTTTTGTTGTTCTAAGAACAAAACTTATTCTAATTCAAGTTTTTTTTTTTTTTTTCTTTTGCATTATTATGTTTATTGTTATTAAAGCGTTAAATTGGGTAAAAGTCCACCAGTGGAACGTAAAAAAATTGTTTTTCATGAAGAAGGTTATTCTCAACAACAAATTGTCCGAAAAGCAAAATATTCAAGGACAGCCATTAGAGGAATTATATAAAAATAAAAACAAACACGGGATCTCTAGAGGATAAAACTTGAAGTGGAAGACCTCTAAAGCTTACAAAACATGACATAAAGTATTTTAAAAATGTGTCTTTGCGAAATCGGAAAAAAACCTCCAGTGAACTAGCCCAAGACATTCAGGCTGTGACTGGGACCAATGTTTTCTCATCTTGAATTTGACAAAATTTACTAAAAGCTGGGTTAAGGGGTGTGTGTTATTGTCCGAAAGCCTATATTACAGCGTGGCAATAAAAAAAAAAAAAATTAAATATACAAAACAGCATAATAATTGGACGCAAGAAATGTTAAACCGTGTACTATACACAGATTAATCAAAATTTGAATTGTTCAGTAGCAGAAGACAAAAGTATGTAAGAAAAAGGACTGGAGAGGCATATTGGCCTGATTGTCTACATCCAACAATCAAGCATGGGGGAGGTTCTGTTTTAGTTTGGAATTGTATTTCATTATCTGGAGTAGGTAATTTTATCAGAAATGATGGCAAATTTTAAGACATGATGCAATGCCATCTGGAATGAGTCTAATTGGTAATAATTTCATTCTACAGTAAGATAATGAAACCAAACATTGTTCCCGAGTGGCAAAAAAATATTTACAGGACATGTGTGTGGAGGGAGTTCTCGAAGTAATGAACTGGCCTCCTCAAAGTCCAGATTTGAACATTATTGAACATGTTTGGGATTATTTGGATAAAAAAATGCTGAATATAACCCCAAAAATGTAGAAGAATGTTTCTGATTATTAAAAAGAGAGTGGGCCAATAATCCACAAAAGTTCATTACAAATTTATATGAATCTATTCCCAGGAGATTTGCTTCTGTGATCAATGCAAAAGGCGGACATAGGAAGTATTACTTCTTTTTTCTTTTTGTATCATACTTTGTTAAATTATTTCTAGATATTTTTGTTTGTAATATATGTCTATAGAATCTGATCTTTTTATTTCATAAGTCTTTCATATTATTACAATAAAATCAAAAATAATTATAAAATTATGGTGGGCTAAAACTTATTCACAGCACTGTAAATGCTAAGTACCTTTGCGAGTAATCTCTTTGATGCAGATCTCCATAAAAGTTTTGCAGCATTCTGCCTGTGATATTTTAGATAAGTACTTTGAGACATTGCATAATGCACTATATTTGATAAATGCATACCATCAGGCTCATCTGGAGTCAAAGATGTAGAATCTGAGTCTTTTACTTTTCCTGTAAAACAGATAAAAGGATAAAAATGTTAGCAATTCAGAATTCAGATTTATCTAAATAAACTTCTGATATTTTTACTGAATATGTGTACCAAATAGAATATGGTAGTGTGGGGTAAAAAGGGTCTAATTTGCTTCTTCTAAGTTTCCATTTAACTTTGTCATCATAAAAAAAATGTAGGCAGTGACCACTATGTATTTTTTAAAACAACTTTTGTATAAAATTTTTCTTTTTTAACTCTTTTTGTATTACAAACATTTTCTTCTGATCAAAGTTACTCTGTTAAAACTGATACAATAAATTGGGAGTGAATAAGAAATAATATTTGACTAAAATTTCTTGTATTTCTGATTGTGAATATCCATGAAAATGTTTTTGTGGTTCATTAATAGTCCTTAGAATGAATTCTTCTGGTTTTCAAAGTCCACACTTTTTCAATATTGATTTCTGTTAGCAAATAGATTGCACAAACTTAGTCCTTTAAATTAGGCATTTATAATATAATATTTTCAGGAAAATGTTTTTGATGTAAGTTTGTTATACTCTATCATAGGGTAAAATGGGTTTAACTAAGTATTTTTCGCTGTCTTGTTTATAGCGTGTTGTAACTTTTCTACATATTATTTTTTCCAAATCTGTGTTAATTAAGCTTTTTAACAAAAGTTCTTTTATGAAAGTAACACAAAATTCAACTTAAGACTCACAAAGATGAAAAGAAAAGAGAAAAAGAAAAAGAAAAAAAAAACTATGAAAAGATTTAGAATTATACAAATGAATAAAAAATGAAAAGTCGAATGAAAAATTTAACCTAATCTGCTTCTCAGTCTTAAGCGCCGCTGTTCCCATTTCTCTCTTTCTTCATCATTTTCTGGAGCAACTCCAAAGAAATCTAATGTATTCTTTGCTATACTCCTAGAATTAAATTTCTTTATTTCTAAATAAAACTGTATAACTTTCACTTTGTATATAAATATTAACTATAATATAAAAAATATATACGAAAAAACATTCTTCTAAATTCTTTTTAACAAAAAAAAAAGAATAATAAATAAACAAATAGAAAAAAATAAAAATAAAAAAAAAGCAACTGATTGCAAGTGTACTGATTTCATTAAATAAGACCCCTTTCTATTGATTGTAAATCTTGATATAAAAAGTTACAAATTATTATGTAAAGTTTGTTTTATTAAAAAAACTCTAAAAGTATATGATAAAAAAAATTCAAGTTCAAATCATAAAATAGCTTCAATAAAACTAATTTATAAATTATGATTTGTATTACAAATATTGAAAACTTACTGTTTAATTGACTTTGCTCGAGTTAGCTTTGGCCGGCCTGCATGTTCATTATTATGATCAGTGTCAGATGAATTAGATATACGAATTGAAGGTCTGATATCAAAAATATATGTAATTAGACTTTCAAAAAAGAAGAAACAAGGTACATATATTTAAAGACCTTACTTTGCTCATATTTCTAGTAAAATAATAACTTTGAATTATTATTTATTGTGTAAATTAAATAACAGTTTTTACTACTTTACAAGCTTACTATTACAAAATTAACAACAACAACAACAACAAAAAAAACACACTTATCATCAAACTTAGAGGTTTGAGGTTTTGGAACTAAAGGGTAACTAGAAAGTTCAACTTCCATCTTTTTATTAGGGCCTACAAAAGAAAAAAGTTAATAAAAAACAAATAAGAATGCATCATCTCAGATTTTTGCTTATTGGAGAGAATGTGAAAACATTTACTCTTTAAAGGCACTTGTAAAATACTTATACTCAATTCCTAGGAGATACTTTAAATAATCAATAAATTAAATATTATAGTTATTAGTACAACTTATGTGGAGCTGAATGGTTTTATATTCTAATATGAAACTAATAAAAAATCAAGATAACATGTTCTTAATTGAGGTGATATAATTTACCTGATTTACTATTTCATATTTACTATTTATGACTGCAATGAGCCTAACCAATACTATATTTAAGCAATTTACTTTGAAATAATGGTACTTGTAATATTCTTCAATACCATTATTGCTTCTGCTCACTGTTTAGTCAATAGGAATTGAATGTAGTGGCTTAAATGATGGATATCTAGCACTGTTATTAATTATTTTAAATCTTAACTCTATTCAAAATTCATCTGTGCATTTAAGCCCCCTTCCTTCCTTCTAACAAAACCAAATACATTAATTTCTAATTCAGTAAAAAATACCCAAGGCTTGTCTTTAGTATTCTACAAACCATTCAGCTTTTTTTTAAGTTCTAAAACAAAATAAAATATTCAAATAGATTGACCCTCAAAAATAAATCAATTGACCCCAACAAACCCAATTAGCAGACAAAAAATGCAAAGATTGGTTTTGTTTCAATTGGGTCTGAAAAAGGTTTTGTTTTAATTGTACTTTAGCAAAATTTAATACTTAAATAACTATAAATATTTTAATATAAAGTATTATTCTATTACTATTGATTATAAGCCTGATGGTTTATGACAATTACAAACAACTACCTTATCCTCACATCTAGACCTAACTTACAAATATAACTTTACATAAGAAAAGTTAGATAAAAATATTTAAATTCAAAAACTACCTAGCTTGGCTATGCCTAAAAAACAGTTCGATTTGAAACTTTTAACTTATTTCTCAAGGTAATGATGAAACTTAACTTATTTCTCAAGGTAAAGTTGCTGTTCCTATTTTTATTTTCTTAATAGAATAAAGTTGCTGTTCCTATTTTTATTTTCTTAATAGAATAAAGTTGCAGATATTAAGGTCCGTTTTAGATTACAACTAACGTCAATTCTATATACAGATTACAGACTAGATTGGTATTAATTTCATAAATCCTTGTATATATAGTACTGGATATGGCATAGGCATGTCCGGCCTTAAAATTCTGAAAAAAATTGAATCCGAGGGCCTTTCCTTTAAAGTTACGCAAAACGCAAAAAAATGAATAAATACGGACAACTTTTGCGTAAATTAAAATTTTGCGTAATTACGCAATTTTCAAAACCGCAATCCTGTAAAAAATGCGTACTTACCATGGCGATACTTATTACAGGCCTTCCCGTCGCGAATCCGTATTTTTAACTGGGGGCGGACAATGTTACGGAAAATATAAAAAAATGGCTGAAAAAATAAGCGAGCTACATTATTTTCAGTAAATTTATTAAATTTAAAAGGAACTGTTCCAATGCACAAAATGTCTAATGTAGTGTTTATTAAATATCATAAAATTTTAATAAATAAAAAAAAATAATGAAAAACAATATTTTTCAGAATCATGAATGAATTTTATTTAAAAACGAAATCACAAAAGAAAAATAAACAACCTTTTAAATAATGCGAAAAAAAGCCATTAAAATAATCATCAACTATTAGAAATTGTTATAAAAAATGTACATAACAATATTTTTTAATGCTTTACAGATAATTTTAAAACCTTTAATGCAGGTTCCTTAGAGGACTTAGGTGAAATAAACAAATAATAATTTTTAAGAAATATGTTTGACAATATAACACCATGTTTCTTTAGCATTTTCAAGTTATAAATATCTGATATCATCATAAACATATTGCACAACGACTTTCTGCATGTCATTTTTTTCTCAACTTCAAAAATAATGTAACAAAAAAAAACCCACTGAACATAGCAATCCAGAGGTACCCTCAGTCCACCTCTGTCCATGGTTTTTGTGTAGTCTCCATACAACTGAAAATAAAATGCAGTGTCAGTCAACAATTCATTTTCACTGACATCATCTTTTCTTGTAACATAGCCTGCAATATAAAACAGAGCCATTTTTGTACTCAGTGGCAAAAATGCTTCTTGTTCAGGTAATTGATTAATTATATCATAAGATTCTTCACTTCTAAAATAGCCACATTTTTGACAAATGCTCAATATCAGTAGTGTAATCTGAAACATCAACTTTTAATTCCAATAACAGTTTAGCTTTTTCAATGTTAAATTTTTCAACAACAATTTAAACAGTTATAAAATATGTTCCGTCTGAACCTTGTCTAAACTTACTGAATGCTTTTTCATTATAATCTGTTGAGAACTCTCCTAACATAACATAAATGAAATTTTTTTTTAACAAATGTTTACACATCTCTACTAACCCATAACAAGTATGCCAAATTGAAGTACCTGTATCTCTAGTTAGGGATTTTATTCTACGCCCTTGTTTACCACTCATATCTCCGAAATCAAGTAAATATTGCAAATTTATGTCTACTTCTTCCGAAGAGATTTACGCAGCCACAAGACCTATTCAGTATCAAAAGATACCTTTGTATTACGAGTATGACAATGGAAAAGGTCCTTTTATCTTAAGAACCCCCATTTTGTATTCTTTGGATGTGTTTGAGTGTTTTGATCCAAAGACAAAAGAGCTGACTGGATATTCCATGTCTTTTGTTGCTCATGACGATAAAAATGGATCAGAAGAAGAAAAGTTTATGGAGGTGACTGAAAAAATAACAAAATTTCTTCGCGAGCAAGTCATTCTTAAGGCAGCCTTTTTGAAAAAAGGAGGAAGAACAAAAAAAATAATGGCTGAGGATTTATCTATTTTTAAGAAAAAGTCAGAAAGTTCATCTTCCATTTTTTTCGGAAAGCTGTATAGAAAAGAAAAGAACATTACTTCCTTGTTTTGCAAAAGGGAGAACAAAAAGATGGTCAAAGCTGATCCATTGGAGTATGTTCGTCAAAGGTGTTTTGCCATTTCGTCTTTAAAAATTGAAGGCGTTTTCATTGGATCACAGATCGAGTCGATTCAAGTCAAGCTTCCAGAAGTGTTCATCACTAAAAATGCTCCTGTTTTGGTTCAAAGCATTATGGGTGATTTAGATTTAGATGAAATGGAGTCTGATGAAGAAAAATAAAATGATTTAAAGAAATTCTTTTTCATATAAAATGAATATCGTAAAAATTTTAATTGAATACGGAGCCGATGTTAACGCGAAAGGCAAAGACGGATGGACGCCTCTTCATTTGGCATCTAAAAACGGTAATGCCAGGACTGTAAAAATTTTAATTGAAAACGGTGCCGATGTGAACGCGAAGTGCAGCAGCATGTGGACTCCGCTGCACATGGCATCTCAAAAAAACCATGTTGAAGTTGTCGAATTGCTGTTGCAAAACGGGGCTGATGTTAACGCGCGAGATAAAAACGGATGCACGCCTCTGCACAAGGCGTGTAATTTCGGTCATCTAAATGTTATCTTATTGCTGTTGGAGAACGGAGCAAACATAAACGCGCAAAATGATTATCGAGTAACACCGCTGGACCTGATATCTCAAAACGATTATTATAATGTTGCCGAATTGCTGTTGCAAAACGGAGCTGAATGGTTTTAATGGAGATTTTTAGATACTTTGGATCCGTGGAAATTCTTCGAATTTTTAAATTTTGCACGAATTTAAAAATGATTAACGTCGAAGGAATAACATTGCCAAATGAGGCCTTGACCAACTTTCAATTGGAAAAAGCTGCTAAAAAGCTAAAAATAAACTTTCGAGGTGTTTTTGAAAGAGACACATTGCCGAAAAAACCGAGAAAAAAAAGAATGTGGCATTGCAAACACTGGTGATTCAAGCACTGGAGGATTTCATTGGGTGTGCTGGTACAAAGACGGTAATAAGAAATGCAGCTTTGACTCTTATGCTCAACCTCCTCTTGTTGAACTGGTTAAATATTTGAAGAGTCCCGTTTATTACAACAGAGAAAGAGTGCAGTTTGGTCATACCTCTTATTGCGGTCACTTGTGTCTTTACGTCCTGAAAAAATGGGATGAAGGTCTTGACTTTCAAAGCATTATTAATACCTTGTGGTAAGGCAAAAAATAAAATCTGAGGCATATAAAAATGATTGACAAATTTGGTAGATCAGAATTGGGTCGTTATTTATACAACCCTTATTCAACCTCTCTTTCAAGCGATCTGTATGTCAGGACAGATGGAAACAGCACCATCATTGCAGACTTGGATTTCAACTCTCACAAAATCATCAACCTGGCAGAACCGACCACTTCTCACGATGCAGCCACCAAAAATTACGTGGACACGCATGCATCAGGCGGGCTATTGTGGGAACCGCGGACTTGGATTTGAATTTTCACAAAGCGATCAATTTGAACGAGCCGACCAATCTTCACGACGCCGCCACTAAAAATTACGTCGACGTCAGCTCGAGCATGAATGTTAAAGTGGATGGAACGAGCACCATCACTGCTGACATGGATTTAAACAACCATAAATTACTCAATGTGAAAGATCCGACCACTTCTCACGATGCTGCGACAAAAGCGTACGTTGACACCAAAGTGGCTTATAACAATATTTTGTACACAGACGTCAACATGACATCCCACAAATTGACCAATTTAGCTGAACCCACTTTATCCTCAGATTCAGCCACCAAAAATTACGTGGACACGCATGCCGGTGGAACATCAGTGGGAACCTCCGACTTGGATTTGAATTCACATAAACTGATCAATGTGCTCAACCCTTCAAACGCGCAAGACGCTGCGACAAAAAGTTATGTGGACTTGTTGTTGCAAAAATCGAGTTTGACCAGTGTCGTTCCAGGATCCAGTTTCACCAGTTTAGGGTTTAAGTCTCAAACGATCGCAGCGTTAACCACTTCTCCTGTGTTTGCGTTTTCCGGAAAATCTGGAGTGTTGAGAAGGCTGTGGCTGGCTGTGAGTGGAACCATTGGAAATGTTTTTATTCGAATCTTTACAGACGGAGAAATCAATCTGGGGAATTATGCAGAAACCACGGAAGGAATAGGAGTGGACAACACTGGACTTGCTTGTGACTTGCTCTTTACCCCACTCGGAGGAGGACCTGCATATGCCATCTCTTTGCAAGGATGCAACGTTGCCAGCGCCACTTCAATGGGAGGATATTTCACGTTGGACATGCCTTTCAGAAACGACGTCTCCATTCAACTGGTAAACAGAAATGCTGCAGCCATGACGTATTGGATTCAACCGTTCATTTCCACTCTTGATTCCATTCCTGCCACCATTCCTCTTTTCAAACTATACAGCAGGACGTTCAGATATTTAAACACCACTTACGGAAGCGAATATGTTTTGATGAACACCAACGGAAAAGGAAACGGAGTTTTTTTCAAATACATCAGAGTGCACATCATCGGGTCTTCTGGAAACTGGTGGGAATCCAGAGTCAGAATGTATGATGGGAATTTACCTCCTGGAAACGGAACCGTTCTCACTCCTAGGACTCCATACAGCACCAACAATTACACCTACTTTCCTGGTTACGACGGTGACAGCACATGCTTCTTTTCCTCATCTGGATTAGAAGATTTTTACTTGTCGTCGTGGAATGGGATAAACTTAACCTCGTTCAACAACAAGTCTTCAGGTCTAGTATACCAATCCACTGCTTCCATCGGTTCCACCACCACCATTTCGTTTTACAGAAATTTCGGAGAAGCAGACTCCATGCCCAGCGTCGCAGCCGGAAGAAGGCTCGTCGTCACGCTCAACTCCAGCGACGCACAAGTCGGTCAATCCGGAAGCTTTTACCTTCTTCTCGGACAAGTGTTTTATTATGCTTAAAAAATTCAGAGAATTTTCCACGGATCATTAGATGATCTAAAAATCACTAGTGATTCAAAGCTGAACCATGAAAAATATTATGGATATAAATAAATTTATGCGCAAATGAAAATGTCTGAGGATCCAAAAAGGATATTAAAAATCTGTGATAAACTTTTGCAAATAGCAGAAATTAAAGAGTATATTCATGAATGTAAAAAAGAAGAGGAGGAATGGAGAGAAAGATTGAGAAAAAAGTTTCCTTTACTGTTAAAAAGATGAGAAGAATCATTTGTATTGACGAGAATAAGTTGAAAGGCACCGTTTATTTTAACGATCATTTGGATCATCCTCCTAGACGGCTTTGTCGTCGTTCTAGATGTGAAATATTTGCTCAAAGAGAAATTAAGTTGAACCGTTTATCCAAACAGACAATTGTTTTTATGTTCGGGATTAAAGTGGATAGAGGTGTTGCTTTGGTGAATTTTAGGCATGAGCTAAATTTAAAGCTGAATTATTTCAGTCACTTTTTGCTTTTTTCAGAGTCTGTAGAGAACATCTTAAAATTTATAACAGAAGTGACAAGGACGTCGTGATTAAAAAGGGAGAGAGTCTTTGCATCGTGAATTTCTTTTAGATCTGAGGGAAGAAAATTTTTTATTTCTCCTTAATAAAAAAAAATGGATATTAACAGTTATAAAGAAATATACCTCACTCTTCCAACGGCTCCAGTGGATGATGGACACGTTTACCGTCTTCAAAAAATAAGTGAGATCCAAAAAGAGATGGACAACGAGAGGAAGAAGAGAGTTCATCTCAGCAAAAAGTACCATCGCGTTTTCAGGATCATTTCGAATGTGTACAATACGATGCAGGGATTGTGCATAGCATTGGGTGCGACTGGAATTGGTCTTTTGTCTACAATTATTGCAAGCCCAGCAGCGATTGCGTGTGAAGGGGTAGCTATTGGAATGGGTTTTTTATCGATTGTCGGAGGCCAAGTGAACAAAAGAATGGCTTTGAAAGCGGAAAAGCATGAAAAGATAAAAGTGCTGGCCGAGTCAAAATTGAACACGATCAGCGAGCACATTTCCAAAGCGTTGATGGATAATAAAATAAGCGATTCAGAGTTTCAGTTGATTCTTGGCGAGCTTCAAAAGTTTAAGACCATGACGGAGGAAATACGAACCAAAACCAAAAACGGAATAGATGAATTGGCTAAAGAGAACTTGATCCAAAAAGGTCGAGATGACGCGATTAAAGCTTTCAACAATTTTTATAAGAAATCGTAGATTTTCCACGGATCTGAAAAATAATTTCTATCGTATTTTAAAAACCATGTCTTTTTTTAAAATACAAGACCCGAACAAAAGAGATGAAATTGTGAGAGAGATTAATGACAGAAGAAAGAGGATTTATCAGAACAGCATCAACGACAACATTTTAGATGCAAATTTTCAGACGGATGTGGGAAAGCTGTTTAAGCCTCTTATTCAAAGCAACGAAAAGACGCTCAAAAAGATAAAATCCGAAGTTAAAAACGAGGTTAAAAGCGAGGTTAAAAACGAGGAGGTTAAACCCGAGCCTTTTTTAGAATCAACAGGATCTATTTTTCCTGAGGGTGAGCAATTTATAAAAAGTTTGTTTGATCTGGACACAAGAGCAAAATTTAAAAGAAGCTTTAAGAACAAGTTTGAATTGAGCAAAAGCGATGGTCAATATACGATTGGAAAAATGGGAGTGATGTTTGAAGGAAACGATATGATTGTTGGAGGCGAAAAGTATGAAGGAACAAAAGGTCTTTGGGATCTCATGACCAATCCAAGCGTTTCAAAGAACGTGACAGCAGAAGATGTTGCTAATTACTCGAAAATTTTAGTAGAGAGTGAGGCTGTAAAGTCGGATGCGAGGTATAACAAACCCAGAGCTTCAGAGATTAAAAAATACAATCAATTCATCATCCCTATTGAAAATGAGCTGAAATCTCACCAAAAAGGCTGAAGATCCTGTTTCAGCTCCTACTAGTCACGATCTTCAAATGCTTGATCGAAATCTTGCTGAAAAAGAAAAGATGCAGTTAAAAAAGGAGTACCGTAAAGGATTAGCACGCATTGAAGAAGCGAAAGATACGATGAGCGTTGAAGAATATAATAATTACAAGGATCGCATGAAAAAAGCTTATGACAGGAGAAAGAAAGGTTTAGGAGTGATCGTTCTTCCTAGCGATCCGAATGCGTTGGTGGAAAAGCTTGAATTGAGCGTGGCTGCTTGTCGTGCTGGGAATACGGGATCGAGAAATGAAGCTGTGAGCATTTGCGATGAGCTGTTGAGGCAAAAGGTAATTAGCAAAAACCAGTACAAATCGATAATGAAGGTCATCGAGGTAAAATAATTTTTTCTCGTATTTAAAAAATGATCATTTACAGAAACAGATATGTTAAGAAACACGTTGTTGGAGGAAGTGGAATCATGGACACGTTACGCCATTTTTTAAAAAGAGCAGCAGCATCGGGCGCGTCAAGAGCAGCGTCTAATTTGGCTGGCAAGATTGCAAAAAGCGAGTTGGGAAGAGAGGCGATTACAGCTGCAAAATCTGCAGGGAAAGAGTTGACTTCTTCGGCGATTGCGACAGCAAAAGATGTGGCCATTGACCAAGGCAAAAAGGCGCTAGAAAAGGTGTATGCCAAGACCGGAACTCCTAAAAAATCTCAGATTTTCCATGGATCTGAAGGATCTAAAAATTCTTTCCATGGATCTGAAGGATCTAAAAATTCTTTCCATGGATCTGAAGGATCTAAGCCTCAAAAGGTTCCGCTTACTCAAAAAAGCAAAGACATTTTTTCCGGAATGGTCGGACCTCCAAAGGTGAGCAGCGATTATTCCGGAATGGTCGGACCTCCAAAGGTGAGCAGCGATTATTCTCTTGGAGGGTCTCTGTCCATGAAAAACGCCATCCGAATCCAAGACCTAGTGAAGATGGGAAGAGGACTGAAGATCGCATAAAAATTCAAAGAATTTCCACGGATTTCAAGAATCTAATGTCTCCACGGATTCCAAGAATCTAATGGATCTTGAAATTTTTTTTTCTTTGGTATAGAAAAATGGCAAGTTCAGATGTTTTAGACATTACAGAAGAAATCATCATTGATGAAGATATTGAGAGATGAATTTCACGAATATGAACCGGTCAGCACCAATTTAAACACGTCCGGTGAGATAAGAATCAACATTGAGCAGCAAGATTTGTTCACGCGTCCCTGTGATGCTTACCTTTTGGTGGAAGGAAGACTGACAAAAGCAGACGGTACTTCCTATGCGGATGCGGATGTGGTTACTCTTGTTAACAACGGCATCATGCACCTGTTCAGTCAGATTTCTTATCAGTTGTCGAATCAAGAGATTGAGACCATATACAGTCCAGGTCAAGCCACTACCTTGCTGGGTTTCCTGAAATATCCTGTAGAGTTCCAAGTGTCGGAAGGAATGAATCAGCTGTGGCAAAGAGACAGCACTGCCCTTGCCGATCTTGTAAACAACAGCGGCTTTAGCGCAAGACAGGATTTCATCATTAAACAGCCTGCTGATAAAGGGAGCTTTTCATTTTGCATTCCTTTGAAGCACATTTTTGGTTTATGTGAAGATTACGAAAAAGTTCTTTACGGATTCAAGCACACGATAACCCTTGTAAGGAAGAGCGACGTTGATGCTATTTTTAAGAGCGCTGAAACAGCCGCAGGAAAAGTATTCTTGAGCAAACTGTCTTTGTTTATGCCTCATGTCACTCCCTCTGTTATGGCCAACAACCGTCTTTACAAACTCATCGAGTCCAAAGTGGACGTTCCGTTGACGTTTAGATCCAGACAGTGCGACACCATTGCCGTGCCAGTGTCCAATACGTTCAGTTGGAGGTTAAGTGCTAGATCAGCCAGTGAACGACCGAGATACATCATTGTTGGATTTCAGACCAATAAAGACGGCAGTCAAGATCTAAACCCTTCCGTGTTCAACCACTGCGATTTGAAAAACATGTATGTGACCTTAAACAGCGAAAGGTATCCTGCTGTAGATTACGACTTGGCCTTTACAAACAACAAATTTTCAAGGGTTTGCAAAGACGCATGCAAGTTTGACAACAAGATTTTTGGAATCAGCGAAATTGTCGCCCAGCCGAATATAACAGCGCTGAACTACAGGCACATTTGTCCTATTTTCGTTTTTGACGTGAGCAAGCAGGCTGAAAGGTTAAAATCGACCGTGTTGGACGTGCAAATTAAAGCCACCTTTAACGCAAACGTTCCTGCAGACACTCAAGCCTTTGCCGTGGTGATCTCTGACAAGCTGCTCAGAATCAAATCCGACGGAAACAAAATGAACGTTGTGCATTAATGTCTCAAGATAAAAAATAAATCCTTAATAAAAGGATGATTTATACGAAAAAGGATTTGAAAAATTTACTTATCGAAAACGGCGTTTCCAAAACGTCGAAAAGCAAAATGGGTTTGGCGATGATTGCGGCTGAAAATAACTTGAACGACAAAAATGCGATGATGGAGGATGTCAAGCCGATAGATTCCAAATACGAAAGGCTTCGTTTGATCCGAAACCATCCCGTGGCTGTAAAAATGACGCACGCTGAAACAGGAGAAGTGATCGAATACGGCTCTCTTTACAAAGCGATGAAAGAGACGGGACACGGCAACAATTATTTTGAGAAACGAAACGGAAAAATAGATGAAAAAGGAATTAAGATTGAGATCATAAAATAAAATGACGTTTCACCCGTTTTTTCTGGAGTGTAGTCGAAGAGAGCCTGATGCAAAAAAGAAAAGACAGCTCGAGGCTCTTGCGTTCAAGGATGTCCCGTTCAAAATTCCTGAAGTGTACAGCGATGAAAAAAGAGACGAGTTTTACGCGATGCTGTGGGAGAAAAAAAGAGGATGACTTTTCGCGGATGGAGAAAAAAATCAAAGAGCGTAACAGAGAGTGGGTCCATTTAAACAAGCAAGAAAAGCTGAGAGCGATCGACAAACGCGTTCTTGAATTGGACTGCGATTGGGAAGAAAAGAAAAAAATGTCGGCAAAACTGAAAATGAACACAATGCTCCAAAAATATGAATATTTTCCATTTGCTGAAAAAAATTGAATTCGAGTAAGATCATTGACAACGATTAAAAAAGATGGGTAATAATCAAAGCAAATTTTCAAAAGATAAATTTTTTGGTGGATATGAATTATACAAGCCGGGTGATGAAAAAGTAGAAATTACAAGAAATGGGGTAACGTCAAACATACTTAAAATAAAATATTATATAAATAAAGAAGGTAAGTTGGCAGAACTTGTGTTACCAGATTATAAGAATAGACGCTAAGATCCTCTCTGAATTTTTTAAGATCCTTTTTAATTCTTTTTGTAGAATTTTTTTAAAATGAACTCGAGATTTGCAGCGATTAAAAAAGATGGTTTGTTTATTGCAGAAGAGTGGAAATTCTCTGATTTTTTGATTCTTTTGAAGAATTAAAAAAGTTTGCTGAAAAAAAAATTGAATTCGAGTAAGATCATTGACAGCGATTAAAAAAGATGGAGAACATGACATTACAAGAAAGACAGATGGAATTCAGAGAGCGATTGAATGCAATAAGAGAAAACCAAACGTTGGAAGATCTGATTGACATTGACTTAGAAATTCAAGCACTTGACGAAGAAAATGATGACTATAGAAATGAAATAATGGATGAATTATTTGATAGTTTAAATGAAATGTATGGCAGGTTTAGAAATGAAAATTAATCCCTTGATGAATTCAAGGTTAGATTGGATGAAATGGTTAGAAGAAGGTCTCATATTGACATTGAGTTTGAAATCGATGATGAGGTTGAAGAAATGGGAAGAATGTTGGAAAGAGAGTTGGAAGATGATATTGCAGAAGAGTGGGAAAAATCTGATTGCGCTCCTGCTGCTTAGTTTGCTGAAAAAATTGAATTTGATTAAGATCATTGACAGCGATTAAAAAATGGAAAGGAAGTATGTGATTGAATTTGACGACATGGGTCGTGCTCATCTGTTTGTTGAAGACAAAGAAATTCATGCGGCCGGATGTGAATTTACTGCGCATGATGAATGGGGAAGAAAGTACACGATTAGATTTGATGAAACGGGTCAAGCGCATGTATACGACTCCATAAGCGAAATTTTTGCCAATTATTCTGTTTCTTAGATCCTTTTTTGATTCTTTTTAAAGAATTAAAAATTCGAAGAATCTGAAAAAATTGAATTTGAGATAAATAATTTACAGCATTTAAAAAAGATGGAGGTTATTGACGAAACCATTGTATTTGATGAATTGGGTGACAAGCTTATCATGGAATATGTTGAAGAACCACCTGTTGTTAAAAAAGCTGTTCTTCCTCTGATAAAATTAGAAAGTTTGCTTGAACTCATTCACTACGTTGGAAAACTTCCAAAGGAATATCAGGAATATCGTGAAGCTTTTAATGAAGTAATTCAAAGCATACCAATAGAAAAACTTAGAGAATTTAAAGATATGTTCGATTTATCTAGTTGGGCTAAAAAATTAAGTAATAAAGAAGTTAGAGAACTTAGACCGATTAAAGAACTACCAATTGCTGATAGAATTAAAACTGATGAAGAAATAATAATTATAAGAGAAGAAAACGAACTTTATCGGCTCTTTGAGAATGCAATTTATAATTATAAAAAGTCTGGAATAGATTTCATTTTTTATCCTGCTGTTAATAAAGAGGCTTCTGAAAGAACTTCATATAGAGATTGCGAACATTCTTTTTGCTGGGGTTCATGTCAACGGTAATTCTTCGAATTTTTAATTCTTTTTGAAGAATTGAAAAAAATTGAATTAAGAAGAATAAAATCTTTCAGTAATAAAAATGCATTACACAAAAAAGGAATTGAGAGAGTTGTTGAGGGAAAATGGTGTTATGCAAACATCAAACAATTTGTTGGCTTTGACACTGATCGCGTATGAAAACAATTTGCTCGATAAAGAAGAATTAATGAAAAAAGTGAAAGAAAGAAAACCTGTGGGAAGACCGAGAACACGTGAACCAAAGGAGAAAAAGCCTGTCGATCCTAAATGGGCAAAACTTGTTGAAATTAGAAAAAATCCTTTCGCTTATAAAATCACCCATGTGGAGACAGGTGAGGTGACTGAATACAAGTCTCATTACCAATTAAGAAAAAAAACGGGTCACTACTGGAAATACTTTGACAATAAACACGGTTATCAAATAATTAAGTCGTAAGAAATTTTAATTTTCTGAAAATTAAAATTAAAATCACGGCAAAATTGAAATGGGTTAAAGATTTTTTTTCCTTTATAAAATGAATAAGATGACTGTGAAAAAGTTAAAAGAGATGGCTAAAGACCAAGGAGTCAAAGGCATCTCAAGAATGAGGAAAGCTGAGCTCATTGCAGCTATACATAGATTTTCCAATGATTCAAAGCCCATCATTGGGTATGGTCCTGCTCGTAGACGCACGACTGAGGCGAGACCTTTGCCTGCTCCGAGACCTGTTGTGCAGAAACCACCTATTGCTCCGAGACCTGTTTCCAATGACTTGATTTCGTTCGGACCTTCTCGCTTGCAAAATCGAGTGACAAGAACTGAACCATCCATCCTTGACACACCTGTTGCCGATTCAACAAACGTCATTGCTCCAAAACCTGTTCCTGCTCCTAGACCTGGATGGCTTTCAAGAATTGCAACGACTGTCTTCAACGGTTTTAACCAAATGCTCACTGCTATTGATCCCTACGTTCCCGAATCGGTGAAAAATGCAGTGAGCAATGTGGGGAACGAAGTGAAGAGAAAAGTGGACTCTCTCAAATCAATGGCTCTCAAAGCAATCGCGCGATCAGCAGTTTACAAGCCACAAATAAAGTTTGATTTGACTAATCATGCGATAAAACACGTCACTGAACAATTTACTTACACCCCCTCTGTTCGATATGAAGACCCTGAAGCCTTTTTAAACATGATCAAAGAGGCTGCCATCAAAGTCATTAAAAAAAACACAAAAACGAACCTTGTTTTAATCTGCGAAATGATGCGCGTGAATATTGCTACTGGAGAAGAAAATCTTCGCACTGTGGTCTTCCCGTCTATATATGAAATTATTCTCGAATCAACAGACAAAGGAGAAAGCTTTAAAACATGGAAAGAAAGAATTCTTGAAAACATGTCCAACTGCAACAAGGAAGGATCCAATTGGAGAGTCAACAAAATTTTAAGAGTAGAAGTTAACATGATTGACTGGATACCTTTCATCGGTTCTTCCTACATTGAGCTTCCTCCTAGCTTAAAAAGTAAAAAGGCGATCATCAACATGGAAAACAACGACAATCAATGCTTTATGTGGAGTGTCACCAGGGCGATTAACATGAAAACTATGCATAATTCAAGAATTGACAATGATCTTATTAAAAAATCAGAAGAGCTCAATTGGAACGGAATGGAATTTCCTGTCTCTCTTACTCAAGGTATCAACAAGTTTGAAGCGAACAATCCAGATATTAGCATCAACGTCTTTGGGTACGAAGAAAAAATAATCCATCCTTTACGAATATCCAAAATTTTAGATCGAAAGCATAATATCGATTTGCTGCTCATTTCAAACAAAGACACTAACCATTACTGCCTCATTAAAAGCTTAGGTCGGCTGGTTGGTTCTTCAGTAACAAAAGGAAAAAGAAAACAACATATTTGCAGAAATTGCATGCAAGCTTATGACCAAGAAGAAAAGCTTCAAAAACATCAAGAAGACTGCTATAAGCACATCTCGGTTCGAATTGAACTTCCTAAAGAAGGAACAACCGTTCAGTTTAAAAACTACAACATGTCCATGAGAATTCCGTTTGTGGTCAATGCCGACTTTGAATGTTTCACCAAACCCATCGAGGACAACACTGAATATAATAATAAAGAGTCATACACCAAAAAATACCAAAAGCATGTTCCAAGCTCGTTTAGCTACTTCATCAAATGCTTCGACGAAACCATTTACAAGGGAAAGCCAGTCATGTACACAGCAGAAAGCAAAGAGGATGACGTGGCTCAAAAGTTTGTCACCATGCTTGAAGAAGACCATAAAAAGATTTGGAAAATTATCGATTCACGACTAGAACAATGGAAGGAAAATAGAATAGAGACTGATGAGGATAAGAAGAAGTTTGAAGCTGCAACAGAATGTCACATTTGCTAAAAGGATCTTAACGGTGACAAAGTGTGGGATCACTGTCATTTGACTGGAAAGTACCGTGGTGCTGCTCACAAACAATGCAACATTGATTATCAAATCCCTAGTTTCATACCCATTTTTTTACACAATTTATCCGGTTACGACAGTCATTTGTTTATCAAGAAATTAGCTGGAAAAGACGGAAAGCTAACTTGCATACCCAACAATGAAGAAAATTACATCAGCTTCTCGAAAAAAATCAAAGTGAGAGACTATATCGATGAGAAAGGCAAACCAAAAAAAGTATTGAAAGAAATGAGGTTTCTTGACAGCTTCAGATTCTTACCCTTCGGTTTAGACAAACTAACTAAAAATCTAACCGATGAACAATGCAAAAACGTTAGAGAATATTTTCCTGAAGTTAAACAGTTCAACTTGATAAGAAAAAAAGGCGTTTACCTTATGACTGGGTAGACTCCATTGAAAAGTTTTCCGAAACGCAATTACCATCCAAAGAAGCCTTTTATTCCAGACTAAACGATAAACACATCACTGATGAAGAATACGCGCATGCTCAAAACGTTTGGGACGTATTTGGATGCAAAACGTTTAAAGAATACCACGAGCTGTACAACATCTCAGACGTGCTCATTCAAACAGACGTTATTGAAAATTTTAGAAACGTGTGCATAGAAAGTTACGAACAAGATCCCACATGGTATTACACCTGTCCTGGGCTCGGTATGCAAGCTTGTTATAAAAAGACTGAAGCTAAAATAGAACTTTTTAGCGATCCTGATATGCTTCGCATGACACAAAAAGGAATACGCGGTGGAATCAGCATGATCTCCAACCGACTTGGAACAGCCAACAACAATTACATGGACAAATATGATACTTCACAACCATCGAAATTCCTACAGTATTTAGACGCCAACAATTTATACGGATGGGCCATGAGCAAACCTCTTCCCGTTGGAGGATTCAGATGGATGAATGATCTTCAAAATTGGCGCAGCATGCCATGCATTCTTGAAGTCGATTTGAGCTATCCTGAAGAGCTTCACGATTTACACAACGACTATCCTTTGGCTCCTGAAAGATTAACCATTGGAAAAGTAGAAAAGCTGGTTCCCAATTTAAACAATAAAGTAAAATACGTTGTCCACCATGAAAACCTAAAACTCTATGAACGATTGGGATTAGTCATCACCAAAATTCATCGAGGCTTCACCTTTAGAGAAGAACCTTGGATGAAACTATACATCGATTTCAATACCGAAAAAAGAACAGAAACATCCTTCGAATCTGATAAGGAATTTTTCAAACTCATGAATAACTCTGTCTTTGGAAATACCATGGAAAACATCGAAAATCATGTTGACGTTAGACTTGTCACCACTAAAAAAGAAGTCTTAAAATTATCCAAAAAACCTCAGTTCGAAAGCTTCACCATTTTTGATGAAAAATTAATCGCGGTTCACATGAAGAGAAAAAAGCTGGTTTACAACAAACCTGTTTACTTGGGAATGAGCATCCTCGACATCAGCAAGATTTTGATGTTTGAACACCACTATGACTACATGAAACCAAAATACGGTGATCGCACAAAATTTCTCATGACCGATACCGACTCGCTCTTTTACGAAATCCAAACGGAAGATTTTTACAAAGACATTGCTGATGATGTACTTGAAAAATTTGATACGAGCGACTTTCCAAAAGACCATCCTGCCATTCAAAACGTTGGCTTCAAAGTAGGCTTAAATAAAAAGGTTATTGGCATGTTCAAAGACGAAGCCGGTGGTAAGCAAATTAAAGAGTTTGTTGGACTTCGACCCAAGCTCTACTCTTACTACATACCCAAAGAAAATGAAGAACACAAAAAATGCAAAGGCGTACAAAAGAAAGTTGTCGAAAATCACATCAAACATCAACATTATAAAGAATGCTTAATGGATAAAAAAGAAAAACTTGCAACCATGAACGTTTTACGATCTCATCTTCATGAAAATTATACAGAAGAAATTAACAAAGTCGCACTCAGCGCTAACGACGATAAGAGGATCCTATTGAATGATAACACTCACAGAACCTTGGCTATTGGACACTACAAGGTAAGAAAATTGAATTAACTTCTTAAAAAAATTTAGACATCTTAAAAGGTACAGAAATAACATGATTATTTTTATACTTCTTATTAACATGGCATCCTTAAGTATGGAAAAGTATCAATGGCTTAGAACCCGTATGAGAAAGGTAAGTCATCACATCAAAGGTATCACCCTTAAGTATAGGAAAGGTATCAATGGCTCAGAACCCGTATGAGAAAGGTAAGTCATCACATCAAAGGTATCACCCTTAAGTATGGGACCGCATTTTTCATCTACTAACATGTTACAAATAAAATTTTTACTCTATTTATATAAGTTAAAGCTGTTAAAAATAGATAAAGTAGTTTTTCATAGTCGCCATAAATGTGCTGTATATGGCACATTTACATCTGCTGTATATGGCACACAACAACGCATAATTAAAGGATCGGCATGTCCCTTTATATGCAAAATTACAACAAAATAATTTTGAAGTAAATTTCTTCCAATCACCAAATAATCACAGTGTTTGAATAGGGGTTTGTCATTTTACAAAACAAGGGGTTAAATGCTAAAATGTTTTGTAATAAAAGTTTTTTGATTCATTTTTAAAAATACAACAGCATTCAACCCTTTGTTTTGTAGAGTAACGGGCGCCGGTTGTTAGGTCTTTCATGTCTTATATTGCAATCAATCGTGAGTTTGCTCCACTAAAAACTTACCATTTTGATAAAAGTTTCTACTTCAAGTTGATGGCTTTTTAAATATTTTAAAGTTAAGTAATGCTTCTCACTCAATGCTTACTTTTAGAAAAATGTCAAAAACGTTGTTGAAACACTTAATATTCAGCGAAATTATGTAACTATATTTTTCGAGGACAAAATGTTTTATTTACATAAGTAGACATCTGCGATTTGAAGAGAAAATCACAAACCTTTGCGCACATCACTTTGCAAAATCATTCTTTGGTTAAAATTAGTAATTTGCAGCAGATTTATTTGCGTGAGAAATTTAGTTTATTTTACTCAAAAAGTCTGCGTAATTTTGTTTACAGGAATGCAGTTCACGGAAATTTTTTTTGCGTAAGAAAAAAGCTGCTTTTCTGCGTAAATTACGCGTTTTTCAGCTTTATAGGATAGGCCTCGAGCCTTTCGCTGAAAGAGTGACATGGAGTGAGGCGAAATGTTTTTATACGAATTCGTAAATACTCGTTAAATAAAAGTAATACTTAATATGGTTTGCATATTACTTTTGTTAATAATTTAATGGAAGTAATTATGTATTAATAATTTTAAAGAAAATTTATTTAATGACCTTATATAATCTTTATGATAAAGCTATTAGGATCAAGACTTGTGACTATAAACAATTTATGAGTATCGTGTGAGTCAAAAGCCTAAGGATTTAAAAATAAACAGTTATCTTATAGTAAAGTTATACTAACAAAAAAAATAAACAGTCTAAATGTTAAAATTAAATTTCTATTGAATATTGATTTGGTTTTAAAAATATGGTATTTTCAGAAGACTTAAAACAATTATATTTACATACATCTATATCCAGGCTCGCCGCGATCCTTAATGACGCCTGGGGTCAAAATTTAACTAGCGCCCTATCATATCGACCGAATCCAAAAAAGTTTGAGTACTGTCCAAATGCTAATTCTTTTTTTACTGAATTCTGAGGGGGTGGGTCGAGGAAGCCTCTAATAATTTTTTTAATATATTAAGAAAGAAATGCACAAATAGACATGTCATTGAACTTTATTTAAATTGCAAGTAACTGTAAGTTTTAAATGTAATAGATATTTAATGCTTCAAGAAAAGTTGACTCTCCGGGCTTTATTCATAGCAAAATTCGCAATGACCTCTTCGTAGCACACACTTTTTGCAAGATTGTGTTCAATAGACATAACTAGGAGATTAGTTAGCCGGTCTTGACTCATTGTAGATCTTAACGTTGTTTTGACTAGACCAAGCTTACTGAAAGATCGCTCTCCTTCGGCGATGGAAACAGGAATCGTGTTAAAAATACGTAACAAAAAGCATATTGATTCGAAGAGAGACTCTAGACCTTTCTGATAGATTCCATTTAACAGCTTCATTGAAGTGAGATTTTCTTTTGGACCGAAAAGATTAGTGCTTCAGAGTATCCAGATGACGGACCTCTAAAATAAGTTTGTTTTCATCTACATCGCTCACATAGATTTGCGCCAAAGTTATACATTTCTCCTCCACGTTAGGTGGTTTAACTTCTTTTTCTTCACTCGACCTTCACTCGACCTTTTCTTCACTCGACTATTTGAATCTGAGAGCCATAGGAAAGAGAAACTGTTCGTCATCTTTTCTGCAGCTTGAAATCTGTCTCTCATTTGTTGAACTAAAGTATCGAGAGCGGTGTTGAACACTTACCTCAAACTGCTTTTCATCTTTTTCGTAGAAATGAACTTCGTTCCTTGCTTCTTCTTAAAACGATTTCCTCTTCCTTGTCCTTTTTGGAACTAGTTTTGATTGAAATCCATAGCTTGCTAGACCGGAGGCAACCAAATGTGCTTCATTAACTAATTCGGGCCAAGAAGATCTAAATCTAGCAAGATCCTCGATAAGAGTCCTCATAAGTTTCATCTCATCATCTAAAGTAATATTTTCTCATTGAAATGACATGCTGACATAGTTTATTGCTTGAAGTGCATTGAACCAGAAGGTTGTCATGATAATAAGCTCAAATGACTGAATCCATTTCTCCAAAGATTTTACGTCATTCAAAATATCTCCAATTAAATCAAGATCCCGAAGTTTCTGCAAAGAAAGAAGAATTTTTCTGGGTTGTTTAACTAACGGCTTTACAGCCTCAATGCGTGCACTCCATCAGGTTTGCGAGGTTTGATGAAGAGACAAACCAGTCGTCTCGGTCAAGATTTTCCATCCTATAGGGCTTCCACAATAGTTCTTCATTTCTACAGAAGATTCAAGGGAGTGAACACCAGCTAGGTTAAGGTTATGAGCGCTGCATGGCAGATAGAAAGCTTGAGAATTTCTTTGAAGAATGATTGCTTGTACTCCTTTGTACACACCAGACATGTTGGCACCATTGTCGTATCCTTGACCTCGGCAGTTCTTCAGATCGATGTCTTTTTGTTCCAAAACATCCATAATTAGCTTGGCAATATCCCACCAAAGAAAACGCTCATTAACTACCCATCTTAGACAAAGCGGAGAACAAAGGCAATTTGCTCAGTATGAGAGACGTCAGGCGTTCCATCGACAAGAATGGAATAGTAAATTGCCATATGAGCCTCTTTAATAATGGCACCGCGGACAATTCTTCCACACTCTTTGATAAATTCATTTTGAGAACTCCAACCCAAATAATGAGCAACAATTTGTTTAGCTTTTTGTTGGCTGTGAGAAACTTCTTCTAGGTGTAACTGAAGAGTCTTGTTGTGCTTTGCGAGTAGCTCTAGAGTTGCGAGAAAGTTGCCGTTATCGTCATCACCAATCAATTTTTATGAGCCTAAAACAAGAATTATAATTACACATATAAATCACGATTTTCTGTTTAACTAGAGTGCCAATAAATTAAAATGTAAATATAAATATAACAATTAACATTCATAAATATACCTCTAAAGCTAAGGTTGCGTGATGCTAAGAAGAGAATTACATCTAAGATGCACCGCAGAATTTCACGCCACCTAGCTGCCTCATTTCCTATCAATTTTTCTAGACTTGAATCAATCCCACACTGATATTCCATGCTTTCAAGCACTGTTTTCCACTTAATGTAATAGTCTTGATGTTGAGGATTGTTTTGGTGGCTTTTTACTTTGTCAGCTAGCTTTCTCCAGTTTCCATTGATGCCACCATTCCAACATAGAAGATGCGATTGATTACCAGCCCCGCAAGCTTGCTTGCTTCCGAAAAGTGAGCACGGAAAGCAAAGAAATATTTTAGAAGTTGCACTCCAAACAGGTCAATCTCTGTTTATTTTTTCCACATTGCGAGTTATTTCGTGGAAAACTGATTCAGGAGCCTTAATCTTGTTCGAGTCTCTCGGAAAAGATGAAGGATTTTTAGGAGGCCCCTGAAGAACAACTGCGTCACATTCTACTTTAGACATATTTTCAGCCCACAAAGCAGGATCGTTAGTACTAATTGCCTCAACCATTTTATTATTATACTAATATTTCAAATAAATATTTAAATAAGTATATTACTTACACAAGCTCAAAATAATTATTAAAAGAATCTTTGCAAAGCAAAATTTACCAATAAATTGTTTCCATTTTCAACTGTTGTTGCCGATATTGTGCTACTTGAAGGAGGCTGTGCTTCTTCTGAGCTCAAAAATTTTCAAAAGACTCATTTCCAAAGCCATCCTACAGAAAATGAAGTAAAAGTTTTAAAAATCTATTGATTTATATAGCAATAGTATAATGGGAGAGATATATGAAAAAGAAGGTTATGTTTAATTTAATGAACTTACTATTTCAAAAGCTTGACGTGTCTGGGAGGAATTTGTAATAATCAATCTGGAAATTGCAGGCCTATTCCTATCTCCTATTTTTTTAGCTCGCATACCACAATCTTCGATTGTACGTTTATTTTTTTGCTCATTTACTGTCCTTCTTCAGCCATAGCCACCGCCAAAGGCGTGGCCATCGATAAAGGTAAAAAGACCATTGAGAAATTGTACGCCAAGACTGGAGCACCAAATCCGAAAAGCAAAGACATTATTTCAGGAATGGTGAACAGCAAACTTGCAGCGCCAGCAACGCCAGGCTTTGTCGATGAATATTCCATGCTTGGAGGTTCTTTGCGCTCAAAAAAAGAAAAAAAAAGCCGTCAGAATACAAGACCTCGTCAAAAAGAGAAACGGCATGAAGCTTGCGCCATAGGGACGCATTTTTTTTTTTCTTTTTTATATAAAAAATGGCGAATTCCGAAGTTGTAAATTTTACAGAAGAAACATTGGCCAACGAGGGAATCGAGAGATTCGAATTTCACGAATACGAACCGGTCAGTACCAATTTAAATAACACTGGAGAAATAAGAATTAACATTGAGCAGCAGGACTTGTTCACGCTTCCCTCTGAGACATACCTTTTTGTTGAAGGAAGGCTTTTACGGAACGGAACGTCTTACGCGCATACGGATGTGGTTACTTTTGCAAACAACGGCATCATGCATCTGTTTAGCCAGATTTCTTACCAATTGTCAAATCAAGAAGTGGAAACCGTATACATTCCAGGTCAATCCACCACCATGTTTGGCTATCTTAAATATCCGGTGGAATTCCAAATATCCGAGGGCGTGAATCAGCTGTGGCAGGGAGACACCACAGTGGATCTTGCCAACAACACTGGATTTATAAACAGACATGCTTACATCATTAAGCAGCCCGCTGATAAAGGAACATTTTCGTTTCGCATTCCGTTGAAGCACGTTTTTGGATTTTGCGACGATTATGACAAAGTGCTTAACGGATTTAAGCACACAATTACTCTTACGAGAAAGAGCGACACTGATGCAATTTTTAAAGCCAATGCAACGGGCGCAGGAAAAGTAGACCTGACCAAATTGGCCTTGTTTATGCCTCATGTCACTCCCTCTCTTTTGGAGAGCAACAATCTTTACAAAATCATCGAATTCAAAGTGGATGTGCCTTTATCGTTCAGGTCCAGACAGTGCGACATCATTTCTGTGCCTGTAGCTAGTACATTTAGTTGGAGGCTGAGCGCCAGATCTGCTAGCGAAAGACCGAGGTACGTCATTGCTGGATTCCAGACGAATAGGGACGGCAACCAAGACCGAAACCCTTCCGTCTTTGACCACTGCGACTTGAAAAACATGTACGTCACTTTAAACAGCGAGTTACTTAAAAACATGTACGTCACTTTAACCCGCTGTTGATTACGACTTGGACTTTAAAAACAACAAATTTTCAAGGGTTTACAGAGATGCGTGCAAGTTTGATAATAGGCTTTATGGAATCGACGACATTGTGGCTCAGCCCAATATGACCGACTTAAATTACAGATACATTTGCCCGCTTTTTGTTTTTGATGTGAGCAAGCAAGCTGAGAGGTTAAAATCGACAGTGCTGGACGTGCAAATCAAGGCCACCTTTAATGCGAACGTTTCTGCAGGCACTCAAGCCTTTGCCGTCGTGATCTCTGACAAAATGCTCAGGATTAAATCAGACGGTAAAAAAATGAGCGTCATTTATTGATTCTTTTTGGAAATAATAATTGCTCATTAAAAAATGAGGTATACGAAAAAGGATTTGAAAAAGCTGCTGAGAGAAAACGGCATTTCTAAAACGTCAAAAAGCAAAATGTCGCTGTTGATGCTTGCGGTTGAAAACAATCTGATCGACAAAAGCGAATTGATGGAAGACGTAAAAGAGAAAAGACCTGTGGAACGACCTAAAAAAGATCAGAAATAAAAAAAATGAACGACTTTTATCCGTTTTTTCTGGAGTGCAGCAGAAAAGAGACTGATGTAAACAAGAAAAAGCATTTGGAGCTTCTTGCGTTTGGAAATTGGCGCGACTCTGTTTACGTGACTGAAAAAGGAAAATTTAAAATTCCGAAAAGTTACAGCGAGAAGGAAAAAATAAAACTTTATGCACTTTTGTGGGGAGGCGACAAGAATGAATGGAAAAATCTGAACAAGGGAGAAAAGATGAGAGCGATCGACAAGCACGCGCTTCGTTTGGACTGCGATTTCGATGAAAAGAAAAGAATTTCTGGAAAACTGAAAATGGCCATGCTGTTTAACACGCTTGACATTGTGAATAAACATTTTAAAATTGTCAAAGTTTTGTAAAAATGACAAAGTCTGAAATTTTGTAAATTTGAAAATTGTGCTGAAATAAAAAAATTGAATTTGAGTTAAATAAATTTCAGCATAAAATAAAAAGATGGAAAATGAGCGTTATTTGTTTGTTTTTAGTAAATGCAATGACAAGGATACGATTTCTTTTTATGAATCGAACGATCGGTACTTGGTTTGTCTTGATGAATCAGGCAATCGGTATGTGATAGATTCTCGTGGAAAACGGTATTCGGTTCATATTAATCAATGGGGCTATGAGCAACTGATTTATGAATCTAGTCATCGGTATGTGGTTGATGTTCATGGAAATCGGTATGTGGTTGATGCATCAGACAATTTTAAAGTGATTGATGAATCTGGCGCTTTTTATACACTTTGTTCTGATGAAGACGGAAATCCGTTTGTGCTCGATTTTAATTCTGCTTTTGAACCTGAAGACGAGTTTGAAGAAGAAGATTGGGAAGAAGATTGGGAAGAAGAAGATTGGGAAGAAGATTGGGAAGAAGAAGATTGGGAAGAAGACGACGAGGAACAAAGCAAATATTTAGAATTAAAATATTGCTTGAAATTTTTAAATCGGAAGAAATGAGAATGTGCGCTCCTGCTGCTTAAAAATTTTTTAAAATTTTTTTTTAGAGAATTGAAGAAACGACAATGTCTAAAAGTGTTTAAATTTTGTAAATTTTGTAAATTTTGTAAAATGTGTAAAATGTGTAAAATGTGTAAATTTTGTAAAATTTTGAAAATGCGCTGAAATAAAAAAAAATTGAATTTAAGATTAATTTCTACAGAAATGAAAAAATGGAAAACGACACGAATGTAATTGATGAAACCATTGTATTTAATGAATTTGGTGATAAGTGCATAATTGAATATTCTGACGAGTCACCTGTTCTATATTATTCGCCTTATGCTTTTGATTGGTCTATACCTTCTCTAACTAATTCGAAAAGTTTGTTTGAATTCTTTCACAACGTCGAAAAACTTCCATTATATTTCAAAGAATTCATTTGTAATTTGATCGTAAATATGCCAATAGAAGAAATTTATACTATTCGAGATGTGCTAAGTTTTAAAGTTGAAGAACACTCTGAACTATATAAAATTACACATGAATTCTATAAAAATAAAAGAAAAAAATTTTTTTATAAATTATTACATATAAAATATAAGAATCCGTATAAATCAGAATCTAATTTAGACCGTGCGATAAAAGGTTATGCAAGAATGACTTGGGACGAGCTCAATGAAGCCGTAAAAAATACAAAGTTATTGGTACTCGACGTGTTACAGGTCGAGTACCAATAACAGGCTTTGTATTTTTTACGGCTTCATTGAGCTCGTCCCAAGTCATTCTTGCATAACCTTTTATTGCATGAGTCAAAATGTTCAAAAGCCGGTGCCTGCTCCTCGTCCGATTGTTGTGAAACCGGTGCCTGCTCCTCGTATTAGAGATTTAATCCATTTTAACGATCCTGTCGTTGTTGCACCTTCTTCTCAAAGACCTATTCCCGCTTCACGTCACATTCTTGACAAGCCTGTTGCCGATTCAACACCTGTACCTGCTCCTGGCTTGTTTTCAAGGTTTATGACGACTGCTAAAAATGCGGTTGTCAACAGTTTTAACCGCGTGCTTACAGCCATTGATCCTTACGTTCCAAAGGTGGTAAAGAAAACAGTGAATGATGTAAGAAATGGAGTCGAAAAAAGAATAGAGTATCTCAAAGACATTGTATTCAGCAAACCACAAATAAATTTGAATTGTCCAATCAAGCGCTGAATTATATCACCAAACAATTTTCTTATATCTATGAAACAAATTATCAAGACGCCTCTGCCTTTTTAGACTTGGCAAAAGAGCCAGCGATAAAAGTCATAGAAAGAAATACAAAAACGAACCTTGTTTTAACGTGTGAAATGACGCGCGTAAGCATTTCCGCTGGACAAAAAACCACTCGCACTGTCTCCTTCCCTCCCATTTATGGAATTGTGCTGGAGGCTACAAATCAAAAAGAGTTTTATGACACAGAAAAAGAAGAAGTCCTGGAAAAAATGGTCAATTACAACAAGGATGGATCGAATTGGAAAGTGTCTAAAATTTTAAGAATGGACATTAACATGATCAATTACAACACGGCGATCTTTCGTTTATGGATTTTCCTAATATCCGTGGATCTGGAAATTACCAAATAGTGAAACAACTCCATGTAACCTATTTAAAATGTTTTATACAATGCGAATTCACCTTACTTTGTAAACAAAAACTTGTGCGTTATACAGTCAGAACGTTGTTTTTTTGTTTTCAAAAAAAAAAAAAAATTGTTTTGACAAATAAAATGCAAATAAAATTCACTTTTAAGATTATCGACGTTCGGCGGCAGATTACCGACGTTCGGGGGCATTTAAAAATACACACGAAGGAACAAAGGAATTTTGATTTTTTTTTTGACAATTAGGAAATATAAGACCTGTTTTATTAAGAAAAGTAGAAAGAGAAAGGTTTGTTATTTTTATTATGTAGAATTTACTATTTAAAAAATCACTCTTTTTTTAGAACTTTTAGCCAAATACGTCACGAGATTCCAGGTCTGCAAAATTATTTAACTTTAAAGAAATAATTGCGTGTCTGTATTTTGTTCAAATAAATAAAGACATAATTTCTTTCTGTATTTTGTTTCGTTATAAAAAACTTGGTGTTTTTACTGTGGACCAGTACCTAAGTTTTCAATATATATATAACTTTAGAAGATTCTGGAGATATTTATTTTCTTTTTTAAACAAAGGAATTATTAAGTATTATTCTCAACTGGAGAATGCTGTTAGTTATGTTATTAATAATGAAACAGATTCTAAGCGAGCAAGTTATATTAGGCATCAAGTCACCAAAACCAATTGAACGACAAAATTATGGATTAGTTCTCAAAGTTTTTTGTGATGAAACAGTTGCAGCATTACGTGTAAAAATTCCTGAAGCTAAAGATACTGCACTTTTTATTGGAACAGTTGTTAAGTGATGGCTTATTGTCAACAGTAAAGTGAAAGGTCTATATATATTAGATTAAATGATATTCGAAGAAAGCCTATTACTTCAGTCAATGATTAGCAAATAGATTTCTTAGAGAACTATATTTCTTATCTTGCTGAAAGTTTGAAATGCTTAAATTCAAAATTAAGGAGAGAAAAAGTTAACAATGGATACTGTGAGTGCTTTGCAAAAAAATTTAAAAAGATTAGCAAGCTGTGCCAAGTATTTGTTGAATTGCAGTGTATCTTATGTATTGCTAGGACAAATGCAATCAGATGCACTAGAAAAATAGTTTAGGAAATATCAGCAAGGGTCAGGTGGCACATATCTGATAACTGTGCAAAAATGTTATTCAAAAATTTGGAATCGGCAAAACTTGTCATTTGATAGACGAGCAAGCAGATTTTACAATATTTCCTCCTGCTGACCACCACTGTGATAACTGTGAACTTGATGTGTAGTTTGATATGTCAATATGTGAAAATTGTGAGGTTCAGTTGCCAAATGAATGCAAAAAAGGGCTTTTATATATTGCAGGTTTTATTGCTTACAAACTTCCGGAATTACATTCAATTTTAGAAAAAACAGACACCTTTGATATGTTTCAAGAAAATGGAACTTTGATTAGTTCTTTGAACAGGGGAAGACTAAGAGAACCTTCTGACAATTTAGTCTAATTTGTTATTTATTGTTTTTTAATATTTGAAGTGACACTAGTGAATAAAGTTTTACCATTGCTGTGCAAGAGAGGATTAATTGACATTTTTATTAACTGCAATAGTAAATTTCAATTGCTTGTTCGAAGTGTTAAAAAATTTTGCTGCATTTTAGCAAACATTTCTTTAAACAATTATTGTAAAAAACACTCTGAAGATTTTGGGAAGGAATGTTTAATAAAACAAGTAAAACTTTCAACTTCAAAATAAAATACTTCGAGTTAAAAAAAGTTAAAATAATTTTAATAAAATAAAGTTAACATATTTGTTTGTTTTTATCAAAAAATTTATTATTTGTATTACAAGTGTTAAACAGCTAAAATAAACATATAGTTATAAAAATGAGATTTAGTCATTTTTAGCTAAAGTCTTTAAATTTTTATTATAATTAACTTATTTATAAACGTAAAAAAAATTTCTACAGTATTTGCTTCCGAAATTTAATCAAAATGTTTTGTTCTAATAAAGCTCTTTATTTGTTTCTGAAGTTTGTTTACAAAAGCAAGGATAAAAAATAATTTTAACCGTAAAAAAGTTGGCCTTCGCTAATTTTACGGAAAATGAGCTGTTGTAGCCTGTTTGAGAAGGCCTTGAAATTACGGAATGAAAAATCTTATAAAAATAAGGCCGAATGATAAAACACGGACGATCTCGAAAAATTTACTTAATAAGTCAAAAAGAAGATCGCCGTGCAACCCCCTCGGTGGTTCGTCATGGATTGAGCTGCCCAGTGAACTGAAAAACAAAAAGGCAATTACCAATATGGAAAACAAAGACAATGAATGCTTTAAATGGTGTGTCACCAGAGCTCTGAATCTGGATAATAATCATAATGACAGGATTACCGAAAACTTGATTGAAAAGTCTGAAGAGTTTGATTGGAGAGGGATTGATTTTCCTGTCAAGCTCAATAAACTTGACAAGTTTGAGGATAACAATGAAGACATTAGCGTGAACGTCTTTGGATTTGAAAAAAAAAAACCTTACCCTTTACGAATATCAAAACATTACACAAGAAATAAAGAAATCGATTTGCTGCTCATTTTAAACGAAGACACTGACCATTATTGCCTCCTTAAAAGTTTCAGCCGATTTGCCTCCTCTTCAGTATCGAAAGGTAAAAGAAAACAATATTTTTGTAGAAATTTTCTACAATGTTACGACAAAGAAGAAAAACTTAAAAATCATCAAGGTGACTGTTATAAGCACAGCTCGGTCCGAATCGAACTTCCTAAAAAAGGTACAACCATTCAGTTTACCAATAAAAACAGGTCAATGAGAGTTCCGTTTGTGGTGTATGTAGACTTTGAAAGTTTCATCAAGCCGATTAATGCAGGTGTCAAATATGATTATGAAAAGTCTTACACCAAGAAATACCAAAAGCACTCTCCAAGCTCCTTCTGCTATTTTATCAAGTGCTTCGACGAAACCGTTTATAAAGGAAAGCCTGTCATGTACACAGCAGAAAGCGACGATGACGACGTTGCGCAAAAATTTGTAAACATGATTGCAACAGACTTTAAAAAGATTTTCAACGAGATTGATTTTAAAAAAGAAATGATTGTGACTGATGAGGATAATAAGAATTTTAAAGCAGCAACAAAATGCCACATTTGTGGAGAAGATCTCAAAAATGACAAAGTGCGCGATCACTGTCACATCAGTGGAAATTATCGAGGAGCTGCTCATAAAAAATGCAACTTGGATTATAAAATTCCAAAATTCATACCGATCATTTTACAAAATTTGTCTGGTTACGACAGCCACTTGTTCATCAAGAAATTGGCTGGAAAAAAAAAATGCATCCCCAACAACGAAGAAAAATACATCAGCTTCTCAAAAGAAATCAAAGTAAGAGAATTTAAAGATAAAGAAGGTAAACCGCATGAAGTTTGGAGAGAATTACGATTCATCGACAGCTTCAGATTCATGTCCTCCAGTTTAGACAGATTGGCTAAAAATCTTACCAACGACAAATACAAAAACGTTGCTGAATATTAGTCTGGAAATCAGTTTGATTTATTGCGAAGAAAAGGAGTTTACCCTTACGATTGGGTGGACTCGATTGAAAAGTTTTCTTAAACAAAATTACCTCAAATAGAAGCGTTTTTCTCCAAATTCAACGACAAAGGTATAGAAGTTGAAGGCTATGCGCATGCTCAAAAGTTTGGAAAGAATTTGGCTGTGAAACGTTTAAAGATTACCACGAATTATATAACGTCTCTGATGTGCTGAAATAAGCCGACGTTAATGAAAATTTCAGAGATGTGTGCATGAAATACTACAATCTCGACCCCGCTTGGTATTACACTCCTCCCGGGCTTACAATAGACGCTTGTTGTACAATGACTGAAGTAAAATTAGAGCTTTTAAGCAATCCTGACATGTTTCTCATGTTTCAAAAAGGAATACGCGGTGGAATCAGCATGATTTCAAGCCGACATGGAATTTCAAATAATAAATACATGGGCGATTCTTATGATCCAACCAAAGTGTCTAAATTCATCCAGTACTTAGACGCTAACAATTTATACGGATGGGCCATGAGTAAACCTCTTCCCACTAAAGGTTTTGAATGGATGACTAAAGACGAACTTTTAAATTGGAAATCAATGCCATGCATTTTAGAAGTCGATTTGGATTACCCTGAAAATCTTCATGACGAGCACAACGATTACCCTTTGGTTCCTGAAAAAATGCTCATCAAGAAAGTAGAAAAGCTCGTTCCAAATTTAAACAACAAAAAAAATTACGTCGTCTATCACCAAAACCTGAAACTGTATAAACGATTAGGACTTAAAACTACAAAGATACATCGAGGCATCAAATTTGAATAAAGACCTTGGATGAAAGAATACATCGACCACAACACCAATTTAAGAGCAAAAGCTCCAAACGACTTTGAAAAGGAATTCTTCAAACTCATGAACAATTCAGTCTTTGGAAAAACCATTGAAAATAAATTATGTAGACGTTAGACTGGTCACTAAAGAAAAAGAAGCCAATAAATTGTCTAGAAAACCTAATTCCGAAAGTCGCACCATTTTTGATGAAAACTTAATCGCTGTTCAAATGAAAAAAAACAAAGTTGGTTTACAACAAACCTATTTATTTAGGAATGTGCATCCTGGATATAAGCAAAACTCTAATGTTTGAACATCATCACGACTACATCAAACCAAAATATAATGACCGCGCAAAACTCCTCATGACAGATACAGACTCACTCATTTACGAAATAGAAACAGAAGACTTTTATGAAAACATTGCTGGTGACGTCGAAAGTAGATTTGACACGAGCGATTTCGATAAAAACCACCCTGCCATTAAAAACGTTGGTTTCAAGATTGGCGTTAACAAAAAGGTCATCGGAATGTTCAAAGACGAAACCGGAGAAAAGTAAATTGAAGAATTTGTTGGGCTTTGACCAAAACTCTACTCTTACAAGATCCATAAAGAAAAAGAGCACAAAAAATGCAAAGGGGTCAAGAAAAATGTTGTCGATAAAAAAATAACTCCAAAAAGCCCTCATCACGCAAAAATTTAACGCGCTTATATATGGAAAAGAATTAATGCCCCAGAACCCGCATTTCTCTACTACTAGTATGTGATGTTCTTAACAAAAAGTCAGACTCTTCAGCAAAATCCATTGAACTTGAATCGCAGTTGCAAGATTCAGATGAATCTTTGAATGATTACGATGAGTTTGATGATGTATTTGACTGTAATGATGAGTCATAGAGCTCAATAGGCGTTACGTTTAATGATGATTTACAAAATAGCGTAAATATAGCCTTAACAAAGGTTCGAAAAGTGGTTCGACTGTTCCGCAAATCACCTTTTAAAAATGGCGTTTTAGAAATCTACGTAAAATATATGTTTCATAAAGATCTGAAGCTGATATTAGATGTCAAAACAGGGTGGAATAACCTTGTTGCAATCCTAGAACGATTTCTTAAAATAAAAACATGTATACTAAAAGCAATGATCGAAAATAAATTCTGGATATCTCCGAAAATGAATATGTGCTTATGAATGCTATAACCATTTCTCTGCAACCGATAAAAGTTTGAATAAAAAGACTTGGTAGAAGTAATTCTACTCTACTTGACGCAGAAGGTGTAATGATATTCATCTTAGACAATTTGGCGGAGAAAAAAAATTTGATAGCTAATAAACTGCTTCAATTTGTGGAGCAGAGAATTGAAGAACGCAGAAATGCCAGTTTAATTGGACTACTAAAATTTTTAAACAACCAAATTACTTATAATCAGATATTAAATATCAACTCCAAACTACTCTTACCGTCCAAACATTCATTAACATGCAGCAACAGCAAAAAAAAAATTATAGCAGGTTGTACATAGAGGATGCTAGTACTAGTTCATCAAATAATGAAGTTGTTGAAATGATAATGAAAGCATGGTTTCTGACCCGTCAATACCTCAACCTGTTGCTCCAAATTTATTAGGCAAAAGTATTTTGACACTTGAGCAAAAATTGGATGCGACTCTTTGTAATGTCAAACAAGTTGAAAAAGCAGTTCTAGAAGACATTAGCAATTTAAAAGACCTCACAAAAGAAATCAAAATTTTTGAGGCAACTGGAAAGCGTAGCAAAAGTTTAAAAAGAATATGCTCCACATTAAAGGCCATCAAGCCGACATCAATTGAATCTGAAAGACCTTTTTCTGCCGCGGGTCTATTTATGGGAAAAATTCGTTCACAATTAAATGGCAAATCGATTGATTGTTTATGTTTTTTAAAACAATATTTTATTTTAAATAGTTATATACATTAGCGTGCTAAGATAAATTTGTGTCAGAAACCGCATGTTATTACATCAAAAATTATGCCGGGAAATCCCAGGATAATTAAGTTACACACCGGGAATCCCAGGATGCTAAATTTACGGGAAATGAGAAACCCTATTCGTTACAAAAGTCAACAAGTACCTATCGATGGCATCAAACTGAAAGAAAAAGCACTAAAAATTGCAGAAAGTGTTGGGAGAGTCGGAGTTAAAAGCACCTGATTATTAGTTGCATAAGATCAGTTCTTTTTTGTCACACCTTGTTTCAGTTAGATAAATGCACATGGACCAGCGATCAATTTTTCCAACGTTTAATTCAAGTTAAAATTCAATTTTTTTGTTCTAGTTTTGGGAATGGCATCAGCTTTAAAACCATCTTTGGTGAAAGTACCTCCGTAATGAATGGTATGATCGCATGATGGAAAGACATTAAAATCCCAAAATTGCACCCAACACTTCAAATTTCCAAACATTAAAAATGTTTGCAAGTTTGTAGTGTTGGGTGTTATTTTGGGTTGTTTTACTAGTGCCTCCCAAAGAAAACGTACTATCTATCACGATGGGGGGGGGGGGGGGGATGGGGGCTTAGGGAAGAGAAATATCAACTTGATGTTTCTCTTCTCTAACATATGAAATTCAGCCCATGAATAAAGGCAAAACACAAGTTCTTAAAGCTTGTTATCGTCGAAAAATTGTGAGGCTGTCTGACGGTCGTTTGGTGGCGCTGTTATTGTACGCATGCGCAAACTTTACGGAAAAAAATCAAAGTTTTTAAAATGGTTACGGCCCTTAGCAACTAAAACAATTTTTTTCTGGAAACCAAGTAATTGCATATTCTCCGATACAAATAATTTTTTTTGTTGCTGTTTTAATTTAAATTAGTTTAACGATAACCCGGTTGTGTACTAAAACACTTAAAACAAGAGAAGGAACATCTAAACGTTCGTTAACATTTGTTGTTGAGAAAGATGACTGGTTAACTACACGTGATTTGTTTACATTTTTTGGACCCTAACTTCTAGGTTTTTAATCGTGGAAATCTAGCCATATTTTTTGAAAAAGTTTGAGGAGACCTTCTTCTATTTATTTCTTATGGCTGTTCATAGCATTCAATTTTTTTAATGACAAAAAAGGCATTTTTCTGCATTACCTTATTGACCATTATAGCTACATTTTATTTGCTTTTAGTAGGGACAAATAAAAGAAAAAAGGAAACATATATTATTAAGAAATGTAAAATCCTGTTGTCAAAAGTGTTTTTAAATATGAAAATTTTCGTTTTTTCTCTTTCTTTTTCGTGATTCTGGGATTAACACCCTATTTTTAGGATTAGTTTTCTGATGGTAAAATTTTTGGATGCTTTTTAACAGCTTTGTTGGGCAAGGGATAGATTGATAAATACATTTTAAATTGTTGAACTCAAGATAAATTGATTCTCCACCTTTTTTGCTATACAATCCAAAGTCAGCGCCCCATTTTTTCAAAAATATAATTGCGTGATCTTCCAACATGTGTAACTTTGGAGGCACTAAAGCCTTAGGACTACTGAGCACTAGGCCAAGTTGTACGATAAAAATGCATCAGTTCAACAATATTTTTTTCTAAAAAAAAAATGATAGCAACATGAATCATATTGTACTTTTAATCCCAGCTTTATAAGTTAAATCATCATAAATCATTAAAATTATCTCGCTGGGCATTGTTATAGTTTCAGCATACTCTTCAACCTCAATAACAATAAACACAATAAAATCCCAAAGCACTTTGAGAAACTCATTATAAACAAAAAGAAAAAGAAAAAAATCAAATAAAACTTATTAAGTTCATTTAATATTTCGGTTGTCATTGTATTTTTTGAGTAAAATATGCTATAGCATGCAGAAAATTTATGAAAGTGTAGTTTATGTTTTGTAATGATTTCGACTGCTTTCTTGTACAGACTTGTCCCAGAGAATCCTTCATCATAAAAAAGTTTTATGATGAAGGATTCTCTGGGACAAGCTTTGAAATAGAATTACATAACTTTAGCATAGAGTTTTTCTAAAAAAGAAAAATGTCTCTTTAAAAGATATATTGCATGATTTTATATTACTTGTTATTAATGTTATTAGTAATAATGTTTCAAATTTGGAATAAATTAATTTATAAAAGAAATGGAACTTGAAGCATTTTATGCACATGATTTCCAATAAAACTTTTTCCATGGTATGCTTGTCGCTGAACTTTCAGTTTTTGCAATATAGCTTCAATCTGTTGTGTGCATGATCCTCACCTTTCTTCAGCGTAGATTCAAGTTCCAGAGTATTGTATTGCTTTTAAATTAAGATGAGTTAAATAGTAGTTTCCACGAGGAAACATTGGTCAGGAATGATACAGATATAACGTGTAAATTCAGGTGGTTCTAGCCTATAAAATTTCAAAATTTTTCAATTTTTTTACTTTATAAATTTGAATAATATAATTATTGTAGATTTCAAAAATGTATATTGTTTATGTTTCTTAGTAAAAAAAATGAGCTAAAATTTTAGTCATAAGAAAATGAGTTTGTAATGATAACTCACATGTGTCTCGAATGTTTCAGAGAGATTTTATTTTGTTTTCTTACTTTCTGAGTTTTTTAACTTTGAACAAGGATATCTTTTTAACTACTTGGAGATCATACCTAAAATATTTGCACACTGTTTATTAGGTTACTTATGAGAGGTTTGACAAAAATAAGGTTTTTACAGTGTGCTGTTCTTGAGATAATGATATTGACAGCACAGATTTTGCAATAAAATTAAAAACCATTATTGAAAATGCCACCATTTTGGATCTGTAAATGCTATGAAGGGGATTCTGATCAAATCTCTTTACCAAAATAATAACCTTTTTGCAAAAATTTAGACACAAACTATAACTAGTTAAGAAGAAACTATTGTTTAAAAATGCAGTTAAAATTGCATATTAATTGCTGACTCTGCATGTTTATGCGCACATTATCAGTTTTTATTTATTTACGCTGAAAGTTTTTTCATTGTACATGAATTTAGTCAAATATTACACTTAAAATTAGGGATGCGCCGAACTCAATTTTTCGCCGAACACCGAACCCGAACGTTCGGCCATGAAATTTTACCGAACACCGAACGGTTCGGCACCGAACTCTTGCTATTTTTGAATCAAAACATTAGTTTTGAAAAATTGTGTTATTAAACATTTAACGTGTTTGTTAAAACATTAGTAAGGGTTTATAAATTTTGTATGAAAAATTATAAAGTAACTTTGAAAAGTTAATTTATTATTGGATGATTTTTTGTGGTGTAAAGAAAAGAAATGTTAACATTTCTATTTGTAGTGTAAACAAAAATGTTAACGATTTTTTTTGAAAAAAATAATACAATTATTAAAGTTAGGTAATATAAATAAATGTATAACATATAACGTAAAGGATAAAATAACATAATATGTAACATGTTGGTTATATTTTAAGATATTTTTACACAGTTTAAATTTAAAATGCTTTATTTTTGGTTAAACCTCTTTTTTATAATTTAGTAATAACATTTTAATCTTGTAAAAGTATAAAACAATGTCTTCTGAAAAAATGTCTTTTAAAAGTACTGTGTGGAAATATTTTGAAGTTTCTAAGAAAGACATTCGTTTTTGTATCTGCCTACTATGCAAAGCAATAATCTCAAGAGGTGGGAATTGTCCAAAAACATTTACCACTAGTGCAATTAGACGCCATTTAAAAAAAAAGCACCTTGTAGAGTATTTATTAGCTGAAAAAGAGTCTGATAAAAAAAAATTTATTGAAACATCAACCGTTTCTACATCAAGTGATCCAGAAATAAAAAAAACAATTAACATTAGTAGAGAGTATTAATAAAAAAAGGTTGTGGGATATTAATGACCATAGAGCAATCAAGATTCACAATTGCATTGGAGAAATGATGGTGTTGGATATTCAACCATGCACAATTGTAGAAGATCTTGGTTTTAGAAAACTAATTGAAGAGATATGCCCTAATTACCAAATACCCAGTAGGAGTTACTTTAGTGAAAAAATTGTTCCACAAATATATGGTAATCTGTTTAATTCAATCAAGAGTAATATATCTGCTGCCAGTTATATCTCCCTTACAACTGATATTTGGACAGCAAATAGTTCAAATGTTGCATTCATAAGCATGACAGCACACTGGCTCAATAATGAATTTTCCCAACAGAGAGCAGTACTCAGAGTTATGCATTTTCCAGAAAGTCACACAGGAAAAAATATAAGTGAGTATTTACATAAAGGTTTGCTAAATTTTGAAATTCCACACAAAAAAATTCACATTGTTTTACGAGATAATGCTGCCAATATGGCAGCTGGTGTTAGAGACAGTGGTTTTAAGTCTATGCCATGTTTTATACATGCAATACAGTTATGTATACATGACTCAATTTTGTCGCAACAATCTGTGAAAGAAATTTTAGTTTGTTGCAGATGTCTGGCAACACATTTTCACCATTCACCAACAGCAGCAGCAAAATTAGAAGCAATTCAGGAACAACTTGGTACAAATAAGCATAGGTTAATACAAGATGTTGCTACAAGATGGAATAGTTCCTACAATATGATTGAAAGGATGCTTGATCAAAGAGTTCCTTTGGCAACTTATACAGCTGATCATGCTACCCAATCAACATTAAGTTCATACCAATGGAGTTTATTAGATAAAGTTTTTCATATTTTAGAACCATTTAAAACTTTAACCGTTAATCTCAGCAAACGTGAAGCATTTTTATCAGATGTTATTCCTTTGATTATGGCTCTTAAAGTATTTTTTAATCAAGCATTAGTTTGTGAGGCTTTTTTAAGTATAAACACTTTCGTTGAACAATTGAAAGAGTCAGTAGACAAAAGACTGAGTACATTTTTACATGATAAGTATTTATGTCTTTCCACCTTTTGTTATCCTAGATATAAATTAATATATCAAAAGGAAGATGAGAATGTAATAAAAAATTGGCTAAATGAGCAGATGCAAGAAATACAGCAACATAATTTAGAACTTGAATCCTCTGATTCGGATTGTGAAGGACCCGCAGTAGGTGACACAAATGAAGCGTTTGTGAAACCAGTGTATCCAAAATTTATTGAATGTTTTCGGCTAGTTTCCAAACTGACAACTATAAATGAATGTGATTCCAATTTTTCAATTACTAAAGATAGCAAAAGGTTTAAAAGATCACACTCTAATGTGCAAATGATCAACATGGAGATTGAAGAGTATTTAAAACTCCCTCTTGTTATGGAAAAAGAAAGTCCTCTTTTATGGTGGAAAAATTGTGGAAACTCTTTAAAAAATTTAAAGAAAATAGCCCAAAGGTTTCTTTCAGCACCACCTTCTTCTGTTGAAAGTGAAAGACTTTTTAGTATAGGTGGCAACATTTATGAACCAAGTAGAAATAGACTATCACCAGAAAGTGGTGAAAAATTAATGTTTATACATTATAACTTTAGAGCAACAAGTGATAATTGATTTTCATGTTTTTGACATTTTATTTTTCTAAAATTACTGATTCGTGATTTTTATTACTATTACATAATAAAATTATACATTAATAACAAAATACTTAATTGGAGTGTTATTATGAAACTCCATAATAATGTGCTTCCCTAAGTTTGTTTCTTTCAAATATTTTTTATCAGTTAAACCAGTTGAGTAGCAAGCTTGTAAGAATTTCTCTGTAGAGAAATTAATTTATTTTACCCAGCAACAATAGGCATCATGTTTAACAAACTTAAGTTCAATAAAATATCTTTTTCGTTTAAATTCCAATTTCTTATTTTAAGATTAACAAATGGTGATTTTATAATATTAGATTTTTGTGATGAACTAAAACAATACCCAATTGATGTAGGGGTATTTGTTTTACAATTATTTTAGTCAAGTAATAGTTTTGGTAAATCTGTTATTCCATTTGGTCCGATTAAATTTATTCTGTATTGAAAATACATAATAAAATTTAATTTAAAACTGTATTGAAATACATTTATAAAATCTTATGTCTTTCTATGTTCAATTGGTACGCAATTTTTAATAAAAACTCTATCCATTTAAACTGTAGCTATGGTACGAATGAGTTAAATTTTATTTATATTTAGGTAAATGTATGATGATTTCCAAATTTGCATTATTGGCCGAACCTTTGCTAAGGTTCGGCCGAACCGAACGTTCGGCAAAATAGCCGAACGTTCGGCGCATCCCTACTTAAAATCAAAGGATTAGCAATTTTAGTTGTTATAGGCATTTTCAGGATTATTTAATGAAACCATTTCCATAGCAACATTCACCAGCTGTATTTGTTCATCAAGCTTAAAAATAGAACTATATACACACATACACACACACACACACACACAGATATATATATATATATATATATATATATATATATATATATATATATATATATATATATATATATATATATATATATATTTAATATATGAACTTCAATAAATACGAATTCTCTCAATACTAATTTTTTATTTTACCTAAGAAATTTTCGCTAGATTATTGATACTAGCATCTTCAGCTTTAATTACAAATATTTATTAAATTAAATTACAAACAAACATTAACGGTAATGTCACTTTTTAATGGCTTCTTTAAACTTCGCTTTAGTTGGGCTTCTTTAATATTTCGTAGGTATAAAAAGTATGGCGTCCAGAATTGCGTTTTTACATATTGACCGTCATCTAAATTCAAACCTCCATTTTTAGGTCCGCATTTGTTGAACTGAATTTCGATTGCCTCTCGAACTTTTCTTTCAAATTTTTTGGGTTCTACTTTTAGCGTCTTTACTTGATCCCATTTTATATTACATGAACATTTAATTGTATGATGGCCAATTGCAGATTGTTCTAATTTTTCTTCAAAAACATTTTTTTGGTGTTGTTTTGTTCTTGTTGCTATTTTCATTTTTGTTTCGCCGATGTATTTTTGTTTACACTCGCATTCTACCAGGTATACTCCGGGATGGCTATTTGATGGTAGTTTTGTTTTGTTGCGCGAAGTTAGTAAAGATTTAAGATTTGCACTGGATTTAAAGACTGCCCTGTAATCTAAATATCGTCTGATCAAAAAATTTAATATCTTGAAAAATATAAATTTAAAAGAAAAAGCTGAGACTCCTTCATTTCTTAAAGATGTTGTATTAAACCTATGTGAAACGGAAATACCTGAAAACCACAGGAATCTTTTAGAACTAGGACCTAAATTTGATATTTAGATTACAGGGCAGTCTTTAAATCCAGTGCAAATCTTAAATCTTTACTAACAATTACATTCAATTAAGTAAGTTCCAATATATATATATATATATATATATATATATATATATATATATATATATATATATATATATATATATATATATATATATATATATATATATATATATATATATATATATCAGGGTTGCCACCGTTATTAAAGAACAAAATTCCCTGATTTTCCCTGATTTTTTTGCTAAAATTTCACTTTTTTCTCTCTGATTTTCCCTGATTTTTTGCTAAAGTTTTGCTTTTTTCTCCCTGATTTTCCCTAATTTTTTACTAAAATATCTCCCCCTGATATTTCCAGCATTCAAACACCCAAACTTAACTTCCAAACCAAACTTCTTCATTAACCCCAAAGCATTTTTATCTCTAAAAAAACAGATACAATAATCTCCCAATGAGTAATAAACCAATCAATTTGTTTGAAAATTAAAATAAGTGATCAAATACTTCAATCAGCACATGAAATTGTTCTTTGAAAAAAATACAAAAACTACAGTAGAATATATATATATATATATATATATATATATATATATATATATATATATATATATATATATATATATATATATATAAATTACTTGTTTCTCTTACTTATTCTTCATTCTTTGCAGGTCTTCTATTTGCTCTTGATATCATGTCATGACTACTTTGATGTTGAATCTGTAATCCTTTGCCTTAAAAAATGTTGAAAATGATAGTATTTTTTTTACTATTTAGATTTAAAGTATTTATAATCTGGTAGCTCAACTTAAACCTTCCTCCACCATAATCTCCTACAATTTTAACTTGAATATCTTTTTTCAGGAATGAACTTATGATGTAAAAGACTATTACAGCTGCATAAAAACAAAAACATAAATAATTTGGCAACTTTCAAAGATGTACATATTACATAAATCTTATTTTAATGCTGTAAGCTACACTAGCAGTGATAAAACTTGCTTTAATGTGAGAGTATAGCATATGTCATTTGCAAATTGACATATGCTACATTTGCTAAACTAATTTTTTTTCTTAAGATTTTACTTTTTGCTTAGGTAACTTTAGACCTTTCAAGTGGATCAGGATGTGGAAGAATATGTGTTGATAGATCTTTTACATAACCCCAAGGTGCTAGGTTTATTTCAAACTTTCCATTCTCTTCTTTTTAAAAGGTGAAAGAAGTATTTTCAACCACATTTTCATCTCCAGAACAGGTTTCAGCAACTATTTAGAGAATACGAATTCATTAACAACGCTAGTTCCATGAGTGATGGCACTTTTACATAGTTTAGAACCAGTGCAATATGGTCATCACTTGTAAGCCATTAACGTAAAGTAAAAATATTGAATGCTTAGTAAAACTTGCTTTGTAATTTTGTATATAGACTAAATTTCAGTATTAAAAAAAAAATCTGGAAATTCTACGATCGGATTTTATTTTATTTTGATTTTAAAATTCTTAGTTTTTACCTTTATCGACAGCGGCTTTTTCAGTTCTTAACATTCGCGTGCAATTAAATTTCAAGGTTTTTTTAAGACATATGTATACTTTGCTTATTATAGGAACTATCCAAATTTACATTTTTTAAAGAAGATTTCTATTTGTAAAATTATTTGAGAAAAAGTTAGGACTGCCACTATTGATAAATCATAAATTTCTTTCATGTTTACATCGCTTTCGATTTCTATTTATGAAGCATGCGCATAATAACATAGCGCTGTTTCGCTTTATGTAAACGACCGTGGTCTCAAGGCAATCAACAAAACAGACCCCTGTTAAAAATTTCTATCCTTCTAGCAATTAAAGATCTTGTTTCTTTTTGGAATGCTGTGCCAAAGTGCACTGTTGTCAATTGTTTTAAAAGATCTGACATCAACAAATTAAACCAGTAGATGACTGAAGCTGGTGATGATGATCCGTTCAAATCTCACAGAAGAGCTTGACCGTTTGCGAGAATTAGATCATAGTATTGTCTAAGAAGAGCTCTCAGCAGAATCTTTCATTGGTTTAGGTTGCGATGTAAAAACCACAAGTTCACTAGCCAATGAATGTTTTGCTATGCAACTCAAAATAGAGTAGTGAAATACGATCCTTAGGACTAAAGCTTGAAGATCTAATGAAGATAGAAAAGATTGAAGCAAATCCAGGATACAAATTCTTTCCAAAATTGTGGCCTTATCATTGGTTTATCAGGTAGAAAATAATTTTTTTTTAGGGAAAATCAGGTAATTTCCTTATTATCAACCCACACGGTCGTTTACATAAAGCGAAACAGCGCTGTTATCATGCGCATGCTCCAGAAATAGAAACGGAAAGCGATGTAAACATGAAAAAAGTTTATGATTTATCAATAGTGGCAGTCCTAACGTTTTCTTAAATAATTTTACAAATAGAAATCTTCTTACAAAATATAAGTTGTGATAGTTTCTATTATAAGCAAAGTGTACATGTCTTAAAAAAACCTTGAAATTTAATTGCGCACGAATATTAAGAACTGAAAAAGCAGCTTGTCGATAAAGATGAAACTGAGAATTATAAAGTCAAAATAAAATAAAATCTGATCGTAGAATTTCTAGATTTTTTTTTTAATACTGAAATTTAGTCTATGTACAACATTACAAAGCAAGTTTTACAAGTGATGACAATATTGGATTGCTTTTGGCTGGTTCTAAACTATATACAAGTGCTACAACTCAAAAATTTTACAAATTCTTATTCTATAAATAGTTGCTGAAACCTGGTCTGGAAATGAAAATGTGTTTGAAAATACTCCTTTCAACTTTTACAAAGAAGAGAATGAGAAGTTTGAAATAAATCTAGCACCTTAGGGTTATTTATGGTTGTTAATCTTTTATCAAAGATTTATGGAAAATAAGGGCCTCAAGAAAAATGCAAAAAGTTTCAATAATGTCATAACAGAACCAATGTTGAAGGTATCTCTAGATCAGGTAAAATTATTTTTCTCATTTTACTCAACTTTAACTAGTGATAATTTATTTGCTTTACAATGTCACTAAAGTTAATTTAATTTTTTTAAAATTATAACTCATATGCATACATTTATATCTAGATTTCTTTAACAACTCAGCACATTGCTATTGGGATTCATTTTAAATATTTCAACATGTTTGAAGAAGTAGCCCATGACATTTGATATTTTAATGGTGTCAGAAGGAGTTTTAAAAAGTAATAGTAGCATCTGTTCTAAAAAATATCATGAATTTATGTCAAATCAAAAACACATGTCAGACCTTTAAAGTTCTATTTTTAATCTTTTTGAACAAATACAGCTGGTAAATAATGCTATGGAAATGGCTACGTTAAGTAATCCTGAAAATGTGGAAAATATTAAGTCAATTTTCTTCCCTTAGTTTGATTTTATAAAGAAAAGGAAAAAGGAAATGGTAAGCATTTCTTAAAAATGTGGCATTGACAACATGATAATGTTAAGTTCTGTTTTTTAAGAGAATTATTGTTCTGTTTTAAAGAGTGGTACTGGCCTATAAATACTAAAGCCATCAATCTTTTTTTTTTTTCAGTGTAATATTTGTTAAAAACTATGTACAATTAAAAAACATTCTGCGTAAATAAATAAAAAAATAATAATAAGTTCATAAACATGCAGGGTCAGCAATTAGTATGCAATTTTAATTGCATTTTTAAACAATGATTTCTTCATAATTAGTCATAGTTTGAGTCTATATTTTTGCAAAAAGGTTAACATGCTGATAAAGGAATTTGATCGGTATCGCCATCATAGCATTTATAGATACAAAATGGTAGTATTTTCAATAATGGTTCTTAAATTAATTTTATTTTAAAATCTGTGCTTTCTATATCAATGTTTCAAGAACAGCAAACTGTAAAGACCTTATTTTGGTTGAACCCCTTCACAGTAACCTGATAACCAGTCTGGAAAAATTTTAGGTATAATTTCCAAGTAGTTAAAAAAATATCCTTGTTCAAAGTTGAAAAACTTATTTTTTCAGAAAACAAGAAAACAAAATAAAATCTCTCTAAAACATTCAAGACACATAAGCTACCATCAAAAAAACAGTTTCTTATGACTGAAATTTTAGCTCATTTTTTTTTTACTAAGAAACATATAAACATTATATATTTATGAAATCTACAATAGTTATATTATTCAAATTTATAAAGTAAAAAAATTGGAAAATTTTGATATTTTATAGGCTAGTACCACCTTAAGCATTTAATATAATATATCTGGAAGATTCCTGACCAATTTTTTCTTGTGGAAAGTATTACTACTGTTTAACAAATCTTAATTTGAAAGCAATTATACTACTTTTATACACAAAGCAATACAATACTTTGGAGCTTGAATCTACACTGAAGTAAGGTGATGGACTATGCACAAAACAACTTGAAGCTATATAACAAAAACTGAAAGTTCAGCAACAAGCATGTGCATAAATTGCTTAAGATTCCCTTTCCTTTAAAAATGAATTTATTCCAACTAAAAATCAATTGAAATCATTACAAAATATAAGCTACTATTTCATAAATCTTCTTCATGCTGTAGCATATTCTACTCAAAAAAAAACAAAAAAACAATGACATCAGAAATATTAAATGATCTAAGAATGTTTTTTTTAATATTTTTCTTTTTCTTTCTGCTTTTAATAAGTTTCTCAAAGTGCTTTGGAATTTTATTGTGTGTATAGTTATTGAGGTTGAAGAGAATACTGAAACTATAACAATGCCTAGCAAGATAACTTTGATGATTTATTATGATTTAACTTATAAAGCTGGGATTATAAGTACAAATATTTATGTTGCTATCATTTTTTCTTTAGAAAAAAATATTGTTGAACTGATGCATTTTTATCGTACAACTTGGCCTAGTGCTCAGTAGTCCTAAGGCTTTAGTGCCTCCAAAGTTACACATGTTGGAAGATCACGCTATTTCATCTTTGAAAAAATAGGGTGCTGGCTTTGAATTATATGGTGAAAAAGGTGGAAAATTAATTCGTCCTGAGTTCAACAATTTAAAAGATATTTATTAATCTATCCCTTGCCAAACAAAGCGGTTAAAAAGCATCCAAAAATTTTACTATCAGAAAACTAATCCTAAAAGTAGGATGTTACTTCCATAATCACGAAAAAGAAAGAGAAAAAACGAAAATTTTAATAGTTAAAAATGCTTTTAGCAACAGCATTTTACATTTCTAAATAATATATAGTTTTTTTTTTGTTCTTAACTAAACGCAAATAAAATGTAGTTGTAATAGTCAATAAGGTAATGCAGAAAAGTGCCTTTTTTGTCCATTAAAAAAATTGAATGCTAAGAACAGCCAAAAGAAATAACTAGAAGAAGGTCTCCTCAAACTTTTTCAAGAAATTTGGTTCCGTTTCCACGATTAAAAACTTAGAACGTAGTGTCCAAAAAATGTAAACAAATCGCATGTAGTTAACCAGTCATCTTTCTCAACAACAAATGTTAACGAATGTTTAGATGTTCCTTCTCTTGTTTTAAGTGTTTTAGTACACAACTGGGTTATCGTTAAATTAATTCAAATTAAAACAGCAACAAAAAAATTTATTTATATCGGAGAATATGCAATTACTTGGTTTCCAGCAAAAAATTACGTTCGTTGCTAAGGGCCGTAACCATTTCAAAAACGTTGATTTTTTCCCGTAAAATTTGCGCATGCGTACAATAACATAGCGCTACCAAACGACCGTACTCATTTCTCGATATTTCGAACTTTTCCCTTAATCTCCCTAGAGTTTAAGATACCGAAAGTCAAGTGTATATAGTTTTCACATTCAATAACTTCAGACCTTTTAGGTTTACATTTGGCTGCTAGATGAGATGTCACAGAAAATTTTCGTTAAGCTTTTTTGTATTTTAAAATACTACAATTCAAATTCATTTCAAAAAGCGTTTGAGTAAAGTGTTCCTGAACTTTAGAAGAGTTTTAGGTAATTTCAAACAAATTACTATCCTAGATGAGACATGGCTTGCCTGAAACTCAACCCCTTAAGTGTCCTGCCGAAATTTTTAATTTAGAGGATTCAGAGAGCCACCTTTAACAGACCGACCCAAGTTTTAGGATAATTCTTAATCTTACAAGTAGAGAAGTTCCTGTTTTTGTCGCTAGTAAGTTGCCGCGAGAACGATACAACTGCTAATGGGGCATTGAAGGTGTATATACACTAAATTTAGATCGGATTAAAAATGTTTTGACCTTTTCAGTTATTTAATTTCAATCGTTTCTCCTATCTTAACTTGTCGACACGACAGGTTTTCTGATTTTTAATACTTGAGCGTTTTTTTGCTCCGTTTTACTAGAAATGAAAGTGTAAATCCGTATTAGTGCCCTGTCAGAAACATTTAGAACATCGTATTTAAAAATGCAATTATTACCATCAACAGTTCTCTCTTATGCGAAAAATATCAATTACTTATAGAAATACGTTCCGTTCTCCAGGAATTTTTTTTTTCATACAAGATTGACTTGAAATTTTTTCTTTCTAAAGCTGTTGAAATCAAACTATCGTGGGAGTTATTTAAGGCTTATTATTACTAGTTAAAGAAAAGAGAAAAAAAAGTAGCATGATGTTGAATTAAGTTTATGCAGTTAACAAAGGAACAGATAATGGTCGACCATCAATATTATGGTTTTTCGCCAAATAATCTGTGTGTTCCTGGTAAGGTGTCTTGCCAAAAGTAGTTTCAGCCCACATGTCAGGTGTCAAATAGGAATAAGTCCGTGAAATAGCCAAATATGTTGACATGGCTGGATAATAAAAAAAAGTATTTTATACAATTTATAGAATTTCTAGACTGTTTAAATTTAACAAAAAATATAACACCAGACTAACTGGAACATACCGAAATTTCCAACAGTAGCAGTGGTTCCACAAGCAGATGTGTAACAATCCTCAACACCAGCCATCAATAGAAGCTTCTTTGAAACACCAGCAGCTACAATTCCAGTACCACGAGGAGCAGGAATTAGTCGAACAGTAACAGACCCACATTTACCAGTAACCTAAAACCATTTAAAGGAAATGCCATGAACAAAATGTGCTAACAAAAAAAACTTTGGCTTTTCATCAAAACAAAAAAATAGTTTAAACAATAGTCTGAATACATAGCCTATGTCCAGAACAAGTATTGTTATGCATTATTTAAGATTTTGTTGTAGCTAAGTATCAGTCATATCAACAATAATCAAAATTTCAAAATTGATTTTGTTAAATCTGAAAAAACCTTACACAAACATCACAACAAAGAAGACTAGAATTCTACAACAATTACTTAGAAAGTTAGAAGAGAAAGTGAACTGAATATCTCATGGAATAAGATATTTGGATATTTTATTATCAAAATCTTTACACAAGACATTTAAGCAGCAAAATTTATTACAAGTGAGGTTGCCTAAACTAAAAGCTAGATTTTTAAAATAACAAAGTTATTCCTGCACATAATAGCAAAAGTTTATTGTTAAAATAAATTATTGAATTCCTTGTTATGTGCTCCAAAACATAAGGCTTCTAAAATACTGGCTTTGACTTCTTTAATTTAAATTATTTACAATTTATAGAGAAAATAAAATAGTAAAATTTTGGATTAACTTATTTATACAGAAACAAAAATAAAAAAAAGCACAAACCTTGCAAGGTACAGTGTGGGGTTTACCTATTCTATTGCCCCAATATCCAAGTCTGACTGGTATGATGGAGAGTTTAGCTTGAATAATAGCACCTCTAATAGCAGTTGCAACTTCTTTTGAGCATTTCACTCCCAGTCCAACATGGCAAGAATAGTCACCTATTGCAACAAAAGCCTTGAAACGAGTTCGCTGACCAGCACGAGTTTGTTTCTGAACTGGCATTATTTTTAGTACCTCATCTTTTAGAGAAGGACCCAAGAAGAAATCAATTATCTCAAACTCTTTTATAGGCAGTGAATACAAATAAATTTGCTCTAATGTCTTTATTTTAAGATCTTTGACCAGTCGCCCCAGCTTAGTTACAGGAGTCCACTCCTTGTCTTCAGATTTTCCTCCTCGGCCACCTCGACCTCCACGTCCTCTACCTCTCCCACGGCCACCTCGACCTCCACGTCCAAAACCACCTCTTCCTCTTCCACCGGCTGATCCTGAGTCTGCCATTGCTATAATAATATTATTTTGAATTTAAGGCAATTTAAATTTTCCTAGACTATTTATGAGCTTAAAATAATTTGTATTTAGGTGTCAAACCAGGTGAGCAAAGGAAGCTCAAATGGATAACTACCTAAAATTTTCTATCTGGTTTTCAAAAGCTGATTAATAACATACAATTAATCACAAAAATAATGAAACCATAATAAGCACTAAGAAATTAATTTTTCATTTTTAAAACAAACTAGATTAAGTAGCTCTATGTCTATGTAACATATGTTTAATTGCTAAATTTTCTTTTAATAGAAAATAAAACCTTTCACTGAAAAGATAATGGTTGGTTAACTAACTTAATCACTAAGTTTAAGCCTAAAGTTTAGACTATGTTATTTTAGAATTATATCTAAATGTAAGAACTAGAGATTCAATCTTAAAAATTTGTTTAGTACAACATATATTCAAGAAATCTTTTTAGCATATACTTTTATTATTTATCTTTTACATTACTAATGTTTAATCAAAAAGTAAAAACAATTTAAAAAACGTAAAAAACACAAAAACAAATATTAAAATTTACAATATAAAACTTTATGGAAAAACATGTTTCATAATTTTTGGCTTGTTCAATTCACACCATACTTTGACTTAAGCTCTTCGACTAGTGTAATATATTCAGCCTCGGCGTCTTCTTTGGATTTTCCTTTTAAAGAACTCCATGCATCCCATTTATATTTTCCGTTAATATCTAATATTCCTGGACGAGCTATGTTAACATCACCTATTGTGGCTTGTTTATAAAGTCCATAAATTTTCAGCATTTCATCGCTGGTTGGTTGAGAAGCAAGAGTTTTAACTTCGGCCGCAGCAGTCTCGAAGGCAGACATTTTCAGGTAAAGAGCTTCCAACAGAAAAACTAAAAGAAAAATTCACCTGAGCTTAATGTAGCAAAACTAGTTAATCAAGTTTTAAAGTGAATATTTTTTTTTAAACTTAGCACAATCAAAGCTGCTGTCGAAAGCTCTTACCGCGAAAATGTCCACTAGAAACACCTTCTTTTATAAGAAGGCAAATAACAAGTTTTTAAGGTAAGGAAACATAGTTTTTAAAGAAATAAGTCAATAACTAAATATGAAAGTTGATATTTCTAAACAAAACATCTCTATCAAAAGTTAAGCAAAGATAAAATGGCATATGATTACTTACGTGTGTTCGGATTTTGAATTTATGCAAAAAGAACAAATGTGTAGTTAAACGCTTTAAATAAAAAGAGGCGCAATTCTAAATTCAGTGCCAAGTGAATCTAGTGAAATAAGAATTCGTGTAAAAAATTGGCTCTTTTGTCGGAATAAGCTCAATACAAAAACGGCGACGTACTTTTTACGTCACACACCAGCAGAGAATAAAAGAAAAAAGCTGGTAAAAATCTTTTTTTTTTTTTTTTTTTATTTGCTTTTAAAAATAGATATCTAATCCAACAACTTGCTGAGATATATAATAATTTCTTCAAAATACTACACACCTTTTTAAAAAGCAATACAAACTTCTTAATTTGGTGCAAAAAAAAAAAACGTACAAAATTTTGATGAGGAGACGCAACTCAACTTTTAGACACGGCGATCTTTCGTTTATGGATTTTCCTAATATCCGTGGATCTGGAAATTACCAAATAGTGAAACAACTCCATGTAACCTATTTAAAATGTTTTATACAATGCGAATTCACCTTACTTTGTAAACAAAAACTTGTGCGTTATACAGTCAGAACGTTGTTTTTTTGTTTTCAAAAAAAAAAAAAAATTGTTTTGACAAATAAAATGCAAATAAAATTCACTTTTAAGATTATCGACGTTCGGCGGCAGATTACCGACGTTCGGGGGCATTTAAAAATACACACGAAGGAACAAAGGAATTTTGATTTTTTTTTTGACAATTAGGAAATATAAGACCTGTTTTATTAAGAAAAGTAGAAAGAGAAAGGTTTGTTATTTTTATTATGTAGAATTTACTATTTAAAAAATCACTCTTTTTTTAGAACTTTTAGCCAAATACGTCACGAGATTCCAGGTCTGCAAAATTATTTAACTTTAAAGAAATAATTGCGTGTCTGTATTTTGTTCAAATAAATAAAGACATAATTTCTTTCTGTATTTTGTTTCGTTATAAAAAACTTGGTGTTTTTACTGTGGACCAGTACCTAAGTTTTCAATATATATATAACTTTAGAAGATTCTGGAGATATTTATTTTCTTTTTTAAACAAAGGAATTATTAAGTATTATTCTCAACTGGAGAATGCTGTTAGTTATGTTATTAATAATGAAACAGATTCTAAGCGAGCAAGTTATATTAGGCATCAAGTCACCAAAACCAATTGAACGACAAAATTATGGATTAGTTCTCAAAGTTTTTTGTGATGAAACAGTTGCAGCATTACGTGTAAAAATTCCTGAAGCTAAAGATACTGCACTTTTTATTGGAACAGTTGTTAAGTGATGGCTTATTGTCAACAGTAAAGTGAAAGGTCTATATATATTAGATTAAATGATATTCGAAGAAAGCCTATTACTTCAGTCAATGATTAGCAAATAGATTTCTTAGAGAACTATATTTCTTATCTTGCTGAAAGTTTGAAATGCTTAAATTCAAAATTAAGGAGAGAAAAAGTTAACAATGGATACTGTGAGTGCTTTGCAAAAAAATTTAAAAAGATTAGCAAGCTGTGCCAAGTATTTGTTGAATTGCAGTGTATCTTATGTATTGCTAGGACAAATGCAATCAGATGCACTAGAAAAATAGTTTAGGAAATATCAGCAAGGGTCAGGTGGCACATATCTGATAACTGTGCAAAAATGTTATTCAAAAATTTGGAATCGGCAAAACTTGTCATTTGATAGACGAGCAAGCAGATTTTACAATATTTCCTCCTGCTGACCACCACTGTGATAACTGTGAACTTGATGTGTAGTTTGATATGTCAATATGTGAAAATTGTGAGGTTCAGTTGCCAAATGAATGCAAAAAAGGGCTTTTATATATTGCAGGTTTTATTGCTTACAAACTTCCGGAATTACATTCAATTTTAGAAAAAACAGACACCTTTGATATGTTTCAAGAAAATGGAACTTTGATTAGTTCTTTGAACAGGGGAAGACTAAGAGAACCTTCTGACAATTTAGTCTAATTTGTTATTTATTGTTTTTTAATATTTGAAGTGACACTAGTGAATAAAGTTTTACCATTGCTGTGCAAGAGAGGATTAATTGACATTTTTATTAACTGCAATAGTAAATTTCAATTGCTTGTTCGAAGTGTTAAAAAATTTTGCTGCATTTTAGCAAACATTTCTTTAAACAATTATTGTAAAAAACACTCTGAAGATTTTGGGAAGGAATGTTTAATAAAACAAGTAAAACTTTCAACTTCAAAATAAAATACTTCGAGTTAAAAAAAGTTAAAATAATTTTAATAAAATAAAGTTAACATATTTGTTTGTTTTTATCAAAAAATTTATTATTTGTATTACAAGTGTTAAACAGCTAAAATAAACATATAGTTATAAAAATGAGATTTAGTCATTTTTAGCTAAAGTCTTTAAATTTTTATTATAATTAACTTATTTATAAACGTAAAAAAAATTTCTACAGTATTTGCTTCCGAAATTTAATCAAAATGTTTTGTTCTAATAAAGCTCTTTATTTGTTTCTGAAGTTTGTTTACAAAAGCAAGGATAAAAAATAATTTTAACCGTAAAAAAGTTGGCCTTCGCTAATTTTACGGAAAATGAGCTGTTGTAGCCTGTTTGAGAAGGCCTTGAAATTACGGAATGAAAAATCTTATAAAAATAAGGCCGAATGATAAAACACGGACGATCTCGAAAAATTTACTTCACCCTTTTCCCGTTTATGTTGCATATTTGCAACAAATGATTTGCTAATAATTTTTTTGGTTATAAAGTTTACCCACAACATTAGGAGTTTTGAAATATGTATTTTAGATCTTTCTATTTTTATTTTGACGCAATATAACCACAATAACATTTTCTTTTGAATAATGGCAGCTCAAAAGAGAAGTGCTATTTTTAGTAAGTTTTAGTTACTATCGTTAATGCTCATTTTTGAATATAGGAAAACCCATGCTGACGCTTAAAACTTTTTAATTGTTATGTGCTATGATTGAAGTTTTATATTCGTGTCATTATAAACTAAAACAAGCATAAGATATTGTTAGATTTACCTCCTAATTTATTTGTTGCAAATGTGCAACATTGTCGGATCAAGGTATAAAAAATGATCATTTTTTTTTACTATATGATTTCTCTGGTAGCTCCTACAAAAACTTGTAGAATTCGAAATTTTACTGTACAAGAAGCTGTTAATTACGTACTTGAACCAGATTCTGATTCTGAGTTATCAGACTTAGTGAAATCAGATGAATCAGGGAATGAGGCAGAACTTGAAATTGGCAATGTTGTTTTCAGTTCTGAAGAATCTGAGTGAGTCAGTTTTGATTACCATTGATTTGCTTTGAGAATTGATGTAAATTTACATTAATTTTTTTATCTTTAGGACTGAAGAAGAAGAAGAAGAAGAAGAAGAAGAAGAAGAAGAAGAAGAAGAAGAAGAAGAAGAAGAAGAAGAAGAAGAAGAAGAAGAAGAAGAAGAAGAAGAAGAAGAAGAAGAAGAAGAAGAAGAAGAAGAAGAAGAAGAAGAAGAAGAAGAAGAAGAAGAAGAAGAAGAAGAAGAAGAAGAAGAAGAAGAAGAAGAAGAAGAAGAAGAAGAAGAAGAAGAAGAAGAAGAAGAAGAAGAAGAAGAAGAAGAAGAAGAAGAAGAAGAAGAAGAAGAAGAAGAAGAAGAAGAAGAAGAAGAAGAAGAAGAAGAAGAAGAAGAAGAAGAAGAAGAAGAAGAAGAAGAAGAAGAAGAAGAAGAAGAAGAAGAAGAAGAAGAAGAAGAAGAAGAAGAAGAAGAAGAAGAAGAAGAAGAAGAAGAAGAAGAAGAAGAAGAAGAAGAAGAAGAAGAAGAAGAAGAAGAAGAAGAAGAAGAAGAAGAAGAAGAAGAAGAAGAAGAAGAAGAAGAAGAAGAAGAAGAAGAAGAAGAAGAAGAAGAAGAAGAAGAAGAAGAAGAAGAAGAAGAAGAAGAAGAAGAAGAAGAAGAAGAAGAAGAAGAAGAAGAAGAAGAAGAAGAAGAAGAAGAAGAAGAAGAAGAAGAAGAAGAAGAAGAAGAAGAAGAAGAAGAAGAAGAAGAAGAAGAAGAAGAAGAAGAAGAAGAAGAAGAAGAAGAAGAAGAAGAAGAAGAAGAAGAAGAAGAAGAAGAAGAAGAAGAAGAAGAAGAAGAAGAAGAAGAAGAAGAAGAAGAAGAAGAAGAAGAAGAAGAAGAAGAAGAAGAAGAAGAAGAAGAAGAAGAAGAAGAAGAAGAAGAAGAAGAAGAAGAAGAAGAAGAAGAAGAAGAAGAAGAAGAAGAAGAAGAAGAAGAAGAAGAAGAAGAAGAAGAAGAAGAAGAAGAAGAAGAAGAAGAAGAAGAAGAAGAAGAAGAAGAAGAAGAAGAAGAAGAAGAAGAAGAAGAAGAAGAAGAAGAAGAAGAAGAAGAAGAAGAAGAAGAAGAAGAAGAAGAAGAAGAAGAAGAAGAAGAAGAAGAAGAAGAAGAAGAAGAAGAAGAAGAAGAAGAAGAAGAAGAAGAAGAAGAAGAAGAAGAAGAAGAAGAAGAAGAAGAAGAAGAAGAAGAAGAAGAAGAAGAAGAAGAAGAAGAAGAAGAAGAAGAAGAAGAAGAAGAAGAAGAAGAAGAAGAAGAAGAAGAAGAAGAAGAAGAAGAAGAAGAAGAAGAAGAAGAAGAAGAAGAAGAAGAAGAAGAAGAAGAAGAAGAAGAAGAAGAAGAAGAAGAAGAAGAAGAAGAAGAAGAAGAAGAAGAAGAAGAAGAAGAAGAAGAAGAAGAAGAAGAAGAAGAAGAAGAAGAAGAAGAAGAAGAAGAAGAAGAAGAAGAAGAAGAAGAAGAAGAAGAAGAAGAAGAAGAAGAAGAAGAAGAAGAAGAAGAAGAAGAAGAAGAAGAAGAAGAAGAAGAAGAAGAAGAAGAAGAAGAAGAAGAAGAAGAAGAAGAAGAAGAAGAAGAAGAAGAAGAAGAAAGTGGTTTTTCACCATTCAACATGACTTTAGGATCCGAAGAGTCATGGTATGTATCAATTTGAATAATGAATCTCATATTTAAAAAATTATATATATACATATTTCCAAAATGTGAGATTCTTTATTCAAATTGATAAATATAATGCCTCTTTAAATCCAAAAGTATATTTCAAGCAATATGTATAATATATATATATATATATATATATATATATATATATATATATATATATATATATATATATATATATATATATATATATATATATATATATATATATATATATATTATACATATTACTTAAAATAAATTTTAGTGATTATGAGGATGATGTGATTCTGTAGAAAAGAAAGTCTGCAAAGAAGCCGGTCTATAAATGGAGGAAAACGCAACTACCAATATTTGATGCAGCGTTCCAAGGAGCGGAATTTTCTCTACCAAAACGCAATGACATGACACCATTTGAGTATTTTAAACTATTTTGGGATGATAGCATCACCCAGAACTTAGTTGAACAAACTAATCTCTATAGTGTCCAGGTAACAGGCACTAGTATAGCCACAAACTTAAAAGAGATTGAGCAATTCTTAGGTGTTCAGATGTTGATGTCATTAGTTCGCCTCCCTAGCTATGAATCGTTTTGGTCAACAGAACTTCGATGCGATGCTGTTGCTGATGTTATGAATTTAAAGCGTTATGAATGTCTTAGAAGGTTCTTGCATGCAGTGGACAATACTACAAAAAATAAACACTCTGGCAAATTGTTTAAGGTTAAACCTGTATTAGATGCTGTTCGTAATAACTGCATCAAAATTGAACAAGAGCAAGAGCAATCGGTAGATGAGCAAATGATACCTGCAAAAACAAAACTCAGTGGGATATGTCAGTATATGCCCAAAAAAATCCACAAATGGGGTTTTAAAAATTTTGTTAGAGCAGGAAAGTCAGGCATAATATGCGACTTTTTCATCTACGCAGGTGCTACTAGTGCAGGTGGCCAAACTTGCGGTGCTGAGGATATAATACTTCGACTAGTTCAAGAAATGCCTAAACACAAAAACTTCCGTATATACTTTGACAACTGGTTTTCTACATTGCCATTAATTAATAAACTGAAAACTATGGGAAACGAAAGTCAAATGGTTTGACAGCAAAAAGAAAGTATATGTTGATGTCAAAACTCCTGATATTGTTGTTGCATACAATGCGTCAATGGGAGGAGTAGATCTGGCAGACATGCTGATACCATTATACCGCACGAGAATAAACACTAAAAAACGGTGGTACTTAAAATTGATTTTTCACTGCATTGACATATCAAAGATAAATGCTTGGTTGTTATACCGAAGGCACTGTACTAAACTTCAAGTGCCTAAAAAAAACAGCTGACTTTAAGAAGATTTATTTTACAGGTAGCAACAGCGTTGAAGCTCAAAGACAAAGATCCAAAAAAAAAAGTTGGTCCCAAAAGAAGTTTCTCACCTTTAAAGACGCTCGGAAGAAAGCCATCAAACCCAAAACCAATTAGTGATATAAGATATGATGGATTCTGCCACTGGCCCGAAATCAAGGATAAAAGGGGGCGGTGCAGAGTATGTAACATGACCTGTTCTTTTGCTTGTTCAAAATGTAAAATACAACTTTGTTTGAACAAGGATAGAAACTGCTTCAAAGACTTCCATGTACAATAAAATTAGATAATATATAACTATAGTAAAAAGAAATTATTTTAAAACTACAACGGTCTATTAAACATGCCTGAATTTACCCATATTATTATTATTATTATCATTTTTTTTTAAAAAAAAAGCGTTATTTTCTATACCTCTTTTCGGCAAAGTTGCATATATGCAACAAATCATAAAACAATAATAATTATCAAAAAGATTTATTTTGTGTTTTTTTCTAGCACATAATACCATATTCTTACAAAAAATTCATTAAAAAAATTTTTTTAGTAGTTTGATCATAATGTGCCAGATAGAGGGTTAATAAGTCAAAAAGAAGATCGCCGTGAGATTTACAGATCAAGTTTTATGCCTTTTCATATAAAAGCAAAATCTTTTGAAACAACTAAATTTTTGATTAAGAATAAAAAATAAAGCGTTAAAATTTTGTAATTAATTTCAGAAAAACTTAAAATAATAATTTCTAAGCAAAATATTTTGGTTATTATTAAGGTTGCCAATATTGTACTCTCTAAGACCAAATTAAAAAATGTCGGCAATCTACTGAGTGGAAACATGGATTTTCAATTGTATTTCATAATTTAGGGATTGCTTGTTGTAAAGATGTTAAAAAAACTCAAAATTTAAAAGCGTTAAGTCTCGAAAAATCAAATTAAAAAAATAGCGCCAAGAGTACAATTAAGGAAACTAGATCCTTAATTGTATCATTGTAATCCAATATTTTACCACTTTCTTAATTTCAAATACTTAACAATTTCGCAAATATTTTATGATTTTAGATTTAAGGGATTAAAAGAACTGATTAAAACGAATGGTTTTTGTAAAATCAGCGATTGGAAATATTCTGATGTAACATAACATAACACCTAACAGCCCATTATATAATGAAATGAAGTTTTTTATTTAATAAACTTTATGCAAATTGAACTTTTTTTTCTTCTGGAAAATACCGAAAACAGGTATCACGACATATGGTACAATTTTTATTTAAATTGTATGTTTACCAATGGATTAGCTAGGATTAGAATAGAGGAGGAAGGCAGATATTAAAAAAATAGTTATACTAAATAATGTAAAACAATATATACTATATCTGTTTTAAAAACAATTATACTAAATAATGTAAAATAGAATACATAAAAACTTTATTTTTGGCAAAAGTTGCAATTATATTGTTTCTGTTTTTGATTAACACTTGCACAGTCAACATGACACCAGCCTTGACAAGCAAGACATTTTATCATATTCTTTTTTATATTTTCTTTACAAAGGTAACAAAACCAGCTTTCACTATGAAGAAATGTATTTGCATGCTTGAATTTTTTTACAACATTTCTGCCCTGTTCTATCTTTTTACTTGATATTGGTAAAACTGAATTAGAGAGTGCATCTTTATAAGGACTACTGGTCAATACAAGAGTAATACTGGAATTTTTCATTTCTTTGTTTAAGTGGTAAAGTTCGTATTAGAAGCATGGATATTTCTTTAATTGGAATCTCAAAGGAAATTTGTTAAACTTTACACGCCTTTTTTAGCGGTCAGAATGGTAGCATCGGTACAATTTAGGATCTGCCTTGAGGTACACTTTACGCAACTAATCTGACATTCAGTTGATTAAAAAATTTGACAACAAATAATAAGGTATTTTAAATTCTAGATAGTTATTTTGAATTTAGATAAATTATGCTTTAACTTAAATACACTGAATAAATTTTATCTTCTACTTTCTTTAGTGAAATACGCTTAGCCATAAATCCCTAAAATAAGAAATCTCCAATAACAAACCAACAAAAGTTTACTCCGGCCTTAATGCAGTTGGATGACAAAAAAAAAACAGTTGACTCCTTAATTTCATTCAGCAAAGATAAAAAATAAGTTAAAAAATTTCTTGTGGGTTGTAAAAATAACGAGTTATGTTAAAAGTACAATATTAGCAACCTTACCCTACCTCTTGGGATTACCCATATATTTAAAAATTCATTGCTTAATCTGCTTCATTTTTTGTAAGAGTTCTTAAAACTTTAAAGCCTTTTCTTTTTTTTTTCATTTACCGCCCTAAAAATTTAAGAATAAATAAGCAAATGTTCATTTTTGGATAAATTTTGCAAAGAAACAAAAGCAATGTTACCGCACAAAAATTTATTAAGAAACAAAAATTATGAAAAAAGTCATTTAATTCCTAAATTCGAGGAATAAATTTTCAACAACAATCACCAGATTCTCCTTTTGATGAGATTTTGAATTACAGGTAAATGCACCACAAAGACTAAGGCGCCGCAAAAACCATGCAATCAAAAAAAAGAATAGGAAAGACTACGAAGAGAGATTTTTTTTTTTTAAAAAAGAAAAAAAAAAACAGAAGTAAAAGTAAAATAGTGTTTAAGGATATTTTAAATTATTATTTGATGCATGTTAGAATGACACGCACTTTTGCTGTTAAACGTTTCAAGGGTGGATGCATGTTAGAATGACCACGCACTTTTGCTGTTAAACGTTTCAGGGGCGGATGCTGCAGAATGCCATAATGTCTTAAAAGAATAAAACCACAAACACAGAACTTTCCTTCTTTCTTTTCTAGTAATTAATTTAAATCTTCATCTTTTAGTGGTTAATCTAAATTGTAATTCTAATAAATTATTTAGCTTTTAATTCTCTTTAATAGTCCCGTTTTATGGGTCTTATAATATAGTTCGCAAGCTATATACTTTTTCTCAAAATAAACAAAAATATTTGAAATACCATTCTTTAGAGAATGGTATTTCAAAAATTTTTGTTTATTTTGAAGGAAACAAAATTTCGAACATAAAATAATTTTGTTTTGTTTTCACAATCGCTTGTCTGAGCCTAATCATCATGTAAAACACTAAACGTATAAAACCAAATGTAAAGAGGTTGTAAGTCAAGGAACATTCAGTAAATAAAACGGCGGTTGAGGTTTGGAGTTTATAAAAAGCTTTCAAAAAAACAACAAATTAAGAACTATTTTAAATCAAAGAAGAAAAGAATTTTATAGGGAAATTGGGCAAATTATTTTATTACTTATTTTGAAATGAAACGAATTTAGAAAAAGGTTGGGTTGGTATTTTTTCCTTACTTAATATGGTAAGTATTTTTCAAACTGGTGCCAAGGACTACTATACGGAAGGACGCGCAAAGTCGATTTCCTGACTCCGCTAGCGAAGGCCATTCAATATTTCTCACTAAACTCTTATTTAACTAAATTTGGCCGAAATAACGTTTTATAAAATCAAATTACTGAAATATTATTAAAATAATTTTGCGTTATTGTTAATAAAAAATTAATAACAAATTAAAAACTTATTTAAAAAAGCATAAAAGATCAATATAAAAAAATTCCTCTATAAAAAAACGTAAACATTATATCCTCTAGAGACTTTTTAACAAAGTGAAAACTTTAAAAAAAACAACATGAATTTAATATAATAAACTTCTTAAAAAAAGAAACAACAAAATATTATATATATATCATAATGACATTATTCAGCTAGGCGTGCCTTCTTAATTGATATCTGATAAAGACATGCATTTTTCGTTTGGTCTTTGTCCAAATTCTGCATTCCATGCAGGAGAACATTTGCCAAACGCCTGAAAAGGCTTTTTGAAGATAAACCTAAATCATAGTATGTGTCCATTACAGAAAGAATGTTTATAAGTCTTTTTCTACAACATGCTCTGTGTTTTTTTTTCTTTTACAAAGCATAAACAAATTTTAACTAGCTGATAGGTACACTCATGTAGGACTGTCAAATATCCCCTTGAAACTTCCTCAATAAAGTCTTTAGCTTCATTTGTTAGTTTAGGTTCATCATCTGGATAAACTAGTTCACCTTCACATTTTTTCTCAAGCCACCCTGCCACATAGGCAGCAGAGTTCTCTTCAGTTTCAAAAAGACTCACATCATAAATGCATGTTTCAATTGAGGTTGCATCTTCAATACTAATTGGACCCTCGCATATGTGACTTTTTCTATTGGGTTGCCCTACTTCCACTGATTCTAAAAATGATGCAGCAAATCGAGCTAAACGCTTTTTAAAAGCAGAGAAAACATCACCAGCTGCCATAAAAGCATTTGCCCCTGTTGATTGTCTATAAACAGAAAATTCTCCTTATATTCTGTCACTTTGTAGCTCACGAAGCAAAACATAATCATAACCAACTGAAAACAAATGCTTGCAGATAGCTATCAACCCTTCAGTAGTTTGCACAAGGGCTTTTTTGGTATCATGGGTAACACACTGAACTCGTTCAGGTCCATGTCCTGATTTCATACATTTTAATATGTCTAAAAACAATTGAAGATTATTTGAATCTTTATCTTGCACAGATCGGTTGTGATCTCTCAGCGTAATATCTTGCCCTTTTGCAGAAACATTAACAATGTTCCACCAATCTAAAATATTCTGAATAAAAGAGGAGGTTTCATAAGCTTCTTTTAGTTTTAGGGCAGCTACTACTTTCTCATTAAATACTCTTAAAACATGTTGCACATTCTATAGTTGAAGTCTCGAAGGATAAACAGCGGCATAGGATAAAGGAACTGATTTTAAAAAGTTCTCTTTCTCATATTGATATAGACCTTTCACATCTGAAAATGAAGCTATGGTTTTATTATCTAAAGATATCTTTTGACACTTTTCAGAAATCCAGTTATTTTGTAGGCATTTAAGTAGATGAACTGTGTCAAACAAAAGAAACCAAACACAATGATTGTCTAATGGATGAATGGCATGATAGTCAGTAATTTTGTTAAATATTTTGCAGTATTGCTGATTGATTTTATGATTATCAGTTACAGATCCTAAAACTATTCCACCGTGTTTTTCAATTATAATAGTAGCTTCTTTCACAACAATGAACTGATACAATGATGTTAGTTTGTGAACAGGAGTAACAGAAATCATTAAACTAGGTCCGCCATGTAAGCATTTCATCATAACACATAGCATAGAGGTTGCATTGGATTCTGGATCATTTTTTGCCATCCCATTTAAAACTCCACATGAATAAGCAACTGTTGGTCTAATATTTTACCTCGTCAACTATCAAAATAACATTTTTCTGGTAATTATTCTTTACTTTTTCAAATGTTTTTTGTAAAACCTGATCAATGTTAGTGGCAAAAATTATAGACTGCAGCTTTCTTTTACTTGGAAGGACTAAAAAATCACGAAGTTGATGGTAGTTGCAGTTATAAAAAGACTCGATTGCAAAGCAATAATCAGCTATAGAGAAACTTTTGTTATGCAAGAGTCTAAATTGTCTTGTAATGAAATTCAATTTCTTTTGCTTAATATCATCATCTAATTCAAATTCATTTTCTGAAAGAGTATTTGACACCTTTTCAATAACATCATTAACATGGAGTTTATAATTATGAACTAAATTAATTGCTTCGAAAAATTGTGAGTAGAAGATTAAGCCATTGTTTGGATTCAATATATTACCTAAAGAAACACTAATTCCATGTTTAAAAGCAGAAAAAGTTAGTGGTGAACACAAGGTACACTTATCATAAACAATAATTGTCATAAAACTCTCTTTGAAATCTTTTGACATAAAAATGCATAAGAATTTATCCTCTTGTCGAGATATTACTATATTTTCAAACTTTTTGTGTAATTCGGTGTCAGGATAAAAATCAGAAAACGAATTTATTCTATCTTTTTTGATGAAATACTTCAATTGCTGATCCTCAGGCTCAGATTGGCGAAGCACAGGCTTTGGTGTTGGTAAACAAGAAAAAGGAACATTTTTAATACTTGGTGCACATGCTGGTCTATAGTATAGCCACCAGGCACCTTTATCATTTATGTATTTTCAGGCCAATGTTTTTCACATATAAAGAATTTAGATGGCTCCATAATAAAATTTTTACGTGAAGGAAGCACGTTAACCCATCTCTGTTTCTCAACTTCATCTTTAGGTAATTTAGAAACACGACACTTATTAAATTTATTATAATTCCCTGTACAATTTACACCGCCACATTTGTTCACCATAATAAAAGTAAAAGATTTTCAAAAATTATTACTGGAACGTAAAAGAACACTACAACTTTGATAAAAACAATGCCCTTCGCTAGCGGAGTCAGGAAATCGACTTTGCGCGTCCTGTATAGTAGTCCTTGACTGGGGCGCTACTGCAGTTTCTCTCCCCCCCCCCCCCCCCCCTTTTTTTTTTATGATTGATTATGATAGAAAATTTTATGCTGATTCAGAAAAATATAAAAACATAGGCCTGAAAATCAACGGAAAGTGCTCTAATTCGAAGTCAAAGTTGTAAAAAATCCCACTAAAAACCCTAATATTCGCCATTTTTTTTCAAACCGCTTTCATTTTTAACGAAAACTAATTACCGTTACATTGCGCAATAAACAGACCTGGTTTCCATCAGCCTTTGCATTACTGTTTTAAAGTATTATAACGAAATTGTTATAACGAAATGAAATTAATGGAAGATTTCAAATAAATGTTGAACGTAGAATTTGAGAATGCAGACAAACTGATGAATAATTATCATTATATCGTACGCTGGTTTTTTTATTAAAAAAAAAAGGTTTAAAGGTTACTATTTCTAAATTTTACATGTGATAAAACAACAATGAACTAAGTTTCAAAAGTTTTTCTTTTAGGAAAAAAAAACTGTTGATTTCTTTTTTAAAAATTATTACAAAAGGACATTACTTGCAATATAGTTTATTCTCTAATAAATCAAAAAACGGCTATTTTCATTGCCACAAAAACTTGCCCAAGATAAACATACTTTAACAACTTTTTTAACGTAAAAACCATGCTACTAATGTACAATGATATATAAATACATAGATGTCTAACTCCGTAAAAATACCGTTAGGAAATATGAGGCTTTTTTTTGTAGCGGAAGCCATATTGAATACTGGCAAAACATCGTAAATTAGCGATGAAGCTCTGAATTAGTTTTACAAGAAATTATAAACACTAAGTGTTTATAATTTCTTGTAAATAGGTCTGACCTGTTTAGATTTATTTATTAAAAATGGCACAATGTAATCTTGTTAGTATAGTTAATGTTGCGCTTTTGCAGAAGAAGTTGATTATAATTACTTAATCTGGATGTTATTTTTATAATAGTAAACTTAAAGTAGTTGATATTACTTTAAAGTTATAGTTATAAAAATAAGTTAATTACCTTGGAAAGAAGCTATTATTTATGATATGCTTTGAAAAAACTGGACATGGCTTGGATTAAGGAGGTATTTAGTAAATACTCTATTACCAGTACACAATAAGTTAACTATTAACAATAGTATTCCCATACTATTATATATATTATATCATATACAATTATACAATATATGTATATATATATACACACACACACATACATATTTATTTACATATATACACAAAACCTGGTTTTGGAGATATTTTAAAAAAAAATTATTATATGTTAAAATATATAATTTTAACATATAATAAATTTTTTTTTCATAAAAATAGAATATATTAGAAAACGAAACTATTTGCATCATCTCCAAAACAATTTTACTTCCCTTTTAAATTTAACAAATATTTATATGCCTTTAAATAAAATTATTTCATAAAACGTAAACCAATTTTTTTTTATGGAGAATATCGTTAGTATACTGTTTTCCATAACAAAATAGATGAATTGAGAGATATTTATTAATTATCTTTTTCAAAAGTTGAGAGGAGTGCATATCTTCAGTTAAAATCTCGTGATTTTAATCATGCTCATTTAGTTCCGGAAACAACTTTTCACATGCAAGCTCTTGATTAATTTTATAAACCATTAAGGATTTCAAGTTTTTTTGTGAAGAAGTGGTTAACATTGTTGAATTCAGGCCTATAATAAAAACTCTGAAAATTTGCTCACATTTTTCAATAATTTTAATGACACTAATAGATGGTATATTTAATCCACCAAGATTTTTTAAAATTTTAAAAGATAACCACGATGATTTGTAAAATACTGTGTAGTCACAATCACAAACTAAATTATCTGGTTTGTTAAGTGCTTCAGCACATATGCAACAAGTTATTTTCTTTTTAAGATTTCTAACAATATAACCAGCTATATAACCAAGTATTGTTTCTTTGTATATTGATGTCAAAATCTCTTCTAGGCTATTTGATAAATTTTCAATTATATTTTTATCTTCATCTTTTAATTCTGTTTCTATGATTGGAGATCTGGTTTTACTCCATTTCAATGAAAATATTGAACCACCTAAATTTTTTTCAAAAGTGAGGCAATTTGCATGCTTTGAACCAATCAGAAAGTTTTTTAAAAGAATTTTTTTGATACTTGCCTTTAATTGAATAATATTTGGATTATTATTAAAACCATTTTTTCCTCTAATACAAGCAAACAGCAATTCAAAGTGATCTTGAGACATTTTGTAGGTCAACACATATTTGAATGAATTTTCTGATCTTGATATTCATCAGTTAGGTTAGCGAAATATTTAACTGACTTTTCAATAATATTAAACAAATGGATTTTGTCATTAAGAAATAAGGTTTTTTTTTTAATCTTTGCCAAATGGACTTCTTGAATTAAGTAAATCAAAAAGTTGAATAATTGTTCTTATAAATCTAATGTTTTAGCATATGGCAAGGATCAGGAATAAAATAAATAACTTTATCATAAGATTCAATATTGAAATGAGTTTTCATATTTTCAACTTTATCAAACAAACAACCAAGACTTTTCATTGCACTAAAATTAGAAAAAACACCATCACAAGTTACGCTGTGAACATCTATACAATGTTGAATACACAAATTAATTGCTTTAGTTAGAAGACAAACCAAGTTTGTTGTTGAAATCTTTTAACATAGAACATAACCGATAGGACATTTCCAATGACTTCGAAGTCCAACAAGCATAAAGCTCGCTATTTTTTAAAGGGAATTGAAAAGATATCGCAACACCTTTAGTAAATCGGTTGACACAACCATAACCAGAGCAAAATGAGATGTTTTTTAAAAATATTATGAAATCTTTTTTGCGTTTTTTGCCAGTATTCAATATGGCTTCCAATAAACAAATTTGCCTCACAACCGCGGCTCGAGTTAGATATCTATGTAATATATATCATTGCTAATGTATTGCTTTTGTCAGCAAAAAGATCATTAACTTATTATTTTCAAAATGGCGAATATTAGGGTTTTTAGTGGGATTTTTTACAACTTTGACTTCGAATTAGAGCACTTTCCGTTAATTTTCAGGCCTATGTTTTTATATTTTTCTGAATCAGCATAAAATTTTCTATCATAATCAATCATAAAAAAAAAAAAAGGGGGGGGGGGGGGGGAGAAACTGCAGTAGCGCCCTTGACTGGTGCCTATATAATGATTTATATTTATATAGAAAATTCTATAATTTTTTTTTATTACAATATTAAAAAGTTTATTTACATTAGAAAGAAGAAAAACCGGAATGGTTGGCATATTCAGTCCTAGATCCTTTTTTTGTGCATTGGAATAATTTTGGCACTGGAATAATTTTGTTTGAAAACGAGAGGAAAATGTTTTTCAAGATGAATTATTGCGAAGTGGGTTAAGCTTGGTAGTTTACGTCGGATTTGAGAAGTTCTTTAGCAAGGCTATTTGATCCAACTTTCTGACCTTGTATACTAGTACAACTCCAGGTATTTTTTTTACCATATTGGTCATTAATTTCTAGAAAAATCTGTAAAAATCTTGTTATATAAAGAATTTTATGTGGTGTTAATTTCTTTATGTTTTTTTACATGGAAAGTTGATTTTTAGTGATTTTAACTTTTATATGTGAATATAATGCAATTGCGTTTATTACCTTAGTAACAGCACAAATGGGAGTTAGACAAGTATTTTGAACTTAAAGCTCCAAAAACTCTATATTTATTGCAAATACTGCTTCAAAAATCCATTTCTCGCTTCCCCAACTAAACTCTTTTGCAAAAACTTTGATTAAAAAAATCCGTTTTTATCCGTTGAAGAAACTATATATGAAAGTCTTCTTTTCTTTTATTTATTCTTATTAAAAATAGAACGGTGAAGACAAAGAGTTGTGAAGCGCAAAATCTAAATAAAGTCGCCGAAATCAATTTTAACCTCACTCAAAAGGTGTCAAAGAGAGTTGCTTTTAATTCGGAAAGTTAAAAGAAATAATATACTTGAATAATCGGAATCTATTTTAATTTCATTAAAGAGAAAAAGAAATTAGGGCTTTGAGGGATTAGTGATCAAACTAATGATCAATTAAATTGTGAATTAAATGTTATTACAATGAAAGTCAATTTTTTTACTGAACATAAGAAATTTATTTTAGAAAGAAGTTAAATTATTTTTTCTATGTTTGAAAAAACGATTTAAAGAAACTCAAAGGTTCCGAAGTTTTATCGCCAAAACAGTTTTGAAATTTTTGTACTTAATAGTCCAGCAGAAGAAAATGCCGCTCAGAGCCCACTCTTGTCAGTTTCAGTCATTAAAAATGAATAAGCAAACTTAGATTGATTTAATTTGTCATTATTATTATTATTATTATTATTATTATTATTATTATTATTATCATTACTATTATTATTAGATTCATTTTATTAATAAGATTAATTTGTGGAGTTGTTAATGGCAACTTTTCAGAAATTTTTAAACGTATAGGGAGAGCGTTAACAAAAAAAAAGGTCGATTTAACGTATGCTACTATTTTTACTTTCATTTTTTGTAATAACTCTTTATGTATTTTTAATATTACTTACCATCTTGCTAAGTTCTTAAGTACATTACAATTTTTATTTTTTTACGTAATTTAAATATATATATATATATATATATATATATATATATATATATATATATATATATATATATATATATATATATAGTAATTTTATGTAAATAATAGAGATAAAAAAATAAAACGACTCGTTGTCTTATTTTATCACATTACATTTATTATTGAGATAAGAAAAAAACGAATTTTCCGTGACGTGTATGTATTATTGAGAGTAAATCTTTTTGAAGCTAAAATATTTTTTATAAATCTAAAAATTGTTGCATCACAATCTTGATATCTCTCCCCCTAACCCTCCCTTTCTATAACAAATCATCACAAAACACATCCCTCCCCTCTCTACCTCTCAGCGTATAACGTATATTAGAGAAAAAACCATACTGCCCATGACTGTCTATTCTGATGACTAATGTTTGATGGTGGCGAGACAAAAACCATCCCCGTCAAAACTCAAAAAAGTTTGCTTATTTATGAAATTAATTGATTTGTAGTTAAGAAAGTAAATAAATCATAAATACTCTGTAATAATAACAATAGTTACATTTTTATAAAACTCCAAACTTAAAACGCTTAAGGCTTTAAATGAGTAGTAGTGTCCTCATGAATTTCTGAACCCGCCAGGGACATTTTTTCAGAAAATTTACTTGGTATGCGACAGTTTAAAATATCTTCGTTGTTAAGAACAGCTACTCCGGCAGCTGCACGCGATGTAATCATTGCTTGAGAAGGTATCCAAGTGTTATTGTCGGGATCATAGTATTCAACACTATTTAAATAAGATGGGCCGTCAATTCCACCAATTGCAAAAAGATAACCACCATACGATGCCAAAGAAACGCCATCACGACACGACGTCATCGGAGAAAGGAGCATCCAAGTATTTGAGTTTGGATCGTATCTTTCAACCAAATCTAAACGCTTTGTACCATCAAAACCACCTAAGAATTTTATTCCAAAGATTTCATATCGTACATAAATATGACGAAGATATATTTAAACCAGAAATTACCTGCCACATATAAATATCCATCAAGCACAGCACACCCGACCCCAGCTCGACGAATACTCATGGGAGTGATTGCACACCATTTATTAGTGTGAGGATCGTAACATTCGCATGTATCAAGGAAAGTGCTACCATCATTCCCACCAAATATGTAAAGTAGATCATTTAATGGTGCAACACCTAGAAACAGAAACTTAAATAAATTTATTTCAAACGGGGCGTGTCGGTGGTGTTAACAGGATGTCTTGTGAACTGATGATATTTTCAATCAGAAAAGTCATATTTTCAGCATAAACTCATTAAATTCAAAAAATAGATCTGATTAACGATAGAGACGTTTCGTGTTTTTGAAATTTTGTAAGGTGATTGGTGTTTTAATCGGTATACATATTTAAACTCAAAATTTTTGAACTGAACATAAATTATATAATTGAAGAATTGTTGCATCACAGTGCAAGAATGCTCTACGATTCTACAAAACATTTTAGAGATCGGTACAATTAATATTAACATTTTTCAATAGCAAAAATCAATAATTTTTTTCCATTAGAAAACTTTAATTGTAAATTTGTTAATATTAAGACTTATATAAAATAAATTGTTACTTAACCGGTTGCCGGATTGATAATCAAGAGAAGGGAGAATTTAAAGCTATTATCTTATTCAACAAGAAACAATGGGAGTAAAAACCTTGACTCAACTGTCAAAAATAAAAGAGATCAAGGAAATATCAGAAAACTGGGATCCTTCAAAATGACTACAGTTACCTTCAGTTTAAGTTCTTTGGTTGGCTAAGAAAATACCAGAATTCCGTTCAAAAGTCTCCATGGCTTCTAATCATGTCAGATTTATGGCCAGAGTAACATACTAACATATGATCAGCTTCAATAAAAAAAATTCATTATCACGATTCTGTAAAATTGGGGAAAAATTCATTCATGAAATTTGAATTTTTCAATGAATTCATAGCACTATCTTATGGATTGTGGCTTATAAAAGCACATCCTGTCACTGAACCCTTACATAATGATGGTGCAATTACAACACTTGTAAATCACACTCGGCACTTAAATGAGAGAGCTGTGGTAGTTAGAGTGTTGACTTTTAATAGTTTGAAATTTTTTAAACCCCGAACAGTTAGTAGATGAACCATTAATAGATGAGTATTTATGTATACTGCCTGATTATTCAGTTATTTGATTTATTATTTAAAAGAACTCACCCAACAAAGCAAACATTTTCTTAAATTATGTTGTATTAAAGTTAAGATTTTTTAAATTATATATTGTGTTATATAACAAATACATAAATTAAAATACAGAATAAATTCTCATTATAAAAGTTTTGTCTGAAAACAATAAGATATACAAATGATGATACCGTAAAAGTGTCTTACTTTGCACAAAACCTTTACTTCTTTGTAATTTTCATCTATAAAAATCTGCTTTAAACTTCTATTGATGCAAACTTGCGAATTATTTAATTAGGATATCTAAATTCTATTTTAATTGTTAAATTTATTTTTACAAATCAAGAAGTTGCTCTTCAAGATTGTTTAAAAAATGTGCAAAGTTAACCAGAGGTCTGGGTAACCAGAGATATGGATAACTTTGCACAACATTAAAAAAATTTTGAATACCTTTATGAAATGTATGAGAGTGGTGCAAAGTGACCTGTTTTTTCAAACTTTCTGAAGGAAAAATAATTCAAAGAGTAGTTTAACAAAAAAAACAAAAGATTAATTTTAGCATTATTATGCTTAATAAAGAATATAACATGCTATGATAAAAGAAAACTGAACACAACCTCATTAAAAACACAAAAAAGCTCATTTGCATCTTGGTAAACTTAAACAATTAAAGATTACTTTTAGATAAACTAAAATAATTAAAGATTTCCTTTTTTTGAATAAAAAACCAAAATTAACAAAACACAGTTCAAAAGCCCTATTGAAAGCCAAATTCAAGTACTTTGAAAAGTTTCCTAATTTTTCTTAGTTTTTCCTCTTTGCAATTTTCTTTGAGGCAAAATCACAACCCTCATTAAATTTTTCTAGATCTTCAATGCTAACGCTTTTGCCTGCAGGAACAGAAAGTTTATTTTTTCGTATATTAGTTCCTACAGATTCCAAAGATTTAAATTTGTTTTGTAAAAAAACCTTAAAGCTGTCTTCTAGAACTTCTTCATCATAAGATTCCTTTTCTCTAAATTTTGTAAGAAGTTCATTGACATTCACTGGATAGAGATTGCACATTCTAAAACCTGATTGTAAATTACTAGCCTGATTTGGCTCTACAGCAGACATTAACTTATTTAAAAGTTCTGGGAAATGTTGTTTGTCAAGAGATGTCTTTGTGCAGCCAACAGGTGAATCTTTATAATTTTATGCCTAGCTGTTTTCAAAGGTTTAAAGAAAGCTACATCTTGGGGTTGAGTTATATGTGTACTATTAGGTGGTAGACAAACAAACTTTATTTCTATTTCTTCACAGGCCTCAATAACTTTTGGAGAGATGTAAGAGGATTACTTATCTCCTAACAGAACTTTAACTCCTAACTTCTTTTTCAAAGAAGGTAAAACTATAGAAAAAAACCACTCTTCAAAAGCTACTCCATCAAACCACCCACTTTTAGTACTGAAGTATCTGGCTCCTTTAAGATCTCCTACACACCAAGTTGACCACAGATTAGTAGCCTTATAAACAACAAAAGATGGTAAAATTTCACCTGCTGCATTACCTGATATCATTATAGAAATACTTGTCTTAGAAGTGCCTCTTATATTGGTGGGGTATTTACTGCCTCTTTTTACCAAGCACTTGTTCATCATAGTTGTATATGTTGCCTGGAGGAATATCTTGTATGGTTTTAGTAAGATGTTGAATATATTCTTTTAGAATTTTTTCATTAACATTTGCTCGTGATTTTTTTATGTTTGGCACAAATTTATTTGTTAGTTCTGTCTTTGTAAGAATAACTTGATTAAATCAGGTCCAGGAAAGACTTTATATTCTTTTACTTTTCTACCAGAACTATGGATATAATTGTTCATATTATGACAAAAGTCTTCTTTACCAATAGGTTATCCTAATTGACTTAATTGAATGGTACATTTGACAAAGGCAGCCTCCTCTAATTTGGAAAAATAATACGGTTTACCAGGTTTTAAGTTATGCTCTCCTTTCAATTTGTAACAAATCGTTCTTCTACTAACACCATATTTTGTAGCAGATTGCTCTTGTGTCAGCTTTTTAAATTTTACATCTTCAAGACATTTAGCCAGATCGTCCTCTGTATAGTTTTTGTATTTTCTGGTTTTAAGCTTCTTTTTGTAATGACTTGACATCTGGAAAAAACAACTAATAACTTAATTTGACCTTGAGTTACCCAAGAAATTATTTAAAGCTATAAAAAAAAGTATAAAATAACTCTGCTTATATAAAATAATTGAATAAAATTTTAGAAAGTATTGCTTTTGGATGACCAACAACATTTAAGGTGAACTTTGTACATTGTGGAAAGTTACCCCAAATTCTGCCAAAAAAGTACTTTATTTACAAGACTGTTAAATTTTAATTTTTTTTTATCGATATTAGTTTAAACACTTAGTATACTTCAAATCATTACCATAATAAACACTTTAAGCAGTTTACTCACTTTTGAGTTCAATTCTGATCTGCTGCACAGATAAAAGTTGTAAGACATAATTTTTGTATTCTACTTCTATGTTTACACAAAACGACTCGTGTTGCAAGAAATTGCGTTTATAAAACTATTTTACATGAGTTTTGTATTGACACTAAAACAAAACGTCGGATTCTAAAGTGATTTACATTTTTAGTTCAAATTTTTAGTTGCTAGAGAATAAAACATCTTTGACATACTGTTGTGCAAAGTTACCAATGGTTGTGCAAAGTTAGGCACTTTTACGGTATATTAGTAATGTTATATTTCATGTAAATTAAAGCTAATTTATCTATATTTGAAAACATATATTTTCAAATGTAACTGAATAATTTCATTGACACTTTACTTTTTAAAATGATATAAAAATCTAAGAATTTAAAAAGCAAAAAAAATTGGAAAAGAATTTAGAAAAAAATAGATTTCAAAATGTTATTAGAAAATGTAAACACAGCATTGAAAATTTAAACAGTTTAAAAAGAATGGCATCTAAAGCTACAGTGATTAAAAGATTCAAAACAATTTTGTGTTTAGAAAAATCAAAGTTAAGTCAAATCAAAATAGTTTGCCTGGAATTAAAAGAATTGTGCCAAAATATTTTCATTTCTAACTTTATCAAAGTAATTTGTTCATTGTAAAATAGGAAATCTTATAACAGATTATGATTTAAGAAAACCAAACATTTAAGAAAACCAAAAAAATCTGTTAAAACTTCTTTTTCTCAATTGTTTGATATTACTGATTTGAAGGGTATGAGATAGAAACACAAGGAAGAGCAGGTTATTGTTCTAATAAAGTAGCTAACCCTAAAAAAATCATCCATCAAAGAAAATCAAAAACTCCCAAAATGAAAACTTGAATAACTTATTTATGGAAGATACTGATACTTTGACAATTGAGTCTAGTGAGGGTGAATGTTTCATCACACCAAAATCTGATTGGTACACCTTTTTCTGGAGTTCATCTGATTAATGAACTCCAGAAAAAGGTGTTGTAAAACATCACTAGCTGTAAAATTAACAGCTGCAAAGTTATCATCAAGAAAAGTTACTGCAGTGTGCATTTTACACACCTAATCAGTCATCAATATACAAAGCAACTATGAGAGAAGCAAAATATCATATCAAAAAAATTTAAAGGATGGAAACTGGTGTCTCCATTTTGATGAAAATATTTTAACCATAATGAACACCAAATAGTTGTTCTGAAAAATACTACAAAAGAAATAAAATAAGCTGTTCTTGTCTTAAAAGATAGTAAAGTAGAAACTACTTTTGTGGATTGGTGAAATTATTGACCTTTTTGATTTATGGAACTGTATAAAAATAATTATAACAGATACAACTGCTGTTAATATTGGTAATAAAAAATGGTGTAGTAACTAGACTACTTTTTTTTAACTGACGGCCATTTAGACAGCTGTCAAGTGATTTATGCTTAGTTTGGTCAGGCATTTTAGCATGAATAGGCTGACATTTGAAAAATTCTTATAAACTGTGCAAATTTATTTAGAAAATCATAGTTCTGTTCAAAATACATCTTGCGTACTACATCCATTTTATGGTCAACATAATTGTCCATCAGAGCAATTAATTTGATTAACCATGGAACATTTCGCACCACGTTTACTCTAAATGATGATATGCATCCACAGAGACATCATACAGTGCATCCAGAAGAAGTTGTTGCTGCTGTAGAGTGTAGAATAGAGGAAGACCCTAATCAGTATCTGTCATCATGCACAGCAAATGGATATGAGTCTATTCACTTTATGGAAGATTTCACAGAAAGATCTTGGCTTGCATGCTAATCCAACTTGTACAAGAATTGAAACCACACAATCACCTAGCAAAGTGTAGATTTGGTGAATGGGCCCAAAAAAATATTGCTGTTGATCTTGATTTTCATAAGCGAACTTTGTTTAGCAACGAAGCTCACTTTTGGTTGAATGGCTACATCAACAAACAAAACTGTTGTATTTGGAGTGAAGTTAATCCTCAAGTGTATGTTGAGACACCATTACATCCAGAAAAATTGACTGTTTGGTGTGCTTTATGGGCTAGTATTTGGTCTAGGAATTAATTTGTGCGGTTTTTAATTGAAAATTGAAGGTTTATTTCAAATACTAAATGGATGAATACATTAATGAAAATAGTGTCCATCGCTAGTCACTACTTTTGCCCATCTTTCCAGCAATTTACGAATTCCGTGTCGAAAAAATGCTTCATCCTTAGAAGTGATCCAATCAGAGACCCATTTTTCGATATTTTCTGAAGAAGTGAAGCGCTGTCCAATTAAATCGTTATTCATGCAATCAAACAAGAAGTAGTCAGAAGGAGCAATGTCCGGAGAATACGACGGGTGGGGTAATACTTCCCATCCGACATTTTCCAAATAGTTTTTGACAGGTTTTGCGACATGTGGTCGAGCGTTATCATGCTGAAAAATGAGTTTATCATGTCTGTTACCCCAATCTGGTCGTTTTATGACCAGAGCTTGCTTCAAATGCATTAATTGTCGTTGATAACATTCTCCATTAATAGTTTCACCAGGTGTCAGAAGCTCATGGTACACCACACCTTTCATATCCCACCATATACACAGCATAACCTTTGCACAGTGAATATTTTGTTTGGGTTGTGATGGACCTGGTTCACCTGGTTTTACCCAGGCCTTTTTTCGTTTAGGATTCTCGTAATAAATCCATTTCTCATCACCAGTACCGATTCGATGCAAAAATCCCTTTCTTTTCTGTCTTTCAAGCAGCAATTCACAAATGGTCTTTCTTCTTTCCACGTTCTGTCTTTCAATTCATGTGGAACCCAATGAGACATTTTTTGAATCATACCCATGGCTTTGAGGCGTCTGGAAACTGTTGATTGTTCAACTCCTAACGATTTTGCAAGGTCCTCTTGCGTTTGACAAGAATCCTGATCGAGCAATGCTGCCAGTTCTGCATCTTCAAATTTTTTCGGCTGTCCTGGTCGCTCTTGGTCTTCCAAACAAAAATCACCACTTTTAAACCGTGCAAAACACTTCTGACATGTTCGCTCAGCTAGAGCATGGTCACCATAAACTTCAACCAAAATACGATGACTTTTGGTAGCACTTTTCTTCATGTTAAAGTAATGAAGAAGAATCCCCCGCAAAAACACTTTATCAGGAACAAAAATTGACATTATCAGTTAAATTAAAAATAGTGTTGTTTACGCTTAAATCAAATGATTTATAATGAAAATGATGTGCAATAACAGTGATCTTTGCACGCATGCGTGGCTAAATGAAACGCTGAGACAATAAGCTAGTTTCGTAATCCCTTGTCAAACCGCACAAATTAATTCCTAGACCAAATAGAATCATTGATCCATACTTCTTCAAAAATGATGCTGGCCAGAACATTACAGTCAATGGTGACTACTATAGAGCCATGATTACTGACTTTTTCATTACTCAACCATAATGTGCAGGAGCTGTGATTTCAACAAGACAGGGCAACATGTCACACAGCTCATGCCACAATTGATTTATTGAAGGAAACATTTGGTAACCACATAGTTTCACATTTAGGACCCATGAATTGACATCCAAGATTGTCCAATTTAACACCACTATACTACTTTTTGTGGGAATATGTGAAGTTGCTGGTATAGACCGATAAGTCATTGAAAATTGGATCTCCAGATTAGACAACCTCAGAGCCAGTCCGTAGCCGTCATATACCAAAAATCATATTTAAATTATAATGCCAAAAGATTATCTTTTAAATAAAGTCAATTTTATGTCAATTTTAAAAAATCATTGTTATTTTATTCCATTTCAAAGTTCTAAATCTCTAAAAAAAATACCCTTCAGTAGCATTTAATAAGAATGGTCCTTCTTTAGAGAACAACTATAAGTAGTTTGTCATTTTGTTAGTGGGAATGGAAGAAAATATGGTTTAGAAAACATACTTTTGATAAAAAATGATTTTGGTGATCTTGAAGAAGATATCAAGAAGTTGGTAATTGCCAGAAAGCTCTTATTTCTCTGAAGACACATTGGACTCAAAAATCATCAATTATCATAAACATCCAGCGTAGCAATATATGTGTTACGCTGGATGAAAGAACAGTTAAAGCTGCTGAAGACTTGCCTATATGTAAATTCTCTCAGAAATTTAAAATTAGTGGGTGACCTTTTTGAAAAATTAATGCAAATGAGTATGGTTTTCAGTTATTATACATAAAATGTTCATTAGAAAATAATATAGGACATGTGTTGTAAAAAAACCAACATCCTAGTGGTTGTGTCTGGCTAATCAAAATTTACCTACAGAAATACAGAAATTGGCAACTAATCTTCAGCAAACCACAAAACTTTACAGGTAAATGCTTGGAGAATTCGACATGGTAATTGATAAAAAAAAAAATAATAAATAAAGAAAATTTAAAAAATGATTGGAATTGATGGTTTTTTTTGACTGAATGGTTGGATGTGATGGCTGAAGAGTATGATTTTATTAGTAAAAGTTTTTGGTTAATGTTCAAATAAATTTTTGTTATAATAGGAGTCCATTTCAGCTTTTTTATTTATTCCTGATAAGACTAGGTGTATTTTAAAAAATTGACAATTTTTAATGTAAATAATATCATAAAATTTCCTACAGTCAACTTTTTCCTATTTGTCAAATTTATGAAATCTTAAATTTTTTTCCAGTTGTTTTTTGGTGAAAAACTTTCCTTGAGTTGATCAAGAGTTGACAGAGAGCTTTTAATTTAGAATAAAAATAAATTAATCAAAAAGTGCATTTGGTAGAAAAGATTTACATTTTCCTGTTTTATTGAACAAAAGTGCAGGGTGCAAAAGTCCTGATAATGCAAAAAATTGACAGTCAGAGAATTTCCAGAGAATCTAAACCACCTATTTTTATAGAAAAAAGTTGGAACACATCACCAAAAGGAGTTCAATTATTATTTTTCAAACAACATTTTGCCAAGTTGTGATGTTTTGAAAATGCATAAAATAAAATTAAAACCAATCAAATTACTGTAACACTATAACCAATTTACTTATAGTTTCAATAACTGTTGGTAGCATTTTTTTGTTACAGAATTATACCTTTTTAATTCAAATGATATTTAAATTGTTTAAATAACTTACATAAAAAGTCAAAAAAGGCAACCCAAAAAGTATTATTCAAAATATTACATTATCTTATTTTAAAAAAATATGCATTAACTCACATAACACAGCAAGTTCTTTGAAAAATGTAGAAAATTTTAAAAGTCATGTTTTTTTATTATTTTATTAGTTTATGATTTTTTTGGAACTTCATTAGTGACACATTATTAGTTTTATATTATTGTATCTATTTCTTTACTTTTATGTTATTACACCTGTTTTTTTAGTTTTATATCTTGTATCTATTTTTTTTTTTTATTGGAATGTTTTTGAATGTTTTTATAAATAGAAAGCTCGAGCAACTTGATTTTGTCTAAAATAACTTAGGGGTGATTGATAGTCTGCTTGAAAAGTGTATACTTTTAATTTTATAGCTTCCCAACAAGCACACAACATTGAAATAACATTGATTGACATTGATCAACGTTATTTCAACGTTGTTTCAACGTTGTGTGCTTGCTGGGTTAGTAAAAGGCAAACAAATGCACAGGAAATGTAAAAAAGGTTGAACAAAGTGAAGGCATTTGAATTATTGATGAAAATTAGGTATCAAATTTTTTGCCAAGACATAGTTAGAAATTTAAATCTGTTTATGTATTATACAATTATTTAATTAAGAGATCTTGTTATGCTTTCAAAGAACTTAATTTTATTCATTCAAACAACATTTCCTTTTAGAGTTCATAAAAGATTTGTAAAAAATCTAAAAATATGTAAAACATTTTTCAAAAATTTTCAATAAATACCTGGGAAACTTCTTGCAAAATTCATTGATGCAATAAAATGCCATTTTTTATCAACAGGATCAAAGCGCTCCACTGAATTGAGACAAATACGACCATCATACCCACCCAAAGCATAAACTGCACCACCTAACACACTGACACCCACCCCAGAGCGACAAGTCTAGATGTAATTTTTTACATCATTTAGAAAAGAGAAAAAATTAAAATTAAGAAACTTCTTTGCAAAGTAGAGACTTAAGTTGTTGAATATTAGGTTAGCGTGATTGACCAGCAGACATTTGTAAGCATTATTGAATCAGCAGTTTTTCTTGCTCTTAAGGATATATACAATTTTAAAAAATTAAAAGAATCATGTTACGTTTAACATGTGTTAAGTTAACACCAAAATGTCTACTCAATTAACAAGAATTGCAACTTTAACAACTTTTACAAAACCTTAATGATTTTTTTAAATTCACAAAATTAAATATTACATCAGTAGACCCTAAGTTACAATGGATTTACCAGCAATTATAATCTTATTTGAAGTTATATCAAACTCTTAAGAAACACAAATTGTGAATCAAATTAAAATGAATGAATTCCTCTCAGCTAAATTATTAGTTTAAATGTTTTGAAACGTTTAATTGCACACAAATTTTAACTCTTTATTATAGAGCCTTTTATAATGGAGAAAAAATCATTAAAAACTTTTAATGAATAAATTAACCACAAAAGGATCATTAGGAAAACTCAAAAGGTCAAGTTAAAATTTACCTGCAAAGGTGTAGAATATTCCCATGAGTTTGTAGTAAAATTGAAAACTTCTACAGAATTTAATCGATTATCTCCATCTGAACCAGCAACAGCATATATTTTCCCTTTTAATACACAAACACCTAATTGCTGTCTACGACACCATAATGATGTCAATGGTTTCCATGAACTATCAAACATGCTATATTATAACATAAGAAAGTTAAATTTGAATGTAAATAAAAAATATGATTATTTTTTATTTTTTCAAATTAAATTAAATTATGAATTGATTATTAAAAAAGTGGTTCAACAGTCTTTATTATAAACATTCTTATAACACATACAACAGGGTTTAAAATAATTAAAGTCAACTCAGAAAGAGCAATATATTTATTTTCTATCAGAATTAAGGTATACTCTAACTGCACAATTTATTTAATTATTTTCTGACATGGTTGATCATCTGAAAATCCAGATAGGAACACTTTTTTAAGCAATCATGGAATTTCAGGTTAAAAGCTTATAAACAATGTAAAGGATTTCAAAACTATAAATGGTAAACCATGAAAAAATATCAGACTATCAGACTAATATATTATAAGCCTTTGGCTTGGTAATATAAGATATCCGATATTCCAATAACTATCAGACTAAGTAAAAAGTATTGGACTATGGGACTAAAAAAGTAACTATCGGACTTTGACTATCAGACTGTCCAAATTTTGTATTTCCGTCCTAATTTTTATATATGTAATAAACTATTTTTTTGGTGCAGATTTAAACATTGTGATAACAACATTTGTATTTGTTCTGCAGCATTATGCCATATTCTCTTACCACCTTTTTTAGTTTTTATTTAGTAAAAATCGAATTATCGAGGTTTTTGAATTAATAAGTTTTGAATTGGTCTAGGTACCGACATGCCTACCTAACAATTAACAGGTCACAGTATTCAGTATTTAAATCCTTACTTTTTGTTATAGATAGTAATGCTTCATAATTTAAACTTATTTTGAAGAAATTGCTAAATATGATTAAATATTTTATGACGCCAGATTGGAACTTTAGTGTGAAGGCTCTGTTCATGAAGACTGCTGGCAAGGTATAGGGATTATAGAAATCTCAGAATAAGAGAACAGTAGTGGCAAACCAAATCAAGGAAGCCATTGGCAAGAAACTACCAACTCCAGGGGTGTTCTGTGGTTTGCTCCTTCAGGTGCTAGAGGACCTAGATCAGAAGAAGAGGCTGATCATCATCATATGCAAGCAAAACCTGCTGCCTTTCTATGAGACTGACAAAGCTCTGCTAGCTCAGTACTGCAAGATTATGAACCCAGTTGCGGAATGCCTGGACAGTCTACAGTCTGAGGAAAAGGCCTATGTAGGATTTTTCTTGCCCACCATCAAGCTAATGAAAGACAAGGTGGCAGTCTTGAGGAATGACAAGGTGGCATTCTAGAGGGGCAGCATCTCAGCAACTACCTGCTGGAGAACCCTCAAAACCCTAGGCTGACCTTCAAGGGAGGATTCGAGTATATATATTCAGTGATAGGAACCTTCTCATAGCCTCAGCTCTCCATCCCAACTTCCAGCTCAGAGTTGTTGGGTACATAGACATGTTCATGAAAGTTGACATCAAGAGAAGTATCATCAGTGAGGCAGTGAAGAAGGTAAGACTTGTTGAGGAGATTGAAGTGATTGCAGGTGCTGAAGATGAACCCTTCAACTATATAAGAAATGACAATATGGTGGCCACTCAGGGCTGCCTGGAAGATGACATTGAGAAAATCTTTAATGAATGGAACAGGGTAAGGGGGAACAACAGGACCCATATCTCATTTGACCAGTTCCTGCTGCTCCACAAAAGTGTTTAGCTGGACATGTTTATAAAATATAACTGTTTGCCCTATTCTGTGGCCATGGAGAGGCTCTATAGTAGGGGATCTGACATTTTGAGGCAAAATAAGATCTTCTTTGAACGCTGATAACTTTGAGAAACTAGTGTTCCTCAAAGGAAATCTCCACCTGCTGGATGAGAAGTGTATGGCCCTGATGGGGAGGGCAGATGATTGATTTCATAGCTTATGTACTTTTTATGTTAAAAAATAAATTCAACTTATGCCTAGTTTTTCTTGCACTGTATTTATTAAACTTTGTATGTAAGGTAGTGCACTCATTGTAAATCTAAATCTATTCTTTCAACTTTGAAAAACTTAGCAAAAAGTCTATTTTTTTCAAAATGAATAAGAAAATCAAAAAAAGCTTTTAAATCTTTAAAGCTATCGGACTATCGGAATATCGATAATCGGACCAGCAAATTTAAAAAATATTGGGCTATCGATATCAGATTAGGAACTCAAACTATCACACTCAAAAAAAAAGTAGCAGTTGCCCAGCTCTGCATTCAGGGAGGTATTGTAAACCATAAACTATTTGCAGAGCATATACATGTTTTGCTCTATTGTTATTAAAAGTTAGTCTTATGAATGATTTGAAGTTTTCTCATTAATGTCATTTAAAAATTAGTTCTTTTGAAATGAAAAACAAATTAATGAAATGTTAACTTTAAAATTAAAAAGATAAGAATCTTATTTACCTATAATATTCCATTTTATTAGTAATTTGTTCTCCTGTTTCTTTACCACCTATTGCGAATAACAATCCTATTGTTGAATAGCGGGGTATAGTTCGTTTAGAACGAAAAGAAGCTCTCATTTCTGGATACATATGATAATTTTTTGCTTCATCTAATAAATCTCTGCAATTCATATCAGATTTGATCAGCTCTTCATTATCTATATGAAGCATTATGAACTTCTTGGATAGCAGAGGTAGTCTCACTTCTTTCAGTAAAGCTAGTAACTGCTTATACCTTTGCTTAGTATCATATTTAATCCATTTCATGATAGCATTATAAACACTTTCTTCACAGTCCACATTTAATTTATGACTTGAAATAAGACTATGAAATACACAGAAAGGTAAATTATGAAAATCATCTGAACTTACAACATCTTTAAAGTTATTTTCTATAAAAAAGTCAATTTTATTTATAAAAGAAGTACAATTATATAGAGCTGCAAAGCTCCTAATATTGATACAATTTCTGACATCTAGTTGTTGTTCCAGAAAATTACAACATAAATCACAAACTTGATTGAATTGAAATTGTGTGGCTAGACTTAAAACATCTTCAACATTTTTAGAATTGATATCTATTTCACCATCATAAGCAAAGTCTATTATGAGTTTTAAAGTAGTTGCCTTAATATCATTTAAAACAACTGTAGATTGGTTACTTTCTTTTAATTCTCCAGAAAACATTCTATAAAAATACTGACTGCATGCAGCTAGAACAGAACGGTGCACTGGTAGTACTTGATCTTCAACTTGCAACTTTAAATCACAAAGTTTGATATTGTCCTCTCGATACTTCTTTAAAGCTTTTAAAACCATTATGCTATGGTTAGTGAGATTTGTTAAATCTAGCACCTCCATTAGCATTAAATGTAGCAAAATTTTGTAATTGGATTTTTTGTTGTCAATATATTTAGTTTACCAGTATACTTTAAAGCATTTAGAATTTAGTAACGTGGGACCATTATTGTAATTTCGCTCAAGATTAAAATGTAATATATATAACAAACATTTTCTTTGGTCACCCAATTAAGCATGTCTTTCAAAAAAACTCCAAATCAAGACAGTAACATTTTCAATAGGTCTTATAAAACATCAACTGCATACTTCGATGGTTTAATCTATCTCATACCAGGTAGTAATTCTAATATATTCAGGTAATATTCGCTTATACCAGGTAATAATTGGAAATTTCGACGATGTTTCGCGATTATATTCTTATCTCGCAAAAAATCAGCCAGGATCAAAATTTTAAAAAATTGCATAAAACAAGTTTTAATGCTCCCCGAACACTCAAGTGGTTCATTAATGTAAAATTTTCCGTAAAGATCTTAACAAGAAAAAAATTAAAAACAAACTTTAGAAAAAGAACTGTAAAATTTAATAGTTATTATCATTTAATAGCATAGAAATCGCAGATGATTGTTTTAAAACTAACTGTTCGAATTACGATAAAATCTGCGAATTTTATAATGTAGGTTGATGGAAAAAAAGTAGGCTAAAGACTTAAAGTGGAGACTAAAAAAACACTTCTAAAATTAGTTAAAGTACAAAACTTGTTGCCAAGTTCAAGACCAATTCAAGAATTTTATCCAGTGACGTAATTACTGATATAACAAAACGTTGACAAAGTCACTGAGGGGTCAGACATTACCCACTTCACAATGGCTGTTTTTCACGGATTATTAACACTGGTCAACACTCATCCTTTTGATGCCATATTATGACGATATATAAACCATAGCTAAATAAAATCTCAAAAAAAGAAAAAGAAAATTAAAAAAGCAAAAAAAAAAAAAAAAAAAAAAATGAAAAAAAAGATTACACCTTATCTTGATGGAGGCTCTCCTCTTGTTCCTCACTAAAATCAGCAAGATTTCTTGGAAATCTATGCAGCTGTCTGTAGAGAAATTCTGATAACATGTTTTATACTAGTTTTTCATAATTGAGCACCGTTACAAAGTTTTTAAAGAAATTTAACCTGCTTTTCCCGAAAAAAGGATAAAAGTACATACATACCTGAAAAATAAAAAAACTGAAATCAACAATTTTACTTTTAAATTTTATTCAATAAACACATGATACTGAAATGATGATGTATGTTATTTTTTGCATTTTTGCAGAAAATAACATACATCATCATTTCAGTATCATGTGTGCATACATCATCATTTCAGTATCATTGGTGCGTACGGTTATTTACAGTAACTGTTAATAATGAATCGTAAAAAACTTTCTGGTGCCCAAAATAGGGCATTGGCTTCCAAAAGGGTAAAAGAATGTGAAAAAAATAAACAAATGCTCCAAGAATTACGTTGGTTTTACAAAGCTACTTTTATCAAAATACTGATTTCAAGGTGATTTAGTAGAAATATATAGGTCTATATATATATATATATATATATATATATATATATATATATATATATATATATATATATAATTTTCAAAGCAATTTACGAATATTTTCGAAATTAATCATTTTTCACACCATGCCAATATCCGTTGCAGAGGGCGAAAGATCTTTTAGTAAACTTAAGATTATAAAAAACCATTTCAGAGCCACCATGGGACAAGAGCGACTTTCAAATCTTATGATGTTGTCTATTGAAAATGATCTTGCGAAATCATTGTCATATGATGAAGTAATTTATAATTTTGCCTCGAAAAAAGCTCAAAAATTTTATTTAAGTTAGGAATTGTTTATGCTGCGGTTAGTTAGCAAAAAATGAAATAAAGTTAAAATAGCTATAAAGGCATAATGTACTTTTTTGCTTCTATGCTAAGTATATATATGAAGCGAAATCTGTAAGGGCGCCAAAAAAGGTTTTGTCCCGGGCGGCTTGAAGGCTCTCGGCGGCCCTGGTAGTATCTCCTGGGTTTGTTATTATTTATTTAAATTGCATCTCTTCCTCACAATCAATTGCTCATAACTTTTTAATGGTGTTATTTGTATCTTCTATTTCTTTTGCACTAGGTATCATTTTCTTAAAGTGTGTTTAAAGAGACCCTCCAGTACCGCCAATACATGTCCATCCAAGCGGAGTGAGACGGGCCACTGGTTCATTAAGTTCTTCTCCGACTTCCTCATTTGCACAATGCAACTCAACACAGTCCACACCAATTAGAATGTCAATTTTTGGTTTAGGTTCAATATTTGGGAATTCGATGTTTCTCAGATGTCTCCAACTGTTTGACATTTTTCTCCAATGAACTGCTTTTAAGTTTCCAGTTCCATTATTTACTGTAAAGGTTTCCATTGTTATAAATGTTTTTCTATTCAATGATTCCAGCTGGAATTCCACCGGCATCGTTTTGAATGAATCAATTTTTCCATTTATCATGTTTACAGTTACTTTTTCTGTTTTACCCTGCAGTGACAACTCAGCTGCTACATCAGAATTCAGATACGTTTTAGTAATTCCATCGTCAAACAATGCGTTAACTACAACTTTTTTATTTCGATTACAAAGAATAACCGGCACCGTTCGAAGCGATATACAGTTCATAACGTGTTTTGAATGTAGTTGGATGTTTGACGTATGAGAGTTTTCAATTACCATGTCTTTTTTCATTGGGTTCTATAGAAATTCTCTTATTTTGTCGCTTCTTCTTGTGAAGCAAACGATTGTGAGTATCTGTACAGCCTTCAATCCCACATATTCTTGTGTTCTTGCATTCCTTTGACAAATGATTAGGATTCAAACATCTGAAGCAGAGTATACCTTTCTTGGCTGTTCCCCATCTTTCTTCAACAACTTGATTTTTAAATGTTGGGCACTCCCATATTTTAAGATCATTTTTGCAAACAGCACATTTCTTTATCCAATTTGTTTTCTTTTTTCGGTCTTTGTCAGTAAAGTATGAGTTTCCTTCAGACGGTTTGCTATCATTGCCTTTTTAAAAGCCATGAAGAGTCTCTGTTGCTGCCGTTTGAAAATCCGCTTCTTTAACAATAAACTTTTTTAGAGTTTCAATATTTTCGTTTAATTTGCATTCATGCACCCAACATTTATATTTTATAAACATCATCTCTGGAACCTTTTTTTGCAGTTGGTGGTATAAAGTTCCGTCAACAAGTTCTTCAGTTCTATTAGCTTCTTTTAAGTTGGTTACTGCCATATCCAACAAGTCAGCGAATTTTTCCACGACTCTTGGTTGGTTTTCCCTCATAGGTTTGAAGTTGTTCAATTCATCCAAATACATGAGGACCTTTCTCCTCGTTCCGCCATATTTTTTTTCAAGTCTTTCTCTAGCAGCTTCATAGGCAAACTATGAATGCCCAAGTCCTTCAATTGCTTTTAATGCGTCATCACATATTGAAGTAACTGAAGTAATTTATATTCAGCTGTCGCAGGAGCTTGGTTAATGCATGCGTTGAATGAAGCTTTCCAATTTTCGTAGCTCTTTTCATCGCCATTAAATATTGGTATAGAGGCGCGTTTTAGTTGTTTCCATAAATCCCGTCCAATTTTTGCAGTATTTTCCTCTAAATCAATTTGTTAAATTTTTTGTTGTACGCAGGCCATGTGAAGATTTGATTGATTCAAATTTGCTATGATCTTTTTCTTCGTCCTTCAATTTTTGAATATTCGTTCATTGATCACGTTGTTGCTTTTCCGTTGCCAGTGTAGGTTCTCGATCCATCCTTTGGTCAAAATTCGATCTTTCACTTCCATTGCACAATATCTATCTATTTACATGTTCCATCGCTTCCGTAAACTCGCCATTTATTCTTTCCGTAAACTCGCCATTTATTCTTTATAACTCGAGAACATCGTTTTGTGCATTTGTTAATTGATGAGTCAAATCGCATGACTCTTTTTTACATGTGGGATCGTCGTCTCCAAGAAGCTGAATAATTTGATGTTTAGTTTGTGTAAACGTAGATTTTAAAATCGTTTTCTTCTTGTTTAATGCTGATAGCTCACTTTGGACGGTTAGTTGATCTTCCATTTGATTCGTTAATTTCTGATTTCTTTTTTTTACCATTCTTCCGTTGTGAAGAAAGCTTCCCTTTGCTATCAACTATGATTCGAAGGTGATCACAATATATATATATATATATATATATATATATATATATATATATATATATATATATATATATATATATATATATATATATATATATATATATATATATATACATGGCCGCCGAGAGGGGAGGGTGGACGGGGAAGATTCCCGGGGCCCCGTGTATCTAGAAACAATTCTTTTTAAATCATTTTTAAAAGATTTAAATAGTTTTGACTTTTAAAAAATTTAATTAACTTTCACTTTTCATTTTTAATGACTAGAGCACGCATCTATTGGTCCTGGGTATATAATTGATCATAACGAGGGCCCCTTAAAAAAACTTCCCCAGGGCCCGAAATTTCTCTCGGTGGCTATGTATATATATATATACAGTGGTTTTCATAAATTTAGACGCACTCATTTTTTTTTACATATATGTAAAATGCTTAAAATAAAACAAAAAAAGTTGATTGATAAGCTTTATTTTATTTTATTCATAAATTTAGACGCACAATCAAAAAAGTCTTATACCTTGTTAGTTGATAGTTAATTAGTAGCTTTTTTCCCATATTTCTCATTAATGGCCTAAATTAATTGATTTTGTCAAAAAACCTTATATAAATATAACTTACCTGGAATTAGTTAATCATTATTTAATAAATAAACAAAAGTTAAGTTAGTTTTGCACTAAAAAGACGCGAAAAATGGGCAAAAGACGTATCACTCAAGCTGAAAGATGGCAAATTATTGCTCACATCAAAGAAGGAACCAAAAGTAATAGAGAAATCGCCAGGTTAATTGGAGTCTCTGAGAAATGCGTTCGGACAACGAAGCAAAACTTTCTTCACACTGGTGGTGCCAGCTAGAAAACGAGGCCAGGTAGACCCTTGTCAACCACCAGAAAGAACGATAGTGCCCTTTTTAGAGCTGTCAGAGCTAATCCAAGAATTAGTTACAAAGAATTGAACATAGAATTCAATACAACGCGAAATTCATCTATTTCTAAAAGCACAGTCCGTTGAATACTTATCAAATACAAGATTGGAGTCTACTCTGCTTTGAAGAAACCGCTCTTGAGTCCTTATAATAAACAAAGGAGACTAAAATGGTATTGTGAAAGAAGGTATTGGACAAAAGAACAATGGAAAAACATTACGTGGAGTAATGAGAGTAACTTTGAGCTGATCAATCGTAAATCTAACATAACAGTCAAAGAATGGCTCACGAAAAGTATTACGCCAGGTACATTAGACCGACTGTACAAAGTGGAGGAGGTTCAATAGGAATCTGGTCATGCTTCAATTACAAAGGTGTTAGTATGTGCCAAACATACACCGGAAGAATCAACTCCATAATATACGTAGAAGTACTGGAAAACAAACTCCACCAATTGACCTGTTTATGCTCAATGATAAACCATGGAAACTTCAACAAGATGGCGCTACTGCACATACTGCATACTATACAAAGAAGTGGTTCAACAATAATAATATCAAGACAACACCGTGGCCTCCATACTCACCTGATTTTAACCCAATTGAAAACATTTGGGCTTGGATTGACCGTGAATTGGCAAAGGTTCAAATTTCCACATTGGCAAGCTGAAGGACATCCTTAAGGAGACCTGGTATAGGGTCCCAGAAGCGATGTGCAAAAATCTTGTTGAGTCTATGTCTAGAAGAGTTCTTAGTTGTATTAAAGCAAAAGGCGGATACACAAAATAGTGATTGGTTCATAAATTACGCCTCCTAATGTATCGTGCGTCTAAATTTATGAACAATTTTTTTTGTCTTATTTTTTTAATACCATGTAGTTGTACCTAAGTATTACTTAGTGTTTGTATTTTTTTTTGTAAATTTTTTTAAATTTTGTATTCTGTACGTATTTATCTAATAAATAGAAAAAAAAACTAAACCGAAATCTTTTTTCGTAATTGTTTTATTGTTAAAAAACTAAAAATTTAAATTCTCAAATATGAGTGCGTCTAAATTTATGAAAACCACTGTATATGTAAAGCTAAAAGGTAAACAAAAAAGTTTTTTTTTTTATTAACAAAGAATACAACATTGTTAAGTATATATTAAAAAACAAGCTTTTATGACAGCCGTCGTACAAGTCACGCTTGAAATGAGTAGACGATTAGGACCACTTTTCTCGGCAATTTCCTTCAAAATCTTTATCTAAGGTTTTTAAATTTAGGAACTGTGTCAAAAACTTTTATGATTATTCTGAAAGTAAATTTCATCAAGGTTTCAGATAACAAAATAAAATTACGTTAACTTTGTTTGCCCAAAGTTTAACGTTTCTTAGGCGTTTTAAAATCTTGACGAAAGATAATTATCCAAACATTAACAGATTTTTAAGCAATAATTTAAGTTATTTTATTATCAAACAATGAGTAACCGCTAATATTTGACTGATATTTTTGAAAGCTATTTGATTTGTCATTGAAGCCATCAATAATGGGAGTTAAAACTAAGGAATGGTCGCAAGCTCAGCGCAACTTAGTTATTGACTTGTTCAAACAAGGTAAAACATTCAGATTGATTTTTATTAAAAAAATTGGTTAAAAGCGATTTGGTTAAAAAACAAAAAATGTTAGGATACGTGAAAAATCACCCATGATCAGGAGCAAAGCGCAAATCGACACCCAGAATTAATCAACAAATTGTGAAGATAGCGAAGAAAAACCAATTTTTACCAGCACCAAAAGCGTCAAACTTTCTTAAAAAAGAACTTGAAATTCAAGTGAGCTCGTTGATTATTCGAAATCGAATGAAAGAGAGTGGATTTAAAGCAAGAGCTCTACATATAAAACCATTCCTTTCAAAAATCCATCGAGAACGAAGACTCGTATTTGCTAAGTAATATGTAAACATGCCGTTATCATTCTGGAAGAAAGTTTTGTGGACTCAAAAGTTAATCTTGTGAAGCCCGATGGAATGTTATAATGGAGCTCAAAAGTTTTGGAAAAAGAAGGCGAAGCATTCAAACTAAGTTGCATTCGAGGAAATGTGTGGGGATCGATAAATTGGAATGGAACAGAAAAGCTGGATTTTATTGATGGAATACGGACTCTGAGGTTTTTATCAACATTCTCAATAAAAATCTTCTGGCCTTAACTCGAAAACTGTGAATGGGAAAAATTTTCATCTTCCAACAAGAAAACAACTTCAAGCATATGTCAAAGATAGCAAAATTTTTTTTCATCCAAAAGCAGATTGAGATACTTGAATGGCCAGCTCAAAGTTGCATTTTTCATGCTTTTATCGACAGAACTTTGATAAGCATCTAACAGTATATGCGATGTAGTATTACAGATCCCTTTTAATCTTTCCATAAAGAATTGGGTCAAAGACAACCCTTTTTTTTTTGAAGTTTTATATCAAAATTGTTTGAACTGATGGGTTTTCAAAATCAGCTAGATTAAACACGAACAATTGCTTTCAATGTAAAAGATTGCGCTGCTTTAAAAAATTTGATTTTTGGTGCTTCCCTGCTAGCACACAACGTTATGGGTTTTGATTAAGTTTTTTTCACGAGAATATTGCAGAGACTCAAAACACGATTTGTAAATTTTCAGACCCTAATATCAATGATTTATCCTATAAAAAACCTTTTAAAAGGGTGGTTGTACATGTCTATTGGAACACTTAGAAAGCAATTATGAAACCCTGCATTAAAGTTATTTTGATTTATTCCACCATGAAAAACTCATGAAAGTAAAACCAGGTACCTTTTTTTCAGCACCGAAATTCTCGCAAAATAAAACATTTTTTCTTCGTTTATTCTCAGTTTAACTTGTTTTAAAAAAGTGTTTTTCTAATTTCTAAATCGATTAAACATGGTTTTGACATCTTGTTTAGAAATAATAAAGTTCTCCTTCAGTTTCTTATTCCAAAAATACTTTAAAAAAAGGAATTCTGATAGAGATTTGTGGTTTACTCGTTTGCTATTACATTCGATTACACATTTGAGTGGCTGGTGTGAAGGATTTTGTTTTTATCAGTCCCAGTATCCCTTAAAATTGGGATAAAAAGCTTCTGTAGCTTGTTCACTGAAGAGCCCTAAGCCTGTTTTCTTCATTTTGATGAACTGGATTTTTTTGCATGAACCTTTGGTGTGACTGAAACTGGAAGGCTGTCATTACTTAGCTTGAAATTCCAAACCTTGGCTTTAAAGTAAGAAGGTTTAATGATGAAACAACACACCAACAGCACGGATGCTTAAGGTCACAAGAGATAACCAAAGAATCCGTCAGCTTTTATATTCTGATAATTTTCTGGAGTTTCTCGTGTGTGCGAAGAGCATTTTTATACTTGTTAACTTTGTTGTTTGAGGAGTAATCAATTTGGCAAAGGAATGCGAGGAATGAGAGTCACTCTCTCTTCCATAACAATATGTCTGAAACTTACTTTAAGGAAAGAACCTCATCCAAGTCACTTGCTCAGTTACAATAGGATCAGCACCAACCATGATTCTTAAATTTTCATGTCTAATTCCAGGAGTAAATAGTGAGGAAATCCAAGATCAAAGATTTTTCTGAAGTTTGAGCTGACTTTTTTGGCCTTGGAGTTATTACTTTACAAAGTGGATGCTTTTCTTTCCCTTTGAGTTTTGCAATTCAGCAAAAAAAAACAATCACAAATTGATGATGAACAAGTTGAAGGCTTGATTGCAATTGCAGCAAAGTTGTTGAATTTGGGTGCAACTGTCGTTTTACCTTCTCTTAACTTTCCAAATTGAATGCAGGCGGCTCAAGGGAACTCCATCATCCTTGAAGTTCACGTCATTCTGATTTTGTTGAAGAACTTTACCATTCTTTTTGACGGATGAAATTTTTCCTAATCAAATTTTTAAATTTTACCTTGAATTGAACAATTTCCTTTTCACGGGAAAAAAGTTGAAAACCGAGTTTTAATTTTTCATAAAAAGTCATAAAACAAAACTTTTCACGCTTTTTAAGCATAACATTTTACTTTTTTTTCTAGAAAATTAGTATTTCTGTTGAAATAGCCAGTTTTACCTGACATCTCATTAATGAAAGTCTTAAAAAGCTATGAGACCAGGTAAGTGGATTTTAACACAGGGTTTTGAAATTACTTGTTAAATTACTCCTACTGCCATATCACCTCTTAAAAGGGTTTTTATAGGATATTTCATTAATACAAGGGTCCCAAAATGACAAACCTTAAAAATGCTAAAATCTTTAAACATCTTAGGAATATCTGCAAACTTGCCATAACCAGGGCCGTGCACAGGATTTTGGGGCCCCGAGCAACCTTCAGTTTAGGCGCCCACCCCCTTTACTTCAAAAAAAAAAATGCCTGCTCAAGTTTTTTTATTATATTACTGGAATATAAGTATAATTAAATAGTCCAGCTGTTGTTTCTTACAATATTATTTTTCTTATCTTTTGTTTAGCAAACTTTTCAATCACATCATGGAAATCAATATTTTTTGCTAATAGACAATCGATACTCAAAATGGCGAGGTCACTTGTTCGTTCTTGTTCCATAGTTGAGCGCAAAAAAATCTTGATGAGCTTCAATTTACTGAATGAACGCTCACTTGAGGCCACTGTCACTGGAATTGAAGCAAAAATACGCAATGCAATTACTATGTTTCTAAAGAGTTCCCCAAGCTTCATTTCAGGAATTTTGAGTCAAATGGGGCAAGAAGTTTCTTTCCAAAATTTGCAGTATGAATTTGTTTTATGTAAAGCAATTCTTCAGTCAGTTCATTTTCGGTCACATCACAAGAATATTTTTGCGAAAAATGTGAGCAAGCACTCTTGATTTCTGCTTCAGACAGTTTTTGATACTTCCACAAAAAAGAGAATATAGAAAGGATTTCTTGAATTGCTGTGAAACGTACAGTAAGTCCACAAATTACAGAATCAAAAATGTGATAAAAAAAACCGTTCTCCGAAATATTGCCTCCTCTCCTGATTCTATTTTTGTTAATTCCGTAATTTGTACATCACCTTTAATTTGCTCCCCAGAAAAACTTTTGCGTTTCACTTTTCTGTGGAATGGAAATTCAGAACTAATTTTTGCAATATCTGCAGCTAACTTGGCTTCTTCCAAAATTGTTGGCCATTCCTCCCGAACAGATTTGAGTCAACCGATCAATGCTTCAATATTTTCCACTTCAATATCAATAGTTCCCTTTCTTGCCTGAATGACCTGGTTGCAGCGGACAATCAGTGGGAGGACTTTCATCCAAATTCCAGACATGAGAACACATTTGAAGGAGCTCATATATTTTAGGGCACTTCTAATCTCAGTTTTTGGTTTAGGCAGATTTAAGCTCTTAACTTCTTTCAAAGATTCAATGATTTGGCTCAAGTGATTAGAGAAAGGGCGAATGCTGTCAAGTCTCTCAGTCCATCGTGTTCCTGATTGTCCATGCAAAGACACACCGTGAAGTCTCTTTCGCAATATTTTCCAGCGTTGTGGACTAGCAGAAAATATTGTATATACGGTTTGAACAGTTCCAAAGAAAGTCTCAGCATCAGTACAACTTGAGGCAGCATTCTGTCCACACAAATTCAATGAATGACAACCACAGGGTGAGAATACAGACAACGGGTTCTTCTTTTGTAGGATTGCTGGAACACCCTTAATTTTCCTGACATGTTGACTCCATTGTCATAGCCTTGGCCACGGCAGTCTTCAAAACAAATGTTTAATGTTTCCAAAGTTTCCAGAATTAATTCCGCAATATCAGATCCAGTCTTCTTGGCACAATCTGCAAAGATCAAAAACCGCTCTTCAATTAAAAATTTTCCAGGTTCTTTTTCATGTACATGTCGAATGACAAACGTCCTCACATCAGATGCTTACATCAGGAGTGCCATCAACCATAATTGAAAAATAGTTTGCAGACTTGCACTCTTCTATAATTTGCCTGCGAACCTCAGCTGCACAAAGGCCAATGAATTCATTTTGAAAACGATTTGACAAGTAATGCGCCTGAAGACGTTGACCCTTCTCCTGTGATTGTTTAACTTTTATGACATGTTCCTTAAGAATTGGGTCATAATGCGAAATCAGTTCCAGCAATCCTAAGAAATTTCCATTATGGAAATCTCCAATTAGGTGAGATTTTCCACGAATAGCCAATCAACGTTCACCAAGAATTCGTTCCAAGATTTTTCTCCAGGTGTCAGCTTCATTGAGGATTTGGCGATTCATCAAATGTTCAACAGACTGATCAGTTTTCATTCGAGCTTCCAATTCATGCCACTGAATGTAGCATTGTTTATGTATTTTCGAATACTCATGCTCAAGAATTCGACTGATGAGATTCTTCCACTTCTTTCCATATCCCCATCCTCCAATCATTGCAAGGGATGAAGTCAAGTGTGGAACTTGATTTCTAGGTAAAAATAATCGGCATGGAAAACAAAACAATGCTGTCTTTGCTGGGCTAAATACTAGCCAATCTCGCGAGGATTCCCCATTCGGCATTCTGCTTTTCAAAACTGACATTGGAAATATGTGGTTTCCAGTATCTTTTGGCATACCCAGTGGAAAAGGAATGTGACCAGCCATCTAGTGGTCCGTCTATCCGTCACTGCTAGTGGTCCTTGTAGAAGTATTATCACTAACACTAATTTGACAGTCTTCAAAAGTGGCTAATTTCTCTGTACTGCCAGCACTATTACCAGTAACAGAAGATTGGATACCACCGTCATATTTTTGCTTCGTTGAGCTAGTGGAAAGGGCATCTGATGTTTTAGGAGTAGCTGTAATTACAACATCAAATAATGTTTGCATTCCCTTTTGTAGAGCCGCTTTTTTTACTTTACTGATTTTTAACTTTGATGCACCAGATGGATACGTGCGTTTCATTTTTATTTTTTAAAATACTTTCGTCCAATGTATATATATATATATATATATATATATATATATATATATATATATATATATATATATATATATATATATATATATAATAATTAATAAAAAATTTATATATATAATTAATCACAAAAACTAATTAAATTTATATTAGTTAAGTTAAATATAATATAATAATTAGATAAAATAAAATAAAAAGATTAAACTTATCTTCATTAATCTATAAATTAAATCGTACAATCAAGCCATTTTTAAAATAAGATTTGAACACATGATAACTTTTCTCGCTAAATTCAAGATAAGTATATAGATAAGATTTAAACAAAAGCTCTTCCACAAGGATCTTCTATAAATTACGCAACGCTAAATTTATTTTTAAAAAAATCATTAGATCTCAAGCTCTTTTTTGTGGCAATTTTCATTAAACTTAATGAGCTTTTTTGATTTTTCATTTAAGTTAAAGCATCTTGATGGGGAAAAGGAGAAGGAAAAAAAAACCCGGAATGTTATTGTCGCTGTTGGGGGCCCCCATAGGGTCCGGGGCCCCGAGCAATTTGCTCGGGTGACTCACCATCTGCACGGCCACAGAATATCAATTTTACAGTAGGCGTTAAAGAAATTTTAAATTAAAAAAAGTTAAAATAAATAATTAAATTTTTTTTTTTTATTTAAAATTTATTCCCTTTTATCAAATTTATTTTTTGGAATAAATAAGAAAAAGTTTATAAACAGCAATACATATTGTTTTTTTTAAATTCTATATTAATTATTTGCTTTATGAAAAATTATATTTGTTCCGCAAATACATTTTTTGGAAAACAGCATGCATAAATTTTTTTTTTGAATATAATCAAAAATGAATCTCGTAAGTTAACCTCGTAAAAGTTGAAATATAGTTAACCATGATTGCTTGAGCATTTAATGGTAAACTAAATAAACCCAAAATGGTCTAATACAAAAAGAGAAAAGGATATAAAATCAAACAAATATTATACATAAAACATAAATAATCAAAAATAAAAAGGTTTAAGACTTGAGAAGTAATATTTAAATTGTATAGATTTTATCCAGTTCTTTGCTTCTGTTTTACTAGATTTTCTATAAAGTATTCCCCAGCTTTATATGAGGAACGAACTAGAGGCCCACTTGCAGTATATGCAAACCCTAATTCATTACCAACTATTTCCCAAGATTTGAATACATCTGGATGTATATATTCTTTAACTTTGGCATGACTTTTAGTGGGCTGCATATACTGTCCGATGGTTATACAGTCTACACCAACATTCCTTAAATCTTTCATTGTTGCAACAACCTCTTCTTGCTTTTCTCCAAAGCCAACCATTATGCTAGACTTAGTTATCATTTTAGGAAACTGAGTTTTTACATGTTCAAGGACCCCTAAACTTCTTTTGTATGTTGCACGAGGATCACGCACAAACCATGTTAAACTTTCTACTGTTTCTATATTATGGGCATAAACATCTACACCAGAACTGGCTACTTCAGAAATGAATTTTTTTTCACCAGCAAAATCTGGTGTCAAACATTCAACAATTAGTGAAGGATTTATTCTTTTAACTTCTTTCACAGTTTTTGCAAAATGACTTGATCCTCCATCAGATAAATCATCTCGATCAACAGAAGTAATAACAATATAGTTTAAATTCCAACTTGAAATTGCTTTTGCTGTGTTTGTAGGTTCATTTGGATCAAGAGGAGCTGGCTGACGGGATGTTTTAACTGAGCAAAATCGACAACCACGAGTACAAGTGTCTCCTAAATAGTTAGATTTTTAATGTTAAAAATAAATGCAAAACTTTTATTAATTTTTTTGCTAATTTATATTTAAAGTAAAAATAGCAAACCTAGAGTAATAACACATGCAAAAATTGAAAGCTATGTATAAATACCTAAAATCATGATTGTAGCAGTAGCAGTACCTTCTTTACCACCCCAACATTCACCTATGTTTGGGCATTTAGCCTCTTCACATACTGTAGATAAGTTCAATGAGCGAAGAGTATTTTTCAATCTAAAAACATCTTTACCAACAGGAGTTTCTGTTTTAAGCCAAGGTGGTAACCTTAATCTTTTTGCACCTGGTTTGCGTATCCATTCTTCTGAAGGTGCATTTTCAATAAAATCTTTTAAGCCAGGTCCATCTTTTAAAAAAGATTTATGCTGATACAGAGAAAGAAAGTCTTTCACACTAGAAAAATTCTGTCTTGAATAAAGAGCAACATTCCTGAACTTTAAAGCCATAAATGTTTCTTGAGGAAATTTGTGTATAAAACAAGTAACTAAAGAAAACACATATTTTAAACCATACAGAAAAATGACTTAAACTAGCAAGTAATTCGGCCAAATTCACTTGTTTCATCTTCAGCACATGTACTTTTCATTAACTGGCTAAAATTTTATTTACTTCAGTATCCTTTTAACTTTCAAAATTTATAAAAAATGAAAACCTTTTTTTTACAAGAAAAAAACAACTCCTGATATGGAAAAGTAAAATGTATAACCTATTTAGATTAAACATTCCAATGTTCAGTTTACACTGCTATGTAAGAGGCTATTAAAACCAAAAACAAATCAAATTTACAATATTCTAATAAATCCATAAAAATAAAATAGTTTAACATTTCTAAAACTGATCTATATCTGGCCACATCGTTCTTATTGTTTAAAAGTAAAAATTCCTTTAGTGTTACATGAATGAATAAATTTACACATAAATAGGAATATTTAGGGATGGGTATACTTCAGAAAAATTTTTAACAAAATCAAACTTGATATGTGTTTAAGCATCAGTTTTTCAGATGCTAGCTAAAAGACTTATTTCTGGCTGCTGAGACTTAATTCTGGCCACTTCTTACCTAATTCTTACCTAAATCAGAAAAAAATTCAATTGAAAGAAGAAACATTACATAAGCAAGAAACTGGAACACCAATATTCAAGTTAAAATAAAAACAACAAAATAAAAAAAAACAAAAGAAAAACAAAAGAAAAATATATGATTAATTTTTTTTCTCCTACAGTTTGGAAGTTTTATGTTTTTTTTCCTCCTGTTTTTTTCTCTTTAACATAACATTTTCTTCTCTTTTTTTTTCTTTGAATAATTTTTTTTGAACTTCTTCATGTTTGTTATCCAGTGCTTCTTGAGATGTGAGCAAAAAATACTTAGGTTTTAATGCAGTTTTCGTTTTTTAATGATTTGAGTGGGATATGTTAAAACATCAGAATCTGGATCTCCTGGAAAGGATTGATTTTTAAATGGAAAATTTTGATAAACACTTGAAGCTGTTATTTCTATTTCCTTCATGGCAACATTCTGAATTTTAATATTATCTGTAACTATATTTTTTACTGGGGATGGATTAGGAATAGCGTATGTATGGTCAAAATTTAATATTAAAGAACGCTTTGTTGCTAAAGATGTTGAAATAGAAAAGTCAACATCTACTTCAATTGATCAATATTGCATTCTGCTGTTTCACAATGGTCATTAGATACTTGAGGTAGATTGCCTAAAATTTTCAACAGACTCTCGTTATTTTGATAACTGGGTTCTATGTATAAAGAATTAGGCATGTAAGCTTCAGGTGGAATTATATTTGGATTGTATGGATAAATTCCACAAGCTTGAAAACCAGATATAATATTATTTGGGGTAACAGATTCGTTCCAAGCCTGCTTTATCAATCCACAAAAACTTACTCTTGAAACTAGTGTCCCAGGAAAATTACTAATCAAATTTTCACATGCTTTTCTGTAAGCTTTCTTGAGTGGGCCAAATACTGATTGATCACAAGGCTGAAGCCAGTTAGAAGTGTGAGCTGGCAATTCAAAAGTATGTATTTTGTTTGCCACAGCTACATCTAATAACTCTACAAAGTTGTGTGAGTCATGGCCATCTAAAATAAGTAATTGAGGTCTGTCAGAACCAATTTTTGGAAGAAATGATTTGGTAAACCAGAGAAATGCAATTCCCTGCTTAGTCCATCCACTATCAGAAACACTCCATGTGCTTCCTTCTGGTGCATTTTCAATTTGAAAGCTGTTGAGTGACCTATTTGTTTTTCCTTTTACTATAAAATGTGGTGGAAGAGAGTAACCAATTGCATTGACACAAGCTATAACAGTGATTGTTTCCCGATTACCTGATGTACGACTATGTAGGTGCTTTACTCCTTTTTTAGCAATTATTTTCCCAGGGCGATAATCAAACTGGATTCCAGTCTCATCCATATTCCATATATTCTGTGGTTTACTAATTAAATTATTTTCCATTAATACATTTTTAAGAATAGAAAAGTATGTTGAAACTTTACAAGCATTCATACACTGATGTCTAACAGCAGCTGTAACTTCTGGTTGACGTAAAGTTATCTGTTTGTGCCTTTTGCACATCCCACGCCACCATTTTTCAGAAGGTGTTCCATTTTTGAATGATTTATTATGCTTTGCAGCAAAGTTTTCAGCATATTTTAGAAATTGAGATCAACCAAATCCTATTCCTAATGCTGCACGATTTGCATGCAAAATTAACTATTTTATTTTCTTCTTCATCATTTAGAAGGGTGGGATGACCAGGCTTGGCTCCTAGTTCTGTTTTTCCAGAAAGTCTAACCTGCAGAGAACATCTTGGAACACCAAAAGCCTTACATGCAGCACGTGAAAATCCATTTTTTACAGCTTCAATAGCTGATATCATAGCTGCATCACTCCATAAATAGTGTTTTCCACGTTTACTTCTATACAGTTCTTCATTTTTTTTAGAAACTTGTAAATTTTTTCTTATTTTAACTTTCTTAATTTTTTCCATTCTAATAAGAAATTTCAGAGTTCTATAAAAAAACATAAATATTAAACTATAAGACAGTTATTAATATTTAACAAATGTTCTTGCATATAAGTGCACATAGCCATAATATATGTAGATGCATATCCATAACATTCATTACTATACAACAAAATTAAAATATTATTATGCAAAAAAGCATTTAATCAAGACCATGGTCATGTATCAAGGCCTATATATAGAACTTTATTTATAAAATGGTATTTGTAATGTAATGTTATAAAAATATGTTATTAATCTACTTAAAATAAAATTTATAATTATAAATAATACTATGTTTATAAAGAATACAAAGTTAAGTTTGGATTATTCTTAAACACTACATAGGCTATATACATAACACAATGCAGTATATATACATTTGTGTCTATACAAACTGACACATGTACATATAACACATAATAATTGCATAACTATATTCATGATCACTAATACACATTAAATAACATAGTTTTCAAAATTACACAAACAAATATACACACATATCTATAAAAGTGTGTCATTTTGAAAGCTATAGATGTTTTATAGTTTAAAAGAATCGTAAACCTAAACTTATTTATGGCCAGAATTAGGAGTAATCTTTGGCCAGATATAGGACATTCGGTAGAAAATATATTACAATTTTATATATAGAAATTCACATATAAATAGAATTTATACACATTATTCAAAACTAGAAAAATTACATATACAGCTTTAATAACATTACATTTTAATATTACTTTCAATTCAAGCGATTTACAAACGCAATGTTTGAATGTAATTATCAAAACTTTGAAAATATCAAACATCGAGTTTACGGACGCAAGAAATTAATCTAATATTTCTAGCATGTTTTCAAAGCATCAGCATATCTATATATTTTCTTAACTGCACATTTAAAAATTACAAACTTAAAATATCATATCTTATTTCATAACAGACCAATAGACTATTACATTAAAGCATTTTGAGCTTCTGAAAATCGGCCAAAATTAGGACGCGGCCAGATATAGGTCAGTTTACCCTAACTAAAAAAAAAAAATTTAGAGAGCATGCGTATGAAAACAGCAACCAAACTTCAGTGACTCGCCTACCTAGTATGGCGGAAAAAAACATTTTGTTCTTAGATTTGATTGTTATGAATGTGATCAAAAATATTTTGGCATTTTATTGATTAGTTATGTATTCTTTGATTACTTTAAAACTTTAAGAAATTTTATAAAACCTTTTTTACGGAATGAAAAAATGCATTAAAAAAATCTTGTTTTTTTTAACTAAAAAAAAAGCATAAAAAATAAATAATCAATTAAACACAAATTATGTAAAAATATTTTCCCTTGCAAGAGAAAAATAAAAATATATATGCATATGCTAACTAAGACTAAGGTGATAATTCAAAACTGGCAAATGTTATGTACTCAACAATTATTATCGGATGAATCATTCTTATATTCGGCATCCGGCGAATCGGACCTTAAATAATCTTCATCGTCACAAAGAATTTTACTTCCAAAAAAAATACTGAAATTTTTAATGCGGTCCCGTAATCTCACCACTTGACTTCATGATCTCACCACTAAACTTTTTAATCTCACCACTTGACTTCATTATCTCACCATTTAACTTCATAATAAAATTGCTCATGTATTAGTTGATAGTTGTTGTGTTGTCAGAAAAAACTAGCACTGAAACTTGACCAATACAACTCATCACAGTTATGCATTTCTCAAACAAGTTAAAATTATTTGTGGAAGGAATGATCGGTTACAAATTATCTTAATCTCAGCAGGAATTTTCACGAACATTTTTCAATGTTTGTCTCCTCTTTAAAACGCTTTTGATTATAATTATTACGTAGTTGTTACGTAATTCCTGGGTGCAAGAGAACGTGTATGGGTCAACTTCATCTGTAGTCAAAAACCAAGCTGTTATAGGCTTCAATCATGAAATATTTTTTGTATGAATCCGATGGTGTTAAGATATTAAAACAACTTTGTATTATTTAAATATAGATTTTACTGTTTCATTTACTCTCTTTATCCTGCAATATAATCACAAGCTACTCTATTTACATTAAAGTGGTAATCTATAAAAATCAAATCAGAATCTCTTGTGGCGATGTGCACGTCATCATTTAAGAGCGCTGTTGTTGTTAATTAAGTTGCTATTTTCATCACTGCAAGCACTCACCGAAAGAAAAAGGAAAGTTTGTTGATATCTCTTTTAATCAAATCTTTTAGTTACAGTTAGGCATGTGAAATATATTTGATGTATTATAAGAACAAACTGAAATTTTTTTACTAGTCTTTAGTTATCAGCGTACTAACCTTTTGGGTGTAGTTAGATTTGTAAGAAACGTTCAATTGGCAAATTTTGTAGAAAACATACAACAAAGAAAAAAAACAAACTGTAAAATAAAAATAAGGAATCCGAGTGTCAGAACTAAAGAAAAAAATTCAAGCTCCGAGTGTCTGAATCGTGACGGTCATATTGCTCCTCTAAATGCCAGAGCTCCAGCCACATCGTTTATTTAAAACAACGATAAAGTGACGTAAAAAATTTTTGTCAGAAGGGGTTTCTGAAAAAATGACGATTTTTACGGATCATTTTAGGAGATCCCCACAAGCCTAATTTATGTTGCATATAATCAGTTGTTTATTTACGTCTATAGAGCCAATTCATTTTGTGCAAAAATATCAATTTTTGAAAAATAGTGACTTTTTTCTGAAAAAAGTGTGATTTATGGGATATATTTGAAATAGCTAATTTAAATGCAATTTACAAACTTGAACATTTTAAAGGAAATGCGGTGCAGAGGTTTTTTACAAAAAATCCTATAAATGCATATTAATCATATTTTTTATGTATGTATTAATTTAGATAACAATAACCTAAATAATCATGCAAAATTCAGAATCAGATTTTATTCGTAAATTCAGAATCAGATTTTATTTGTAATCATCTAAAATAAAAAATTAACAAAAAAATTCTCCTACTTATAAATTGAAAACTTTTTCTTCAGCGAATTTTTTTCGCGAACAGATGTTTTCAAAAGCTTTAAAGAACTTATGCAATTCAAACTTATGAAATTTATTTATAAACAAAGTTTAAACGTTTCAAAAAAAACCCTCTAAAAATGATTACTTAAATCATCAGTTCACATTGCATTCCTGATAAATTATTCATGTATTTCGAAACGAAACTCTATGCTTTCAATCAATTCGTTATCATATAAATTACAGAAAACGGACGATAAATGAAAGTCTTAACAAAGATTACAAAACTGGGTAACTCTTGAGATTACGAACTTGAGTTTTCATTACCAAAAACTGACACCACAAAGGTGGGAAGTAAAAAAAGTAATCAATTTCTGTTATCTTTAAAAATTCAGAATAATTTTAGAAATTTGAGTTAGAATAATTCTAAGTTAAGCGCCCTCATAAATTAATGCGACTTGTGCTGTCAAGGCCACGATTTGATATTTTATGCCATGGCAGTCAGTTTTACTTAACTTGGTTGTGAAAGTTTTATTTATTCCAAATATAAAAATGTAGATCAGTTGTAGGTTCATTAAAACTCGTCTTAACTTCTCGTAAAGTTGTGATGTCAAGGCATTTGTTGCAAGTGATATAAGAAACAATGAGTTCTTAAGTAAAATATTTGCGGATGCTTCTGAATCTGTAAGCACTATAAAATACTAATGACACACTCTTAACGCATAAAAACTTTCCTTCGGAAATTTTGACTTTAGTACCAACTAAACATTTGCGTGAAGCGTTACCTTTTAGCGGAAAGCATTATATTACTGCTGTAAACATTAGATTTTCGCGAGAAGTATTAATTTTTTTACGTTAATTTTAGAGATCAATTGATAGTGACATCCAATCACTAACTTGCCCCTCAAAAATAATTGTCTGGATATTGCATAGCGATTCATATCGTACAGTAAATAATCGCGTAAATATTATATCACATGTGATTTTAAACGCTTGGATATCGCATAACGCTTTAATGTTATCAGCCCATGAGATATTGATCGTTTGGTACAATTTTTTAATAGTAAAAAATCGTACAGATATTGTGTCAAGAGTGCAATACTAAAAAAACTAAAAATTTGATAATGCATATCGCCAGAACCAAGCAACAAATTTAAATGCATAATGCAATGCATTTAAATTTGTTGCTTGGTTCTGGCTGTTCAATTATTAAAAGTTAACAAAAATGTTATTAGTTTATTATACATTTTTAAAAAACTGCTTCAACGTTTTTCCGTTAGTTCTTCATCAACTCTTATGATTTTTCCAATTTTCTGTCTTTTTCGTTCTTTCTTAATTCTACTCTCCTGATCTTTCCACTTATCGTCTTTGGTAAAGATTCAACAAATTCAATCTATATTAAGGAAAAAGAAAATTCAACTTCACTTTATGTAAAAGTTACATCGCATTGAAGACTTGGAATTACCTTTCTAGGGTATTTGTAAGGCGCGGTAGACATTTTCACATGTTCTTGCAGCAACTTTACGATTGTTTCTTTATCATGCGTTTTATAATCATCAGTCAAAATAACAAACGCTTTTACTATCTAATAACACAAAAAAAGCAACAAAAAACAGTCGTTAATACTTTAAAAACTTGTTGGTAAGAAAAGAAATATTTTTATAGCTCCTTAAAAGAATTTGTTCAAATATAGCTAAAATAAACTGAGATCAATTCTGAACTGAGATCAATTCTGTTATTTTTTTGATAATATCAATTTATTAAAAATTTAACAGAAGTGTATACCGAACCACGAACTTCACAAGGGACACCTATTACTGCAGATTCAGCAACAGCAGGATGTTCTAAAAGAGCACTTTCAACCTCGAAAGGACCTATTCGATATCTAAAAAAAAAAAATAATTTTTAAAAAATTTTAAAAACTCTTTATTATAAGATTGTCATGTTTGCGTGAAAGGGTTTTAAAAAAGGTCAAATTTTCTCAATCAAAATACTACGTAATTAAACTTATTCAAATTTTTAAAAAAGCGAACCCTGCAGATATAATAACATCGTCTGATCTACCAACAAACCAAAAGTAACCTTCTCTATCTTTATAACCTCGATCTCCTGTAAAGGCAAGGTTACTAGAAAATTCATGATAAAATATGACTTACAATCTCGGGTATTAGTCAAGTTTGGGTAAAATTAATGTTTAAAAATGACTAGTTGTTAAAATTTAGTTAAAATATTTTACTAAAATATTTTCATAACTTTTTAAATTACAAAACATATAACAATGATACAACATCTATATGATACAACAATACATCTAGGTGATGCAACATTACACATTGTAATATTTCTTTTTGGAAAATAATGCTACAACTTACCAGTTAAGTAAAACTCTCCTTTGAAGGATTCTTTGGTTTTAATAGGATCATCCTATCCAATAAAAAAGATGTTAACAAAAATTAAAATCCTCAATTTTTTTTTTAGTTTAATTTTACGCAAATTAAAACTAACCACGTATCTGGAGAACAAACCAACAGGACGCTCTGGAAAGCATTTGACTGCTACTTCTCCTTCTTCAAAAGGCCCTAATAATGTACCATTATCATCAATTATCTAAATTAAATAAACAGAGGAAAACAATTCTAACAAAAACATACTTCCTTGTATTAGTCATCAAATATTATCATAGGGTTTGTTACTCAAACTTTAACAATATGATTTTAACAATAGAATTTCACAAGTACCTGCAAGTCATAACCAGGGGCTGGTTTACCCATTGATCCAGGTTTCATATCAATACATTGATACATGCCACAACTTAAAGTCTAAATGTAATACATGCAATCAAAACAAAAAATTCTTACTGAAAAAAACTTAAACAAAAGCAAAAAAAGTCACCATCTCAGTTTGGCCATAGCCCTCTCTAATAGTAAGACCAGTTTTTTTTTGCCAAATATTAATCACTTGAGGATTTAAAGGCTCACCAGCTGATACACAGTGGCGCAGAGCTAAAAAAAATTCACATTTTAAGTCTGAAAGCCAACAAGAATACTTTTATGAAAACTACACTAGAAAAAAGACATTTTTTCTTCAACTTTTTGTAGTATTTTAAAATTTTTTAAAGTATTTAACAGAAATTTCATGAATTCAAATGCAATAAAAATAATGTATTCATTAAATTACAAGAGAAATTATGTCCCTCCATTTATTTCCCCCAATATAAATATGACAAAATAACTACATTATTATTAGGATATGCAATCATTTGAGTTAAACCTGGCAACATCTTGATATTCACATATTTAATGAGAGATTTAAAAAATCCATTTTCCTTTGTGAAAATTTTCCTATTTTTGGGCAATTATGCTACCAATAAATTTTGTTATTGGTTAATAGAAATTTGATTAAAATTCTTGCATAAAAAGTTCATGTTTCTCCTGTAAGGTTCTTTTTGATCTTTCTATTCTGCAATTTGACAATTTATAGTTTAAATATTCCAGTTCAAATAGCTTGCATTGAGATTATGGATTGAATTTTTCATGAGCACTGTGGATGTTGCACAATACATTTGAGAACTGACTTAAATGGTGTGTCAAGGCTTGTGGAGTTCATTTTGAATAATAATATTGCATTTTGTAGACAACTGTTGTCATGTATTGTATCTCAAATATAAATACCCAACTTGCTCTAGGCGGTTTTATGGGTTTTTCACTGCATGCTAAAACATATGAGATCCAGTATTACAAAAAAAGACAAAAAAAAAAAAAAAAAAACCACAAAAATTTAAAGGTTGCAACATTGTGATCTGTGTAATTAGTTAATTACTAATAATTACAATAATCTGTTGAATGAGATTAATAATTACAATAATTAGTCAATAATCTGTTGAATGAGAGCAGTAATAAAAAAAAAGTAGTTCTAACAACTACCTACCATAAAATTTCATCAGAGCCAAACAGTAAATATCAAAATTAGAAAGCAAAAACTAGCAAAAAAAGAGATGTCTTATCATTTCAACTGTAAAATACTGTTCATAAAAACTAAAATATTAAAAAATTACATTTGAAAGGGAACTTTTTTATGTTCTCTAAAACAAGTAACCTGTAGGCTGTTGGTGGCAGACAAGTTACTGATATTGGGTACTTGTGAAGAACTTCTAATGTCTTTTTCGCATTAAACCGTAGTGTGTTATGAACAAAAATGCAAGAACCTTGCCACCAAGGTCCAAAAAACGATGAGTATGCAGATTTTGCCCATCCAGTATCAGAAACATTCCACATAATGTCTTTAGGTGTCAAATCTAACCAAAATCTTAAAAAAAAAATCAATAACAAAATATCACAATAAATACAAGTCTTTATATATTTACCTTGTGGCTTTTCAATCTATACAAGTATAACATGTAAACGCTCCCTAAACATTTTTAAGTGGATTTAATCGGGTAATCATCCTGACATCCTTACTTCTATTTTTCACTTAATTTAATTTTTTCATCCTTTAACATTGTTATGATGCTGACCAATTAGTAAAGAGATATCTTTATTAGTAGTTTATCTTGTAAAGATAAATTATTTAAAAAGATTGAGCCATGCAAAAGATCATCATTCATAGCAGTTTTTTTAATTCAACCAAAATATCTGAACATTGAACCTTTTTGCTGTATCACATAAACTTAACTATTAGCTTACTGTATGTACCACCACTTTATTAATGTTTCCTTTTTCTCATTATAGTAACCAGTCGATGCTTTTTAAAACAAAATGTTAAAAATTAAAGTAATTTGTTTTGGTACTCAGTTAAGGATGCAAAAAAGTTTTATAAATTTGCCACCCCAAAAAAAGTTTAGCCACCCTATCTACCCTTACCTATCTATGCCACTGTTTTTTATTTGTTAATTTTTTTGTTAATTTTTTGCTTTAATTGTTGTGAAAAATAATACAAAATGCTCATCTGTATTTTTTTTCTTTACTTTGTGATTTTAATTTCCATTTTTGTTTGTTTATTCAATTTTAATTCATTTAAGAGATTAGATAAATTAAAATTGAACAAAGAAAATGCTCTTGATGCAACAACAGCATGAGTTATTATAACAGTATTACATACCACCTAGTTTTTTTGTTTACTCTCTTAAAGTTCTATTTGTTTCATACCATCTAAAAAAAAAAATTGTCAAACAACATTAAAGTATATGATTACTATAAAATTTTTATTTAAATATTTTGACTATATCGACTTTTAGTCGACTTTAAAAATGTTTAGTCAATTTTGGTCGACTTTGAAAAATACATTAATTGATTAGAGTATAATTTAGTGTTGTTACAACTTAATGTATTTGAAAAATACATTAAGTTGTAACACTTATACCCTAATGTAAAAATATTCTAAAAAGCTTTATTTTTGAAATTGCTGAAAGTATATGATTATTAAAATGTCTTCATAGATTTTAAAGATGGCACGCTTTCACTAATTTTATAACCAAAGACTTTAATAGCAGTTTCAAATCAAACTACTGTAAAAGTGTCTAACTTTGCACAAAAATTTGATTTATTTGCAATTTTGATCTATAAAAATCTGCTTTAAACTTCTTATTATATTGATGTAAACTTGCAAATCATTTATTTAGGATATCTAAATTCTATTTTAATTCTTAAATTTATTTTTACTAATTAAGAAGTAATTTTTAAAGATTGTTTAAAAAATGGGCAAAGTTAACCAGGGGTCTGGGTAACTTCGCACAACTTAAAAAAAAATTAGAATAGCTTTATGATATGTATGGAATTGGTACAAAGTGACCTCTTTTTTCATACTTTCTGAAGGAAAAATAATTCAAAGAGTAGTTTAACAAAAAAAACAAAAGATTAATTTTAGCATTATTATGCTTAATAAAGAATATAACATGCTATGATAAAAGAAAACTGAACACAACCTCATTAAAAACACAAAAAAGCTCATTTGCATCTTGGTAAACTTAAACAATTAAAGATTACTTTTAGATAAACTAAAATAATTAAAGATTTCCTTTTTTTGAATAAAAAACCAAAATTAACAAAACACAGTTCAAAAGCCCTATTGAAAGCCAAATTCAAGTACTTTGAAAAGTTTCCTAATTTTTCTTAGTTTTTCCTCTTTGCAATTTTCTTTGAGGCAAAATCACAACCCTCATTAAATTTTTCTAGATCTTCAATGCTAACGCTTTTGCCTGCAGGAACAGAAAGTTTATTTTTTCGTATATTAGTTCCTACAGATTCCAAAGATTTAAATTTGTTTTGTAAAAAAACCTTAAAGCTGTCTTCTAGAACTTCTTCATCATAAGATTCCTTTTCTCTAAATTTTGTAAGAAGTTCATTGACATTCACTGGATAGAGATTGCACATTCTAAAACCTGATTGTAAATTACTAGCCTGATTTGGCTCTACAGCAGACATTAACTTATTTAAAAGTTCTGGGAAATGTTGTTTGTCAAGAGATGTCTTTGTGCAGCCAACAGGTGAATCTTTATAATTTTATGCCTAGCTGTTTTCAAAGGTTTAAAGAAAGCTACATCTTGGGGTTGAGTTATATGTGTACTATTAGGTGGTAGACAAACAAACTTTATTTCTATTTCTTCACAGGCCTCAATAACTTTTGGAGAGATGTAAGAGGATTACTTATCTCCTAACAGAACTTTAACTCCTAACTTCTTTTTCAAAGAAGGTAAAACTATAGAAAAAAACCACTCTTCAAAAGCTACTCCATCAAACCACCCACTTTTAGTACTGAAGTATCTGGCTCCTTTAAGATCTCCTACACACCAAGTTGACCACAGATTAGTAGCCTTATAAACAACAAAAGATGGTAAAATTTCACCTGCTGCATTACCTGATATCATTATAGAAATACTTGTCTTAGAAGTGCCTCTTATATTGGTGGGGTATTTACTGCCTCTTTTTACCAAGCATTTGTTCATCATAGTTGTATATGTTGCCTGGAGGAATATCTTGTATGGTTTTAGTAAGATGTTGAATATATTCTTTTAGAATTTTTTCATTAACATTTGCTCGTGATTTTTTTATGTTTGGCACAAATTTATTTGTTAGTTCTGTCTTTGTAAGAATAACTTGATTAAATCAGGTCCAGGAAAGACTTTATATTCTTTTACTTTTCTACCAGAACTATGGATATAATTGTTCATATTATGACAAAAGTCTTCTTTACCAATAGGTTATCCTAATTGACTTAATTGAATGGTACATTTGACAAAGGCAGCCTCCTCTAATTTGGAAAAATAATACGGTTTACCAGGTTTTAAGTTATGCTCTCCTTTCAATTTGTAACAAATCGTTCTTCTACTAACACCATATTTTGTAGCAGATTGCTCTTGTGTCAGCTTTTTAAATTTTACATCTTCAAGACATTTAGCCAGATCGTCCTCTGTATAGTTTTTGTATTTTCTGGTTTTAAGCTTCTTTTTGTAATGACTTGACATCTGGAAAAAACAACTAATAACTTAATTTGACCTTGAGTTACCCAAGAAATTATTTAAAGCTATAAAAAAAAGTATAAAATAACTCTGCTTATATAAAATAATTGAATAAAATTTTAGAAAGTATTGCTTTTGGATGACCAACAACATTTAAGGTGAACTTTGTACATTGTGGAAAGTTACCCCAAATTCTGCCAAAAAAGTACTTTATTTACAAGACTGTTAAATTTTAATTTTTTTTTATCGATATTAGTTTAAACACTTAGTATACTTCAAATCATTACCATAATAAACACTTTAAGCAGTTTACTCACTTTTGAGTTCAATTCTGATCTGCTGCACAGATAAAAGTTGTAAGACATAATTTTTGTATTCTACTTCTATGTTTACACAAAACGACTCGTGTTGCAAGAAATTGCGTTTATAAAACTATTTTACATGAGTTTTGTATTGACACTAAAACAAAACGTCGGATTCTAAAGTGATTTACATTTTTAGTTCAAATTTTTAGCTGCTAGAGAATAAAACATCTTTGACATACTGTTGTGCAAAGTTACCAATGGTTGTGCAAAGTTAGGCACTTTTACGGTACCAATAACTGGAGACCATTTGAAATATTATGTATATAACATAATTACATACTCAATTTTTGAATAATATTCTCATTTACAACTTTAAATCAAGTTTTTTAAATTCAAATTTACATCTTTTGCTCACATAATTTTACTAAATAATGTGAAAAAAAGGTGAAAATTGGAATTTAAAAAACTTGCTGAACAAAATTCAAAATTATTTAAAAGAAATTTGTTTTTTTTTACAATTTTTTTTTTAGTGTCAAAACTTTTAACTTTTGTAAGATAATCCAATTTAAATTTGAAAGATCAAAATGGAAAAGTTCATTTTTAAGCCAAAAAACATCTGAACCTGTTGTCTCACTAAATTTTTTTTTTTGTTTTTTTTGTTCTTTTACAACATTAAAGCAACTCAAATTTTCATACTAAAAAAACATTAATTGGTGATTTTAAATGCAAATAAATGAAAAGGAATTTATACAAAATTAGGATTAAAAAAATACCTTCCTGTAATTTTATGAGCTAAACCATAACTTGCATGAGTATGCTCTGCCATTTTAGGAAAGCCAGTAGTTCCACTTGTAAAAAACCATGACATTGGATCAGATCCTTTTGTTTTAAAGCACTGATGCAAAAAAATAAAAAATAAAAAATAAAAAAAACATTTGTTAACTACAATACATTACATTTAGCACAAACTTATGTAGAAACATTATTTTATGTGGATTTTGTAATATAGTAATATATTACAAGTTGTTGACAGTTTTGTGAAGAAACTTTAAATGTGAATATAGAGCAGAATAAACAAATAACATCTGTAAAAGCTTAAAATAAATCTAAAACAAGCAATAAAGACTCAAGAGAAAACCTCATTCTGACTTGAATACTTTTATCATAAAGTAAAAAAGTAATACCTGAAACTTATCTGAGGATCTCACCATTAGTTTGTTTAAGGAAAGCCATCCATTTCTGTTAAAAAGTGTTTTTTTTAAAAACATAAAATAACAGACAATATTTAAAGAATAATAACTTTTACTATTTAAGGCTTCTCAATAAAACATAATAATTTTAAAATCTAAAGGTAGCACCTCTCAAACTTGCAGCAAGAATCAACAAAAATCTTTTTTTGTAGTGTTTTTACATTTTGCGATGCCTTCATTGTTTTTCATGGTTGTTTAAATTATGAAAGTAAGAAATTAACAACAATAACTCAATTAAAAGTAAGAAAAAAATAATTGAATCACTATTTTTGACCTTTATTTAAATAAAAAAAAAAGAAGTAATTATAAGTATTTTGACCTAAACTTACTTTGTCAATTACTTCAGTGAGTTCAGGAATTGTTATTATACATTTTGCTTTTGAAGCTTGTAAACGATTATGAAAATCTTTTATAGTTAAAGATATTGTTCCAGGACTTATTATGGCTCCTATATCAATAAAAGTATCCAAATAACAAACTTGAACAACAACAAAAAAAATCATAATAACTAAAAAATAGTTATTAAAAAACAGTTTTATTTAATAACTATGTTTATATTAACGTAACTAAATACCTGTTTGCAAACATGAAACATTAATGAGCCACCATTCAGGAAGTCGTGGAAGAGCAACAATAATGCAATCTCCAAATTGAATGTCACATACCTCTGATAATACATTGGAAACTCTGAATTTAAAAAAGATAATATTATAAATACCTTTATTTTCTTTTTTGTCAAAAAAAAAAACAAAAAACAGCTAACAAAACCCAGGCATTTTGTTATGATACAATGAAACAGTTCAAGTAAACAGCACCTGTAAAATCTAGAAAAGTTGCAGCCTCAAAAAAAATTTCACACCATCTCTAGTTTCTGAAACCAAGGTGCTTTTGAAAAGATTTTTTGCAATTCATTCACATATAAGGATGATTCTTGTTCAATTTCAAAACATGAAATTGAGAAACAGATTTTTACACATTTTTGCAGAAAACCTTAAAAATTACTTATTTGCTATTAAATTCTGTCTTAAGAAAAAAATATTTTTTATGTCCATTTGTCCACATGATTAGATTCTAAAGTAACTGTATGTAATGTAAATAAAAATGTGCTTCTCTTATAGAAGCTGTGTTTCTAGAATTTTTTAGAATTTTTTGATTTTATTCAGAACGTTTTAAAGAATTGCTGGTGTTGTCTGGATATGTGAGCATAAAGTTCTGCAATAAGACAAAAGAAAATGGTTAAAATAAGAGTACTGCTTTTTAATAGAATCAACTTAAAATTTTTCAACTGAGCAGAAATTTTGTGCAGATAGTATTTTTGTTGATTGAGATAGAATTAGGGGTGAGAACAGCAAAATTTTAACTTTCTTAAAACTAGCTTTAGCAAAGGGGTATGTATGTATGGATGTATGTAATATAATATAATGTAATGTATATATCTAATGTAATGTATATATGTAATGTTATGTAATAATTAAAGCGTTCCAAAATTACTTGTTTGATTCTGCCAATAGGGTTTGGAAATTCCACTTGAGTTCTTTTCCATCATGATCATCAATCCACCACAATGCAGGAAATGAAGAAGGCCTCTCACCTTTCTACAAATGATAAAATATAAGGGTCAATAACAAAAACACAAAATAAATTTGTGTTAAAAAGATAAAATACTTTAAGAAAATCTTGAAATAGTAAACCTTATTTAAATTATGTCTTGCAACTTTTCACAATTTATAAACTGCATATAAACAGTTATTGTTTAAATATTTATAAAATAGCTTTATATCAATTAGCCTTAAAAAATGAGTGGGAAACTTAATTACAGAGAAAAAAATGATGTTATCACTAATATGTAGATTTTAAAATCCTTAACACCTATAACATGTAGTCAAAAGCTCAACAACCATACTATGTAGCATATTAACATGTATTTAATAGGTATGTACACCCAAAAAAACTCATGAATGATATATACAAATTCTCCCAACTCCATCATTGGGGTAAAAATATAGAATCTAAAAATTAAAATAAGGTTGAATTTTATCAAAAATACTCTTATTTTGAGAGTTAGTATTTAAAATAACTTCAGCTAACAACCAGAATAGTCAAAATGTTCACATACATTTAAAAATAATTATAAGTTCAATTTTAAATTATTTTTGTGGTAAGAAAAACAAAAACATTTTGATGAATACTTTTCATATATAACTGGAAACTTAGAGAAACAATAAAAATATCAAATCATTAAAATCTAAAAAGTATGCTAGAATTTAATCTAACAGGAGTTTTGAGAAAAGCTAGTTTCCTTGTGTTGGCATTTGATAAGTTAGTTCTCTATTGATGATCAAATTTTCTCTAGTGAGAAGATATGGTTTATTTTTCTTAATGCTTGATAAGGAGCTAGACACAATTTGAACTAATGGCCCAATAATTTGCTGAGTCTGACTATGCCACCAGGATAAGCTTGTTTTTTGTTTTTTTTTAAATATTCAACTTGCAATTATTTCTCATCTCTTTAAAAATTTTTCTTCAAGTACTTTCATAAAGTGCTTGAAGTGCATGTGCAGGACTTTGTCCCTTAATCTCTAAAAATATGATGGGGTTTTTAAAAAAGGATACTTGTTTGGAACTGGAGTTGACTTATTTCTTCTGGTTATTGCCAAGTGATATTGAATACTTAACAATTGTAAGATATTGGTGAAGACAAGTAGGTTTTGACAAAATGATTGATGAAAAGTAAAACCATTCTGGAAATTAGAAATGTGTCTTTTCTTGAGAAATATCATGCAATAAGAGCATACAAGTTGAATAAGTTCCATTTGAAATTCTTTCATCTTGAAAGCCAAAATCATATTAAGCATGTTCTGGAATCCACTCGATGACAGTTGTTAATTGTCTGTCAAATATTTTGAAAAAAAAGCATGCATATGTGTTTGGATAAAAGAATAAGAAAGTGTGGTTATATTTAAATGACATGAAAAAGAACAAAGTAATAGTTGTGTGCGGGCACTTTGATATATGCTTACATTTGCATATCATTGCATGTCAATATGCATCTGTACATGTGTATGAGGTTTTAAATTGTTAAAAATTTAAAACTTCATAAATATAAGATAAAAAAAGAAAAGAAACATCAAACATATTTTCAACAAAAAAACTATTAGAACTAACCATTTCTTTAGATTTCCATTCTTCAAGAACATGCTCTGAAAAGTTGAAGTATTCAGGAACTTCTAACTTAAAATTTAAGTATTCTTTTTCATAATGATTGAATCCAACAGCTGAATTCAAGATATTAGATGATGATGATGATGATGATGATGATGATGATGATGATGATGATGATGATGATGAAAGTGATGATAAGAATCTAATGAACTTGTCTTTTGATTGATTAATAAGCAGTCTGAGCAACACAGCCATTCTTGTTCCCTAAAGCAACAACCATGTCATTTTGGTTAGCTAGAGAAGAGGTAACTTATTGAATATTGTACATTAATGTTTTTTTTTATTTTTGTTTTAAGTTTGTTGTTTGTTTTTTTTTTTATCTATGACAACATATTCTTAACATATTTTGTAAAAATTATGTATCAGAAGTTTTAATAAAAAACACAACAGTGGAAATAAAAGTAAAAAAAGTGAAAAGAAGTTTTTTGTAACATTTTTTTCCTTACTGACTGTTCAAAAAGTTTATATTTTTGCTTAAAACATAGAGTGAGGTATGCGCACAACTTATAAACAAAATATTGGTTAAGATGACTGTTATTTAAACATAGTATTAACCTAGCTGACCTGAGAGAACCATCTATATGGAATAATAGTTAACACATCGGAGGATCCTTTAATGCAGATTTTAAATTCAAACTTTTTTTTCTGCAGAAAAAATTACTTCTGAAGCTTTCTGTACAGTACAGTTTTAACAATTTCATTTGTCACCTAAAAGTGACTCTAAAATCTGAAACAGTGTAAGAAAATGGCAATACACTTAATGGGTGCAGCAATTGCATCTTATATTTTAGGACTTATGACAATTGTAATATTGAGATTCTGCATTTTTTTTAACTATCATTAGGAAACTTCTCTGTTAAAAAGCCCAAAAAAGAATTTGAAAAAAAATCCTTAAAATTGGCTTTAATTTCCATTTTTAAAAAACTTTCTTTTTTCACGTTTAAATGATAATATCATGGGTATACTAGTAAAAATCATTAAGTCAAAAATTGGCAGTTTTGACTTAATGATGCAGTATTTGTAAAGTTTACAACGCTCTAAAAACTGGCAAAATACATCAAGTCGAATGAAACATCTTTTTTCTGATTTTATAATACATTTAACGCTAAATTATAAAAAGGGTATTTTAAGAAAACTTAAATGATTGGCTTCTCTAAACAGGGATTTTTGAGTTAACATTTTTTGCCAGTATACCCACAATATTTAAGCCTTAGTTACTCAAATTACACAAATAAAAATTATTTTGACACATTTTTTCTTTTACAGTATAATAATAATAAATCTAAAAAATGTTTTTTAGAGGTTTTTTATTAAATGAGTTATTAAAATTGTTTTAAGCACCATAATATTGATATAAGTCACTGTCATAAAAAACATAAAAGACCCACACATTTAGATGAATATAATGGTTAAAATATTCAACTATAAATCTATTTCATGTGCTACTTTATCGTTTTATCAAATAACATACAAAATGCATCAATATGAACAAATAAAGTGCAGATTCTTTTATTCTTTTACAAAATAAAAACAAGTTTCTTGGGCTTGAAAATTTGAAAAATTCTGATGTTTCATGGAATGAACATTTATTAAAATGCCTCTACACAAAAAAATTTCTTTGATTAGAAATTATTTTCTGTGGTTAACCAACAGTTGCATGATTCTGAAGTTTTCTTTCTAATTTGATAGACTTAAAAGTTCTATATTTTTTAATCTTTCAAAAACTAGAGTAGCTTCTTTAACATATTTTCTAGTTAGCAGAGATTATTTGCAATTTTCCTTAAAATCACTGTATGGACTTTAAGAATGATGCTGCTATTTGGGAATTCCAGAAATGCCTTCAACTGATAAATTTTGTTTGCATAGTCTGCTTCGAAGACAAATCCTAAGCATGATTTGAAAACTAAATTACATTGTTGAGCAATTTTCAGCATTGATTTCCTTCAAATTGTCCTCCAGGATAGGGATTTGTGAAGTGCAGCTGGCCACTTATTAGAATCTCCCCATGTGACTTTTGAAGCTCTTGTACAGGTAGTTAATGATACCTAGTAGGATATATAGCTCCAATGGTGGAATGATATTCAAGATCAGGGTGTTTTCTGGGCCAGTGATGATGAGCTCATGAACAACAGTCCCAAACATTTTTATCCCAAGCTTTGTCCAAAACACTACTGATTACTAAAAATAACACAGGCCTGCAATGGTTTTCCTCTTAAAAATCTGAGTAACGTTTTTTATAGTTTCTGATGTGCTGATTACGAGAAAAATAATAAAAAAAATCCATCACGTCAGGATTTTTTGATATGGAATATTTAAGATTTTGCTTTAAAATGTTTGAGCGCCTACCTGTTGAAATGTCTAAAACGTTATTAATTTACTTCAGCTCAATTTTTATTTCATATAATTAGTGTAAGGGAACATAGAAATTAACGCCAATTAGTAATTTGTTAATGACTACATAATAAGTATTAGTAATTCGCATTAAACATGTCAAAAACGGGTCATTTTGGCTTAATTTAGTAATGAGCTCATTATTACATAGTGATTTGGTAATATTAACTAATTGTTGTGAATATTATTAGAAAAGGGTGTAATTAAGATAAACCAAAGTATTTTTGTATAAGTACCCGCACTGATTTAGAAATTTAACAGTTGAAGTGCGCATCTTGCAACATAAACTTTAAAATGGCATCGCGAAGTTGTTTAAACCAATGATATATTAAGAGTAACTAGATGTCTAACTGCCGTAAATCGGCATAAGAAAAAGTGAAGCAAAAATCGGTCATTATGGGGGGCAAAATCTTTACGCTATTTATCAAAACAAAACAAATACGAAGCTTATGATTTGTTAAATTTGCCCCCCATAATGGCCGATTTTTGCTTCAAAAAATACGCGGAAGTTAGACATCTAGTTATTTTTAATATATCATTGGTTTAAACTCTCCTAATTGTTTCTGTTATATTTGCGGGAAATTTATGGTGATAAAACAACGAAACAGTATTACAGACTTTGTAAAAAGTATTTATAAAAGTTATTTTGGACTCGTTTTAAGTAACCAAGACAAAACTTGGGCACCTCATAAAATTTGTACGACTTGTTTATTAGAACTTCGCAAGTGGTCAAAAGGACAGAAAAATAGCTTCAAAATCGTTTCGCCTGTGCTATGGAGAGAGCCTAACGACCATGTTAAAGATTGCTACTTTTGTTGTTGTGACATAACTGGATACAATTCAAAAAAAAAAAGGGACATAAACTATCCAAACGTGTCATCAGTTACGCCTGCAATATTTGGCGATTCAAAAATGGTGCAGCCCCCGGTTCCAGCTCTACAAATTGAAAATTCTGACTGTGATATAGAGGAAGAGGATGTACACCAATCTGATCCTGAATTTCATGGAGATTCTGACGCTTGTCAGCTCTTTTCACAGTCACATTTAAACGACTTGACAAGAGATTTGAATCTTCCCAAAGATGCAGCGGAACTCCTCGGATCACGATTAAAAGAAAGAAATATGCTGGCACCTGGTACTTCATTTTCATGGTACCGTCACAGAGAAAAAGATTTTCTTCCATTCTTCGCTGGAGATGAAGATTTAGTGTTCTGTAAAGATATTCCAGGCTTGACGAAAATGTACGACATTGAATACGATCCTAATGAGTGGAGATTGCTTATTGACTCCTCAAAAAGAAGTTTGAAAGCAGTTCTTCTGCATAATGGGAATACATATGCCTCGTTACCTGTTGCACATTCTGTCCATTTAAAGGAATGTTATGAAAATTTGGAAAAGCTTTTGACTAATATAGCTTATGAGCAAGACGGTTGGATGTTGTGTGGAGATTTGAAAATCATAAGCATGCTACTAGGCCAACAAGGTGGTTATACAAAATGCCCGTGCTTTCTTTGCGAGTGGGATAGCCGGGATAAACAACATCATTGAACCAAAAAGGAATGGACTCCAAGAACTGAACTAACCCCAGGATTCAAAAACGTACTTAAACAGAGTTTGGTTCCCAGAGAAAAAGTTTTACTGCCACCATTGCACATCAAATTGGGTATAATGAAGCAATTTATGAAGGCTTTAAATAAAGAGGGGGAAGGCTTCAAATATCTGCATTCAGTTTTTCCATCTTTATCAGAAGCTAAGATAAAAGAAGGAATTTTCGTCGGCCCTGATATTAGGAAATTAATGTCGGATGAAAAGTTTGATGAAAAACTTAATGATATCGAGTTGCAAGCATGGCAGTCATTTAAGGAAGTGGTGACAAAATTTTTGGGGAACAATAAAAGCTCCGACTATAAAGAAATAGTGGCCAAAATGATTTCCAATTTGGGTGTAATGGGTTGTAATATGAGCATTAAACTTCATTTCTTAAATTCTCATATTGATTACTTCCCAGAAAATCTAGGAGCCGTTAGCGAAGAACAAGGCGAAAGATTTCACCAAGATTTGAAAGAGCTTGAAGTCCGGTATCAAGGAAGATGGAATACCAACATGATGGCGGACTATTGTTGGTTATTGAAGCGCGACGATCCAAACCGGAAATTTAAGCGAAAATCGCACAACCGAAGCTTCCAGGAGAAAAGGACCAGGTTCCACAAATGAAATTTAAATGTTATTTAGACTAGTGTTAAGTTGTTATTATATTTTAGTAGTTTTTTAAGTTAAAAATAATGTTCTGTTTTAAATATATATTTTTTTATGTGAAATCTTCTGTTTTTTTGCTATTTTCTATCTGTGCCTTTTTTGAAAAATCTGGAGGTGATAGAGAAAAACTAAGTACATATTCGTAATCAGCGCACCAAAATACCCTAGAATCAGCAATCAAATTCCAGAGAGAAAGTTATGACTCTCATTTTGCAGGCCTGTGTAATTGAGGCTTGCTTTGATTGAGCTTAGTATTCATAAGTTTACTGAACAAGAAAAGCTATTTGAGTAATGTTGCACCAAGCACATGTGTGTATGCTTGTGTGTGCTGAAATTTGTAAAAAATATTGGCATCCTTCATTCCACAAATCACGATCAGTTTCTGTGCATTTGCATTTATTAGTAACCAGATCTGCTGAATGTTTGAGTGATTCTCTGGAAGATCTTCTTAGACATCACAAGAATTTCCTTTTTTATCTCAATTTCTTCGGCATTGCTTTGGATGAGGAGTTTTCAATTATGTGGCAACCCTTTATCTAAAGGGCTAAGGCAAGTACTACAAAGGGCAGAGCTTGCTTTCTCATTAATATTTGGTACTTCCAAAGGACTTTCTTGTTTCGGTCTAGAATGACCAATTTGACAGATAAGATAGTCACAAATCTGAATTTCAATCCATGAATTTCTGTTCAAAAGCAGATAGACTTGAAGTCAAACAAGGCTGGTAAGGTCACATCTTTTCCATCCTCTTTTCTGTGTATTGCAGTTCTACAAGACTTACAAATCCTGTAAGATATGCACAAATCAAATGCATCAAGGTTTGTGTGATACAAACAGTAAATTCATTCAGTTTGAAAAGCTGTTAGCTGTCTTGCTACTTTTTTGAGACACAACATACAAACATTCTTCCAGTTATCTTTATGTTGCTTCCACCTACATTAAAGGATAAAAATACATACATATCAATATTTGAATAATTATAATTAAAAATGTTAAAATATTATTTAGCAAAACTTATGAAATGATGGTTACTTTAAAATTTTTTACTGGCAGAGTTAATTTGAGCACACTGCAATGTAGATATCAAGACTAAAAAATCAGAGACTTGAGATTGCTGATGTACTTAAACCTTCCTTTAAGAATTTTCATTTCAATTTAAAAAAGAAAATTTGAAGTTTTGTATTTTCTTCTTGCCTGAATTACTTTACAAAGAACTTTAACTATACTTGAATTACAATCACTTGAAATTTTAATAGTAATTGAATTATGATTACTTGTACTTAAAATTTAAGTATTTATATTACATTTACTTGTAATTGTACCTTATAAAATACTATAACAATTTCAATTACTTCATGAAAATGTATTTAATTATAATTCTAATTGACACAAGCCTGCCTTACAAAACATTAAAACATTTATTTGTAATTAAACCTGTTAGTCTAAAGCATAAAGCAATTATCATCATGCGAAAGAAATGAAAGGAAGGAGGGAGGCGAGTGGGGAATGAAAGGGTGAATTTAAAAAAAAAAGAGTTTAGAAAATCTATTTTTAACAAAAAAAAATATTGCCCATACAGATTAAAAAAATATTGCCTCTTGTTATTATTTTATGCACAAAGTGAATATCTGAATTAAAAATTTGAAAAAAATAGAAGATTGCTTTAAAAACATATATCATAAATTGAAGGGTAGTCCCCAGAAAGATTTTAACATATTATTTTAGAAAGATATTAAGGAAATTAATAAGACATTTAAAGTATGTTTAGAAAAAACTTTCAAATTACAAGGAAATTCTTTGGTTTGTTAATATTATACATACTTAATTATTAAATTATAAAGACTTCGTTGTTTTTGTAGATATAATATACGTATGTAATTATTTTTGATTATTCTTAAAATACGTTTTGAGGAAGCAGAGTACATCCAAAGTTTCATTGCCCAGACGACTTCTTATTTTTGTTGCAAAAAGTCCGGCCGCAGAAAAAGCACGTTCTGATTCCACACTGGTAGGCTTAATAGTCATTAAAAAATCATACGCTCTTTGCAAAAAATCACCACGTGTTCCTCCATTTTCAAACAACACCATTTCCTTTTGAATTTTTATCGATAACGTCTCACATCGAGTTGGTATGCTGGGCAAATGTGCTTTTTTTATAGCTTTATTAAGTTCGTCTGTGATTCTTTTGCTGTTTTTAAGAGCAAAAGAAATAGATTCAGATGAAGAGTCAGAAGAATCAGAAACAATTTCGAATAGTGCCTCATTTGAAACAGAAAGTTCAACTTCTGATTCAGACTCATTAGCTGTTAATGATGTAGCTGGATTTGTAGCGTCTAGTCTTTCAAGTAACTCAACTATTAATTTGCGACATTTTTTTGAAGTCGGAACTGTTACTAGCTCTATTTCAGATTCGGACTGAATGTTGGTTCTACCATTGTGCAGATACTGAAGGATCCCACTTGCATCGGTACGCCTTTGTTGCATTCGAAGAACGAGAGATGAATGCAACTTTTGACTTATAACGTTGTTAGCATCTTTAAGTTTTTTTAACATGAAAGTTATGGCAACATCTGCTGTAAACAAATTAGCATCCCGACGGCAAAGGGCCTCAACTGTTGCTTTTATTGGAAGTAGCGCATTAATGATAGCAGATACAGTTTTAATCCCAATATTAGATAAAGCCAAAGATTCACCTTCCGGTAGAACTTATGTCTATTAATGCCTTTTGTATACAATTTTTTAATAAATAGACGCGTTGAAGCATTGACAAAAGACTGTTCAATCTTGTCTTGCAGTCTTTAATTAGAGCTACTTGTTTCCCAAATTCAGCCGCAATATACTTCTGCAAAATATCGTTTTTTTTTGGTGATCGTCTAAACATTACTATTACTTTTTGTACCTTTTTGATCACTGGACCACAATTTACCTAAGTAACATCACATTGGTTTCCTCGATGCCAATTATGACTAGCATCGAGATCAACCAATTTATCGTTGTCAGAAAAATCATCATCCTCGCAAGAGTTACTCTCTGAAAAATTGTCTTCTATATCTGATTGTTCGTCTTCGTCTTGCTGATCTATTTCTCTTTCTATATCCTGCTTTTGATATAGCACTTCAATAACGGCCAGTTGCACACCATGGGCAAAACATAACTGTTGATTTACAGGTAATATTCTCCCAACTTTTTTCATCAGACTTGCTCCGTCAATCATAATACCAACAATATCTTTTCTCAAATCAAGTCCATGTTGTGCAAGCTTTTGTTCTAATAGCTCAATACACTTATCTGCAGACATTGATCCCGTTTTATGAATTAACCCTAAGCTCCAGAACTGACAATTTCGTGCATGTAAATTAATATTCATGTAGCAACGGTTACGCAATGATGTCCATTCATCAAAAGATAAAGAAAATCTTTCTCCTACACCGAATTCAGGTTTTTTTTTGCTAGCTATTTCAGTAATAAAAAAACTCCTTATTTTTTTGCTGTAATCTACAACCATTTTACGCACAGTTTTGACTGTTGTGGGTAAACTTTTGAATCCTGTAGCTATAAGACCTGCACGTATATCACTAGAACGGCATATCACGTTGAACGAAATCCCATTAAGGGCTGTTAATCGTGCAAGTGTAGCAGGAAGTGATTTTTCTTCTCGCTCCAATATCGGAAAATAACTGGTTAACGTTTCGTTTTTTTATTGGTGGTTCATCTCGTGTGTTTATTGAAATAGTAGTTGGTGTGAGGTTAATTTTATGGACGGAAAGTAAGTGCGTATGGAGACCTTTCGTTGAACCACCTCCAGTTTTTAAAATTTTTTTGCAGTCAGTAGACTTACACATTGCTGTTTGCCCTTTTTCTTCTCTTAAAAAATGTTTCCAAACAGCAGAATTACTTTTTTTGTCATATTCCATGTACGGCCTTTAAAAAACAATTAACAATAACGTTTTTTTAAAATTTATTTTTTAAGAATCAAAGTTTTCAATTATTTCGAAATCAACTCTCTTCGTGGTAGACATATCTAAAAACATGATATTAATGCAATTAATTTTTTTTCTTTATTTATAAAAGCTTTTTATCTATTTAAAAAATTTAACGAAATTAAGTATAAGGTTGATAAAGCAAAAAAAACTAAAATCGATTATATTAACAACTTACATTAGCAAGAGAAACGTTTGAGCAAGTAAATAAAGCACTTGTTTTTTTAGCATAACCCATGCATTCTAAGTGAAACCATCGATTTGGAATGCAGTTATTGCATTTTATCTATAAAACAGTAGTAGTTTTTTTGGGTAATATACCGTCTTTTAGTTGATAAAAAAAAATGAAACTTTAAAACGTAATAATAGAAAACGGAAGCAAATTTAGTTCATATACCCATTTATCTAAACTTTTAATTTGTTGTGTGTTTGGTCCTCCATGATTTCCACATATTCAACAAAGTTTATCTTGCCAACTTCTCTGACATATTAATTCAAAGATGCACCACCATTTATCGCTTTTTTTCTTAATTTATTTTTTTGTCATAATTAAAATTACAGTTAAATTCTACAAAAAAAATACAATAAGTAAATGCAAATAATTAACAACTTAAGGTGGTAGTCTACCTTAAAATATGAAAATTTTCAAAATCTCAAATTGTACTGTTTTACCCAATATCATATACGTAGAAAATGATGATGATATTTGTTTTTCAAAAAAATATTTACAACTTATATGATTTTATCATTAGATATAGGTGGTATAATTTTTTTTTATAAAAATCGCATAAATTTTGCGATTTCAAAAAAAAAAAAAAAATTAAAATCGGATCTTTAAAAAAAATTAAAAAACGAAGCCTACCTGAACTTGTTTTAATCATTGGTAAGCATCTAAAAGTAATCCAGGACATCCACATGTGGTTTTAAAGTTTAAAAAAAAGTATAACTCGAAATTCACTATAATTTATTTGATTCGTGCTAGAAGTCCTACTTGTGTATTCAGTTAGATGATTATGATTATTATTCAAATTTAGAAAAAAATAATAAGTATGGAAAACAAAAAACTTGATGCTGGAAAAAGACGAAAGGCAGGAGGATCAAGAATTTTCATAAAACAACGTTTTCATGGCAAAAGTTTTTTTAAAGCTCCTGAACCCAACATTGACTCAGAAAATAGTCTTGTCAATAACATACCTTCAACAAGTAATTTAAATGCTTCAACTTCATCAAAGAAACTTACATTATTAAATCATAAAGCAACAACAGTATCAACAAAACGAACTTCATTACCTAATAACAAATCGAATTTTCCACACTGTTACATCATATTGGATAGCTTTGTTTTAAAAAGTATCATAGATGAAATTGCTATGTGCCCTGAATGTCAATCGAGGAGTATTGAACTTTCTACAGATTTATCAAGAAAGAAAGGACTGTCTGTTTTATTAGAGTTTACATGTACAGCCTCAGTCTGCTCATGGAGTAAAAGAGTTTACACGAAGAAATTGATGATGAATCTCGTGGGCAATATCAATCGGATGTAAGTATGAGATCCATTATTGCTATGAGGGAAAAAGGAAAGGGGTATGGTGCTTTAACAACCTTTTGTGGTTTTATGAATTTACCTCCACCAATGCATAAAAAAACATTTCATGATATTCAAAGGAATATATTAGTGGCTTACAAGCAAGTTGCTCTAAACATTATGAATAAAGCAGCTGTTGAGATTAAGCAAGGTCTTGGTGAGAACAAGACAGATATTATATATATTTACTAATTTACAATTTACTAACTTATTGCTTTATGTATTTTTATTCTTTTCTTGTTTTTAAAGTGGTTTTTAAACTTTGAAGTCTTAAAAAAACATTTCTAAAGCCAATAATGATTTGAAACAGTTTGTTTTTCAAAAATAATGCTTTGTTAATGCAATTTGTGAGTTTTTGGCTTAAATTAGACTAAAAGAGTTGGATTTTATTTTTCTTTTCTGTTTTTTCTCAAAATAAGGTTTTTTGAAGCGGTGCGATAAATAACTTTTCTAAATTAAATGCTATGGACCTGAAATTTGGTACATTGTTTCTTTTATATATAATCTATTAGCTAAATTAAAAAAAATTGTTTTAACTTTTTTGGTTCTTTAGTTAATTGGGATCAAAATCTGTATTTTGGGTCAAAATTTTGCTGCTATTTTGAATTATCATTTAAACAAAAACTTTTTAATAATATTTTTTTTCCTAAATTCAGCCAATTCAACTTCCTTATTAGATGATGTACAAAAAAATCCAGAACTGTATCTTTAATCGTTCTTGAGTTATTTATCGCAGCGTAAATGCCCTTTTTTTGGTCCCGCGGACCAAAAAACAGTGTTCCAAAACCAAATTTGAAAATTTAAATTTAAATTCCTTAGTTTTGTAAGGTTTTTTATATTTCAGCCAAAAATTGGGTTTTTTTATACAAAATTCTAGAATTTAGGCTTAAAGGTAGACTACCACCTTAAAAAACAGTTTTGCTTAATAAAATGTAAAACTTGTATATTGTTAATCATCATACTTTCTACACAATATTTTTTTGCCACACTTCGAAATGAACATTTTTCATTTTTACCAAGTTTTTGTCGAAAACAAAACGTTGACTTTGTAGAAGCCTTAATTTCCTCTACACGAGTAGAAGATAATGAATCAAGCTTTTCAATTTCATCGAGGTTGCTCATTCCTAAATTTAATTTAAATATAAAAAACACAGAGCAACAATATAGATATTAAAATTATAAACAAGTTTATAAAAAACTCCGTATGAATAATTTTGAAAGACTTACTACTGTGATCAAAAAGTAAGGTGAATTTTTAATTTAAACTTCCCGCCTTATTCGAATCGTCCAATCTTTTTTATTTTTAAGTTGGTAGGAATGTCATTAACATTTGCGCCAAATTACATGTCAAACTCATAATTATTTTTTTTTGTTTACGCTTGTTTCTGAAGTACCAAAAGTGCATTCGGCGATTTTCACGATGTCTAATTTTGTTGAGCAAAGAAGTGCTATTAAATTTTGTTTGCGGAATGATATTTCTGCTACTGAAACGTATCGAATGTTGCAAAAGGCCTTCGGTGAAGAGACTAAGTCTCAAAAAAATGTTTACAAGTGGTACAAAGACTTCAAAGAAGGCCGAGAACGTGTTGATGACTTGGAACGCTCCGGACGACCATCGACTTAGATTGACGATCGCCACATCAACAAAATCAAAGAATTGGTGCTTGCAAATCGTCGGTTAACCATTCGAGACCTTGTTGACATGGTTGGAATATCATTTGGGTCGGTGCAAGCGATTTTGAAGTATCATTTGGGCCTCAGAAGACTCAAATCACGTTTGGTGCCGAAATTTCTCAATTTCTTTGAAAAAGAGCGTCGCGTTAAAACGTGTGAAGCAATGCTTTCTGACTATCAAGACGTCTACAAACAAATTATTACTGGCGATGAGACTTGGGTCTACGCATACGACCCTGAAACAACCGACCAATCGAGTGAATACCGTGAAAAAGGCGAGAATAGACCGAAGCAACCACGTCAAAGTCGCTCAAAAATCAAGGTCATGTTGACTGTTTTCTTTGATTATTGTGGTGTCGTGCACTACGAATTCCTTCCGACTGGCCAAACTGTCAACAAGGTATATTATTTAAGCGTTATGCGACGTTTGCGTGAAGCTATTCGCAAAAAGAGACCGGAATTATGGGCCAATAACTCTTGGATTTTGCACCACGATAATGCGCCTTCGCACACAGCACTGGTTCTTCGTGAGTTTTTCGCCAAAAACTTTACCCATGTTGCTCCACAACCACCGTATTCGCCCGACTTAGCACCGTGTGACTTCTGGCTGTTCCCAAAGCTCAAGAGACCACTCCGGGGAAATCGTTTTGAGTCCATTGAAGAGATCCAACGTGAATTGGCTTGCGCATTGAAGGCTATCCCTACCGAGGACTTTTCGGCATGCTTCGAAGACTGGAAAAAACGTTGGCAAAAGTGCATTGGGGCCGGGGGGGATTATTTTGAGGGGGACGATACAGATTTGGAAGAATAAATAAAGATTTTTCATTTTATAAAAAAATTCACCTTACTTTTTGATCACAGTAGTATATTAGTAAAATACAGGTCTTTAAAACATGTTTTTTATACCAAAATACAGGTTTTTACAGAAATGATAAATTAGATAACCTAAACATAATGTGCAAGACATGAATCCACGGGGGCAACCTTCAGGATTTTGAAGTTCTACTGAAGAACCTGCTGGTTGAGACAGTTCTGCAAGTTCAGGATCTGCCAGTTGAGTTGTATTGCAACGAGTTAAGTTGTGTCCCCCTTTTATGAGACCAAACAAACTTTTTTTGTGATCCTTGTATACAAAAGAAAATAAAGTTATTAAATGTAGCCACTTTTATGACAAAAATAAGACAATAATTCAAATTAACTTTTAGTTGCTAAAATGAATTATTTGCAATGGAGACATACAATGGAGAAATTACAACGTGATGACACACAACAAGGGAAATACAATCCAAGCTGGTAATATAAAAAAAAGTTGGTACGCATCTACAGTAAAATTTATAATCAATTAGCTTAAATAATTTTAATAAACACCAGGTAACTTTCTTCTAGCATTTTCCAATCCTCTCTCCAGGAAGCCATAATGATTAGTAGAATCATAAAAAATGCATGCTCGAAGTACAAGTGCCTCACTTAGCACTGCTGCCACCGAAATCTTTTGATACCGATCAGGATAATTTCCATAAACACTCATCATTTTGTGCATAACAGTTTGAATGATATGCTGTCTAATAGAGATTGAAACTTTACCAGAATCAACCTCTTCAGTATATTGATAAGTACTCTATAAAGTAATATATGATATTGTTGTTCATTAAAAAATTACTGTTCACAAACTATTATTGCTAAAAAAGCAAGTAAAGTAAAGTTATAACTTCAAAAATTATTACTTAAAAATCAAGTAAATTGCAGCTAAATAAAAGCAAGTAAAAATCATTTAAGTATTCTAATTACAGGGTGCTGGTAAATTCATTTATATTACAACTAAAGACAGCTACTGAATAGCCGTCTTTAGTTGTAATTTAAATTAATTTACCAAATTAGCATTGGTCCATTGCTGACCATCTATGAGGAGAATGAGAATTGTGTTTGATTCTGCTAAATGCTTTATTATTTCAAAATCAACTTCATCAGCCTCTGTGCCATCATTTTCATAGACAAAGCATACAACTTTATCTGATGTCAAACCAAACTTGCAACGCACTGAAAAAACAATACAGAGTCATTTAGCTTTTTATATACACAACAAAAATGCAGACTAGCTAAAGTGAATATATACGAATACACAGTACCAACTTCATATACAATTAAACAATTATACATATTTAATAATTATTAAGATTTATATATTTTTCAGTTTGTAATGCATAAATGAAAAAAAAATCAATATTTCTAATTTAAATTTTTATTTTAAAAAATTGTGTATCTCAGACTTACAAAGTGTCCATATGTGCTGTCTTCTCCGGCAATACATATGATGTTATATGGATGATAGTCCTTGAGCTGATTTATATGTAAAATGAGCAGTTTATTTGGATTGCTAGATTTTTTAACTTCAAAAGAATGAAAATGTTCATGAAAATGCAATGTTTCAAATGGATAGCATACAAAGTATATTCGTTTTGCTAGAGAAACAATGCACTTTAGCTCTCCAAATTGAGGATGACTTTCCACAATGTCATGACACAAAACACAATCCGGATTGATTTCATAACAGCCAAATCTAACTGAATGAGCAACATATATTTCATCACAATTGTCCACATTTAAAACTGTGCCCAAACTATTCGATACTGCTGATTGTAAATTGCCTACCATTACTGTATCACATATGCCAAATTGTACATATTCTGTATACAAAGACCCACTAAAAAATGTGTTTGCTAGTTTGAGTTGACTACGATGCATAATAGTTTTGCAAATGTTTTTGAAATTGCAAACAACAGAAGCAAGTTCTTTAGCAAATCGATGTTTTGGCTCAAAACACATACACCAGTATCTGCTTAAAGGCCCATACTTTACCATAAATTCTGGATGTAGCATAAAATGATGTTTTGGAATAAGTTTCTTTTCAGGATATATGGTTTTAAATTGGGCATGATGTTCCTCCAAATTAAACTCGAGCTGACAAATGAGGCCAACAGTTATAGTTGGAGCAAATATTGCATCCATTCATTCAAGTAACATCAGTAAAAGTCTCCAATGAGCATCATCTTCTGGAATTAGGTTTCCAATCATTAAAGACAGATTTATTATCAAACACCATGATTCAGCAGCTTGAATGTGAATACTTTTTAAGTTAACTTCTGAGGGTTTACTGTTTTTGTCACCCAATGAATAGTTACAATTATTGATTGCATTGTTGACATCTGCAAGTAGAAAATATTTTTTATCTATCAGCATATTGCAAAACAAGGCATATTTCTAAAGGTACAACACCTTCTAATACATCATGCATGCAGTCAACTGCACTCTGGTCTATGCAGTGAAACTGTGACAAACAGTTGAAAGGACAACCATGCTTCTACTTTCTGATACACACATATCGTATTCTGCTTGAGTCCTCCTATCAAAGGTTTCTGCCTTGAATGAAGTTTGAATTTCACAATGTGTACACTTGCAAAATCGGCAAAAGTATTTTGCATTAAAGCTTTCCATGAAAACAAAGTGTGTGCTCCTAAATTATCAGCAGAAAATAAAATCAAAATGGCATGAATAATTTTTTCCACTCCATTAACTTTGACAACAACACCTTTTTCACTTCCCAATTGTTGCAATAAAGATACAACACTATGAAGGATTGGATAGTATGAGTATTTATCTGTGTGTGCATCAAGTGCATACCATAAACTAAGAAAATGCTACCTTGTATGAAGTATGCTTTGTAGTTGTTTCAGCTTTGAGAGAAAAAATTAAGGTGTTTTTGATTCAACTACTCCAACAGAAACAACAAGTCTCTTAGGGTTAAAGATGTTCAATTTTATTTCAGTGTCATTGGTTACTAAATTGTTGATTGTGGTTGATAAAACTTTTCCTTTTGTTACAGGTGAGGTAGATTGTACAATATGTGCCAAATTCTTTTGCTTAGCTAAATTTGTACAAGGATGTTTAATACCTTTTCCTATAAGTTGAAAACAACTTCTGCAAAAAACAAAGTTTCATTAGTTGCAGAAAAATTCACGTCATTTTGAATGGGATTTATATCTTTATTAGTTTCACATGAAAACATTGGTGGAGGAGTTGCCATTTTTGTACCATTTGAACGCCCATTAACACAAATAAAAACATTCACATTTCCCACCTCGAATAACTCTTGTATTAAGACCTAAAAGTAACAAGAAATTAGTTTTTTAAATGAAACATAATATTGTTTATAAGCAAAATAATAATAATGAAAAAATTAACTGGTTTTTATTTATTTAATTTTTATTAGAAAAGACATACCTTCGTACTTAGGTCAAGCGGTGAATAAAAAGCTTTGGGTAAAAATTTTTCAAAAAACATAAAAAAACACAAATCTGCACCCTACATCACCAAACTTTCTGAAATTTGGCACAAATGTTTAGAGACATAACTTAGGAAAGACTGTAAATTTCTTTTATAAAATTCTTATCCGTTTAGGATTTACAGTAACTTGAAGTTTGTTTGATTTTGACTGAAAAATGAGGGGGGAAAAGTGCCAAAAATGTTTCTGTTTATTATTACCCTTATCACTGCTTCAATTTAGAGGTTTTAGGTTGACCTAAATGGTACTCAAGATGTTTCAAAAGATATCAATACTTTGGGTGGGCATGAGATATATTCCATTGAAAACAAAATAAAAAACGTTCCTTTTTTGGATTTATACACTTTTTTAAATAATCGCTTTGCAAAAGAAATTTTAACTCAGTAGCGGATCATGCGTTTTTTGGTGTTTTAGATACCAAATTATAAACATAGAGTAAACTCCAAACATTTATATGTTTATACTAGTGTCAAAACAAGGAAGTTTTGTCAAAATATCAAAATATTTGGAGCCTGGGAACTAAAAAGCCCTTTAAATCTTGCCCCCTGCCCTAAAGTGGAGAGCAACAAGTTCATAATTTTTGTTATAAACTATTCTTAACTAAATTCATATTAATTTAAAAATTTCAAATTTAATGAAAAAATCTTTTATAGTTCAAGAATTATGCCAATCTTAAAATTGTAACCCCCTCAAATTGAGGGGGGTTAAAACTTTAAATGGCCATCATTTTTGAACGCTATAAAATTATTGCACAAAATTTAAAATTTTTTATAAATAATGACCTTAGTTAAGAATAGTAAAAATTTTTTTTTTCTTACTCGTTGCTCCCACGTTTGGGGCAAGGGGGGCAAAAAATTAGGGTTGTTACTGTTCCCAGGCTCCAATTAACCCAATAATATGTAAAACATCCTTATTTGACATAAACATAAACATATAAATGTTTGGATTTTATCTTATGTTTGGAAGTTAGCTTTCTCAGACAAAACAAAAACACAGAATCCACCCTCTGTCTCAACTATCTATAAACTAAGAATATCACTAGAATGAAACAACACTGAGACAAATACAAAGTAATAATTCTTTCAAACATTTTTTATTCATGATTACTTCTTTATTTTACAATAATCCAATATTTAGTACTGTATATAAAATTATTCACATCCTCATACTAGAGTAGGTTACGGCCATTTTACGAAGCTTTTCTCCATGGCATTTGCTCAGCTCCGAAGCTGCAAATCTTTTCATTGTCTTGTTAATGTTTTTGTGCACAGCTTCACAGCTTTGCTCACTGAAAATACCCAAGGGTTTGTTTTTTCTTTCAAGAAACATGACGAGGTGTGACTGTATGATGTGAAATTTCCAACCTAGACAGATCTTGTGTGTCGTGTATTCTATCAGATACTTATGCAAGTTGCACATTTCAGAGACAAATTCCTGAATATCTCTGCTGAACTCAAGAGATAGCTTCATTCCAAAACATCCTTCTGTCACTAAAATGAACAAATTCTAAGGAATTATGTTTATAATTACTTATAAACTATAAGTGAAAAAGTAATTAACTGATTGCATACCGATTTTGAATTTCCTTAAAGTCTCAATACAAGGTATCATCAGAAGTGGAGCTATAGTTATGAGTTCATCCAAGCAAGAAAGTACTTTTTGACAGTTAGGTCCATCAAATCCTCCTCCATTGTAACCGTGCCTAGTTACATTTTTACCAATTAGGAATTTTTTAATTGACTCCTCAGCCATCAAAACATCTGTTATTTGTGTAACAATATGTTCAAACAAATGTAATTCAGGAGGAGGAACTATATCAATAACAAGAGTTTCTCCAGATTCTTCAATTAGGCATGGTCGAACAACATTTTTATAGCTTTTCATATCCTTATTAAGTTCCCCATCCTCAATAAATTTCTGATACCAACTAGTCAAACTTTGAAAAGTCCTCAACTTTCCATTTTTGCAAAGTATTTTTAATGCAAAGTAAATTTTCAAACAGTTCTAATGCAGAGACCTTTTCAGGTGTAAAATAAAGCTAAAAATAACAACAAAGGCATTTTTATATAGTTGAGACAGAGGGTGGATTCTGTGTTTTTGTTTTGTCTGAGAAAGCTAACTTCCAAACATAAGATAAAATCCAAACATTTATATGTTTATGTTTATGTCAAATAAGGATGTTTTACATATTATTGGGTTAATTGGAGCCTGGGAACAGTAACAACCCTAATTTTTTGCCCCCCTTGCCCCAAACGTGGGAGCAACGAGTAAGAAAAAAAAAATTTTTACTATTCTTAACTAAGGTCATTATTTATAAAAAATTTTAAATTTTGTGCAATAATTTTATAGCGTTCAAAAATGATGGCCATTTAAAGTTTTAACCCCCCTCAATTTGAGGGGGTTACAATTTTAAGATTGGCATAATTCTTGAACTATAAAAGATTTTTTCATTAAATTTGAAATTTTTAAATTAATATGAATTTAGTTAAGAATAGTTTATAACAAAAATTATGAACTTGTTGCTCTCCACTTTAGGGCAGGGGGCAAGATTTAAAGGGCTTTTTAGTTCCCAGGCTCCAAATATTTTGATATTTTGACAAAACTTCCTTGTTTTGACACTAGTATAAACATATAAATGTTTGGAGTTTACTCTATGTTTATAATTTGGTATCTAAAACACCAAAAAACGCATGATCCGCTACTGAGTTAAAATTTCTTTTGCAAAGCGATTATTTAAAAAAGTGTATAAATCCAAAAAAGGAACGCTTTTTATTTTGTTTTCAATGGAATATATCTCATACCCACCCAAAGTATTGATATCTTTTGAAACATCTTGAGTACCATTTAGGTCAACCTAAAACCTCTAAATTGAAGCAGTGTTATATGGTGCTTTTAGTAATGCTGCAATTCTGAAACTTGGTACCAAAAGAGCTTTAAACCTGCTAAGTTCGAAGACTTTAGTTTTGCATCTCTCAAAGCAAGGGAATATAGTTTATTCTAGGATTCATAAAATGAACTTAATAATGACAATAAAAAAGGGCATTGACAATTACAGCTATAAAAAAAATCTGACTGATAGAAAAAAAAAAAAAATTTGTTTTCTTAAAGATAAAATGTATATCAGCTTTACGAACCAATTTTTTTTTGGCCTTACGTTTATTTGAGGAGTTGTTAAGGTTTGATATGAACACTAAATTTTTTGATATTTCAAAAATCAGGCAATCTATCCCAATTTTCTACAAATTAATCAAATTAGAAAATAATAGTTTAGTAACTTAATTGTTTTTATTAACTTTTTAGAACAAAATAATAAAGTATAAAAAAACCTTTTGAAAAATGAATACTCAATTTAAGTGATTTTATATATGCTTTTCATTCACATTATTTATAAATTGTACAAAAAATAAAAGATTAAAAAAAAGTATGGATAGGATATATCAGACTCAAGAAACATGAAATTAGTTTAAATATAAAAAAATCTCTATTTCCGAAGGAAAACAGTTTTTTTCAAGTCTTTGGCTAAATATTAGCAAAGTCGTGTTTTTGTAGTTGGTACTTCAACTTTGCAAATGATGTGGACATCTGGAACCCAGCATTGGCTATCCACTGGTGGCTATTTAAGCGACCGTGCAGGACCATTTGGACACATAAATTTGACAAGCACATCTTTTTCTTTTAGATTAATGTCTTCAATGACTCCTATCCACCACTTTTGCTCATAGGAAACACAGGCATAATCACCTGGTACTAAGTTTACAGTTGTTACAGGGATGTTTCCAAAATCATGAATGAAAGCAAAATCTTCATCAACATAGTTTTGCACCTATCTAGGAAAAAAAAAAAGCAACCTTTATTCCGTTTTACTTATTTTGTTAAACATATTTTTTTAAAGGCATTAAAAAAAAATTGTAAGTCCAAAATAAAACAAAAATACTTTTGACGATGATTCCACACAAATAAAAAATCTATTCGAGTTATCATCTTAAAAAAACATGCATAATAAAAATTTTTATGTTTTTTAAAGATGATAAAAGGTATATTAAATGTATATATTTTAACCTTTTGATGACCAAGTGGTACAAACTGATGGAAACTACGTGTTCCAGGTATGGTATTTGCAGTATCGTTCCTTAAGAGTGTTTCTCACCAAAGTTAAATCTTCTGATGATATATAAATAAAATGTACACCTTCAACATTTTCATTGCAATATTTGAACATTGCTTGTTGAGAAAAAATATGATTACCCATATCTCTTTACAAGCTTGCTAGTGTTGCTAAACGTTTGACTGTACCACCTATCCCATCACAAGGTAGCAGAAAGACCAAAATCTTCAAGATGGAAACAAAGATTCAAAATATTTTTACAATTCTTGTAATTACTTGCACACCCATCCGAAAAGTATTCAATATTTTTCATTTGAGGTAGATTTGTTTTAATATCATTGCTGACAATATCAATAATTTTGTAAACCATGTTTACATCATGTATCATATCATCTGAAATCATACAAAAAGATTTGTGATTGAGAAAACCTTCTTTTTTGAAATAGATAATAACAGGATGTAGTGTACATTGTAAATTTGTCCAATGAAAGCTTTGTACTTCATCCTGAACTACAAATTTATAGTTTTCTGAAAAATCACCCAGAAATAATGCTGTTAACTCATTCATACCTTCCTTTTTTGATCTCAGGTATGATGCTTGACTCATAGCTAAATATGAGTGTGGTGCAAGTTTAGTCAGTTTTTTACATACTAATTTAATGTATTCAGACACTGGCTCTTTATTATGTGTTAAGTTTGACCTATCTGTTGTTGTCCACTGATCAAATTCTACTTCATCGTCATCTTCAAACTCTCCAATTAAACTATAAAGTTTTTCAACCAATGCATTCATAGTTGCTGGGCATCTTTCACATTTACGCATCATACAGTCTTTATTAGTCATGTCACATACAATATAAGGTAACAGTTCTTTATATGTCACACCAAGAGGATGTAAAAGCAGTTTTAAATTCTGATGAATAGCACAGACACATACTGAATGTGTTCCTGAAGCACCAGCAGTAATACACCATTTTGGTCACAATGTGCAAAACCTTGAAAACCCTATTTTTATTTCTGGGTTCATGGTTTTGAAAGCAACAAACAATCCCTTTAAATTACATAATAGCAAACATTTTTACATGTGAACATTTTTCTTTATGCTTACATAATCCTTTTTACCAGGCATTATACAACTATATTCATCATCTTCATAAAAAGACTTGACCAGTTGAACTGTTACATCAGGAAGAACTTTACGTGCAGTTCGAGCTACATAGTTTGTTACATGTAATGTTTCAGAAACTTTTTTTATTGACCAGTCAGTTGGAGCAAGTGTTGTCAGTTGTATTTATTTAGATGTTGCTGTAGACTCTGCAATTTTATTAGCTAACAATACCATCATGTTATCAAACAAGTTTGCTTTTTCCATATACTCATTACCGAAACTTGACTGTTCTTCAAAACTTTCTTCTGGTATATTAAGGGAAGTGGCTACTTTTTTTTTAATGGAGGTTGTTAATGCTGTCAATTTTCGTTTACTTTCTCTAATTTTACCTGACTTATGCAATCCTTTGACCTTTATAGGAGATATTCCAGCAACTGTAAAGTGTGTATTTACACCCTCTTTTTTAATTTGAATGGATGTTTCACTAACAATATCAATAATCTTCATCATTTTCACTCATACTTTTTGATGAATGTTTCATAACTTTACTTCGACAGCTTGGACACAATTTTTTTCCAGGTATAAGATTTAAACCTACGGTTTCTGCTTCTAATACAGTATGCATTGTAATCACATGTAGAGATGCTGAAAAGAAAATGTACTATATTACTCAAATACTAAAACATTAATTATACTATTATTATAAAACAATGAACAAATCCTAATAAACAACTTGTTAAGAATGGTATTACCCATTAAATATTATTACCCATTACCCAATTACCCATTAAAATGTAAATGGATAAATTTTTACCTCTACACACTTTTTTGTGAGTCAGAAATGGATTACAGTAACTTTCATGATTACTCTTATATCTCACTATTAACATATCACAATGATGCGTGCATATACTAGTAATTTGTTCTTCTTTCAAGTTTGTTCGTTTTACAAGTAATTTAAGATCATTCCTGTCAATATCTTCAATCAGATTTCTTACTTGGGTATATGATTGTTTATAACAAACTCCATAATCATTTACAAATGAACAATTGATTTTATTATCCATATAAAACTATAATGAGGAATTATATTCTAAACACTTAAATAGAAGAAATCTTCAATACAATATTCCTAATGAGCAAAGTACACTTGAACACAAACAAGATGATTAAAACAAAAATAAAGTTACATTTATAAAGAACATTTGCTTGAACAAATAGCTATTAGTTTTAATAGACATACTTTAAACGCCTAATTATCTACTAATTATTGTCATTACTCTACTAATTATCTACAAAAAATTAGGGAACCTTTTTTAAACGGCTTTTTAACGTTTTTAAAAGGTGTATGATGCGCTCGCTAAACAAAATTTGTGACTCGCACTAATAATGAAAAACAGCACATTTTCTTATTATTTAGCAACAATTATTTCTATAATTTCTAGGAACGAAAAAGCTACATGTATATATAAAAAAGTTAAATAAGAAATTTTCTTTATTAAATAAAAAATACAGAAATTTCCTTTATTTGTAAATAAATATTACAAGAAACCATCTTTCTCTTTTTCAACAGCTCGAGGCACACATTTTAACTGTTCACCAATGAACGAATCGATCACTTTTGCTGAATTTACATCCGATACTAATGCAGCTAAAAAATAAAATGATAGTAGAACAAAACACTTAATGAAAATAGTAAATCAATCTAATATTCCCTTTAACATTTTGTCATAAACAAAATTTGTTTTAACATGTTTAAAAATTTTTAAGTTAAGTAAATATTTACCAAAAATTGCTTTACAGAGTAGGGTCTTGTTAAAAGAACGTTTGCCCTTACTTCCAGTCTTGTTAAACTGGGCTAACAGTTTACAACCCTTAACCTGATTTTTGAAAAAAAAATGTATATACAACTTTAAAGCAATAAACTTATGAAGTATTTTTATACTTTAAAGTTAATACTTTATAGTATAAACATTTTCATTTAATAAAGTAACTATACCGTTACCATAGCAACTTGATTTTCCCAGTTAGAACACAAACAAAACAAAACAGTGAAACCAAGCCTTGTCACCTTTATGATTCCCTTATGTATTAGACCTGGATTAAAATGAACTATATTGAAACAACAACTTTATTATTAATAACACTTACCAAAAGATTAAATTCTACTTCAGTCACCAACTTTTTTTCAAAAGCATCCAACTCTTCAAGGGAATGTTTTACTAATAAAAAGTAAAGAACTTTCTGGATCAGTTCTCCGTCCTAGCATTTTTAGCGCAGCAAGAATTTCTCCTTGGGTTGACTTAATTTCTGCTATCTCCATAAAAAATGTGTATTGCCAACCTAAAAGTAACAATGAAAATTGTGATGCCAGTCTACTTTTTATTAGTTTACATCCCATATGGTAAATGGACGGTAGTGGCAATTGCAGTCCATTTAACATTACAACTCTTAACCCCAAAACATAGATATAAACTTAGTGCAAAAAAAAAGATGTAGTTTTAATGGTGAAACTTTTGATTACAAGGTGAACACTCAATACTCATGGCAGGTCATGGATTTTTGTTGAGAATTGTAAGACTATTATAACATATATATAAATAATTATAATTTAAAGATAGTTAAACTTACGTCTTTCATCCATGCACTTAAATGAAGGAGGTGGTTCTCTGAAGTTCCCAAGTAGACCATTTCTGTTTTTAGCCTATCTAGTTGACTCTTTGATAATAAAAAGCTCTAGGAGCACAGTGGTGAAACTGGACTTATTTTTTCTTTTTTTTTTCCTTTTTTCTGTTACACTGAATGATATTTCTGAGGATACGTCACGCAACACTATTTGTCTTGGAGAGCGTCTATCACAACTTGGCACTTTTAAATGAGGATTAGAGGAAAAAGTGTTTGAAGTACTTTGAGAAAAATTATTTTCAATTGTTATACTTGGACTTTTTTCTTGATATGGACTGAAATAAAACATACTATACTAAAGTTTGTTATATATTGTAAGGACAAAACAGAATAATAAATACCTTGTTCTGCAAATTCACTATGAGACAATTCGGAATCAAGTTGCAAACAGTCATTACACATGTCTTTAGTGCCTTTCTCTAATGAGATTTTAATTAATCTAACTCTTGCTGTAACAACCACTTGCTTGTGTAGTGGTGGATAGGTTTTTTTCCTCTCTGTGGCCAATGAACAATTTTCTTAACTTCATCTACCCAATGCAAGGACACTATACATTACTTCTCTACTCCATTTTAATTTAGCATAACTACAGAATACAACCTTTTGATTGGACTAAATACATAGTCTAGTCAATTAAAAATTTAAAAGATATGCACATTTTTGTAGGTCCTAATATACGCAAAAAATATTTTCTCAAAGGTTAGTTAACCTGGCTCACAAAAGATAAAAATAAAATCTTGATTTGAAAGTAATATTTCATTGAGTAAATATTTTTTATTTTTTATTACAAAAAAGTAATTTAAAAATTTTCTTGCATTATTATATACAAATCATTATAAAAAGGAATAATGTTTTCAAAATCAGGATATTATTCCAATTTGCTTGAGACCCTGGTTGATATTCTTTCTTTCTCAAACTGAGAAAAAAAATAAACAGTTATATTAGGACCTATCAAAAAAGTTGGGTACCAGAAAAAAATTAAGAGCTAATCAAAATCTTGAAACATTTAAAAAAAAAATTTTTTTGTAACAAATAAAAAACTTTTTGTTCAATAAAATTTATTTTTAAACTTTTTTTTCTATGAAAATAATTTTCATAGTGCTTTTTATTTGCCCTAATTAACCATTTTTTGCCCCATCATCCAACTAGACAAAAATTGATATAAAAAAGTTATAAATAAAGTAAAGGAAAGAAATAAATCACATCAAATAATATCAACCATCTCTACTCTGCTTAACCAAATGCACTAAAACAGAAACAACAAATCCATCTTTAACTGCCATAAAAATACATTTCCGTAAAAAGCTGCTTCTTCTTTTAATGCATAGAATAGGATTTATGGTATTCCTGATAAAGTAGATACCAATATCCTTTGAAGAAACAAAAACTGTTAAATAGTCATCTAAAAACTGTTTGCTATAACACAAACACTCAGAGTGATCTTCATCAACCAATTTTTGAAGAAACACAACACTATCCTCAGTTAAAAAACAAGAATCTTTTTTGGTGGTGGTCATTCTGCTTGTAAATTTTTTAGGTTGGTTGTATTCACTCAGTTCATCCAATCTTTTACATACTTGAGCCAATGAATTATGTTTGCTTCTTATCAATCTTTTCAACTTCTGAAGATAGTTTTCAAACTTAAAGGCAGATAACCTATCAAGCAAGACACCATAAAACTCTACATCATCACAAATATGTAAAAGTCCATGTACATTGTATACACAAAACAAATCACCATAAACCTCACTAGAATTCACAACAAAATACTGAATAAGTCGTCGAGCATTTTCCAGATTAGAATTTCTCATGGCATCATCACTTTCACATAATAACCTTATAGCAACAGACAGACTTAAAAAATGCTTGTAAACAGAGCTATCAACAACACCCTTTCATGCAACCATACCAGTATAAAGCAAAAAATATCTGAGCTCGGTAGCTTTCCATCGATCAAGTTCAGTTAGTGTTCTTGGCTGTCTGACAAACTCACTTGGTAGTTTACCATTTAAAGCAACAACCTTTTCAGAAATTTGATTTAACATATTAGCAGACAAATTCCTTTTAGTTGTTCCTGTGATAGTTCCTTTAAGGAAATACAGCAGCCTACGCATACATCCAAGACACACTAGATGCATGTTGTCAAGTGGAAACATGTTAATAAAATTTACAGATGTAACTTCTCTTAAAACTGTTTTGATGTGAAAAATATTTAACGATCGGACTGTTTTAATCTGCAAAATAAGTCGGATTGACGTTTTGCGGATTTTGCGAACCGAATCGCCGGTGCCTAATTATATTATGTTTTAAATACGTTTAAAAAACGTGTCAAATGCTACGTGATATTTCCAACTAGACGATAATTCGTCTGACTATTTTTTCCCGTGAACTTTAGGAAGTCAGACGAGAAAACTTTGGTTATTTAAAAAAATGAATAATGGCGAAATATAATTACGTTTTGCAGGTTTAATGACGGGGTTAATATGCAATTGCTAAGAGCTTTTAAAGCTTCTTTTTCGTAATCCTTCAAAAATTTAATAAAAAAATCACAAATTATTTTAAAAGCATACTTTAAATTATCTTTTTCTTTTATTATACTGCTTCTGAAGAGCACTGATAATTTAATTAACTAAATTTTGGCGCAACCTATAATTAAACCCCCAAAACTTTACAATATTTCATTAAGATCAAAGAAAAGCCGCAGGAACATATTTGTTCCGGTAGATGAAAAATTGCATTAGCGCAAAAACCAAAGTTTTCTCGTCTGACTTCCCAAAAGTTCAAGGGAAAAAAAAGTCAGACGAACTATCGTCTAATTTCCAACGTGTTTTAATACGTTCAAAAAACGTTCAAAAAAACTTTGGACGGAAACACGAACAAAGTATGTGAATAAAACGTTTATATTTCGTGGTGTGCTCACTGGGTAGCTGAGTAAAATGTTAAAGATTATTTATTAACTATTTATTTATATACTTTGATTGAGAAAGTATTACATTATTACTATTTATATTAAGAACTTGCTGTTAAGTTTTATATAAATCTAAAGTGTTAGAAGTTAAGGAGTTTACCGTTACCCGAATCATACACAAGCCATACACAATCCATACAACACTGAATCATACACAAGCCATACACAATCCATACAACACTGAATCATACACAAACCATACATATCCATACAACACTGAATCATACACAAGCCATACACAATCCATACAACACTGAATCATACACAAACCATACACAATCCATACAACACTGAATCATACACAAGCCATACACAATCCATACAACACTGAATCATACACAAGCCATACACAATCCATACAACACTGAATCATACACAAGCCATACACAATCCATACAACACTGAATCATACACAAGCCATACACAATCCATACAACACTGAATCATACACAAGCCATACACAATCCATACAACACTGAATCATACACAAGCCATACACAATCCATACAACACTGAATCATACACAAGCCATACACAATCCATACAACACTGAATCATACACAAGCCATACACAATCCATACAACACTGAATCATACACAAGCCATACACAATCCATACAACACTGAATCATACACAAACCATACATATCCATACAACACTGAATCATACACAAGCCATACACAATCCATACAACACTGAATCATACACAAACCATACACAATCCATACAACACTGAATCATACACAAGCCATACACAATCCATACAACACTGAATCATACACAAGCCATACACAATCCATACAACACTGAATCATACACAAGCCATACACAATCCATACAACACTGAATCATACACAAGCCATACACAATCCATACAACACTGAATCATACACAAGCCATACACAATCCATACAACACTGAATCATACACAAGCCATACACAATCCATACAACACTGAATCATACACAAGCCATACACAATCCATACAACACTGAATCATACACAAGCCATACACAATCCATACAACACTGAATCATACACAAGCCATACACAATCCATACAACACTGAATCATACACAAGCCATACACAATCCATACAACACTGAATCATACACAAGCCATACACAATCCATACAACACTGAATCATACACAAACCATACACAATCCATACAACACTGAATCATACACAAACCATACACAATCCATACAACACTGAATCATACACAAACCATACATATCCATACAACACTGAATCATACACAAACCGTACACAATCCATACATTACTGAATCATACACAAACCATATATATCCATACAATAGCCCAATCTTAAACATCAAAATTTCTTAGCACAAAACAAAAACAACAATCAAGGACTAAACATTCGCCGCTGGTCGTATGACGAAAACCAGCTTGTCTGCTTTGTTACATATTAGATATTGTTTCATTTTTTAGTAACAATTAACCCTAAACTTGAGAGCGGTCTTCCAATGAGGCAGAGATTGGTGGAATTGACACTAAACTTGAGGCTCTAATTTTATTAATTTTTACTCTGGCAAAAGTTTCGATAGAATTTTCAGAAAATTGAAATTCGTTGAAACAGATTATTTAAAATAATCAGCTCTTTTTTTGGCAGCAGGTGTTAAAGAAAACATAGATAACAAGTGAGCAAATAGCACAATCCTTGTGACTCAAACGAGCATATAGCACAGTCAGGTGTGACACAATTCCAACAAAACATAAATTTTATTTATGTAAAAACTAGTGCATACTGAGCTCTGCAGCCTGATGATAGCTCTGCAGTAAGATGATAAAACAGAGCATAAAGTTAAATAGTTGCTGCTATTGCAAGATTGTCTATCACTAAGTTTTGTATTTCCATCAGGTTGGCAAGCTGCACTATACTCTGTCAGACTACTATACCAATTGTCAAGATTTTTTTAAAATTATTTCTGAGACAGTTTTGAAACAATAAGTATTATCTAGGAAAAGTGTATGAGGCTTTTGTACAGCTTGAAGTAGGAACTGTTTTTATTCTTTATAATGGGTTAAGATGGCACTGAAATTTTAAATTAATTTGAATCTCTTAGCTGTCATTTAACATTGAAAATACCATTAAAAATCTTTTTGTGGCTGTCAAATCTTCATACTCATTAAATATATCCACTATATTCGCGTTTAGATTCATTTTTTCTCATAACTCTCCCTGTTTAAATGACAATTGGATATTCTGGTAAAATTCTTTAGACTGGTGAGAAATCTTTACCCCTTTATGCTGGCCTGTTAGGCTCATATGAATTAATAGGGTATTATAAATGAATATAACTACTTTAATAACTGCGTCCTTAGACCGCCTATCATAAACATAATTATCGTGAATCATAGAGCGCACAATGATTGGCGGATAAAATGCTTTGAATACTGACTCCCCATAAGTTACAAGTTGCAGCTAATTTTTAGGAGAAAAATAAAGATGAAACAAAAACTATTGTTGACAAAAGAGGTGAAACAAAAAAAAAGTTAGTTGATAAATAACCTGTCTGCAAAAAGTTTTAAAAAATTAACTGAAATAGTGTTTTTATGCATTAGAAAATTGCTGTCCAAATGCTCTACTGAAGTAGCTAGGGATTTTTGTCCAGAAACTGCAAATTTCGGCCCACGGTGCATGAGTTTAAGCAGATGCATTAAAACTTAACGTTTTAAGTTAAAATGCCGCGAGATACCCCTTCAGCAATTTTAAATTTTAATGTGATATACCAACAATATGTTATATAATAATTGTAATATAGTATATTTTTAATATTATAATGCTTTTTTATTTTTCAAATAAATTCTTCAAATAAATATTTATTTGAATGAACTTTATTTCATTTTATGAGATATCTCAAAAACAATTAATGAAATAAAGTTCATTAAAAAAAAAAAAAAAAAAACACATTCCATATTATCCAGCACTGAAGTATTTTTTCTGAATTCCTGATGAAAAATAACGAAATTAAAATCACATAGACTGCAATAAATCGTTTTCAAAAAGACTTTTTCATAGTTTTTCGCTCACCACGAGCTCTAAACTGCATGATCTTAAAGTAAATACCAGGCAGAAAAGTCCTGACATAAATTGCACATTTTGATTTTAAATCCGATAAATTTAGTTCTTGTACTGAGTAAATAACAGCATGATAAATAGAAGACGCTACCTCAAAGGGGTCCATTCCCGTCGCTGTTGTTTTGTCCATAACTAAATGAATTAAAACGACAATTAGCATATTTTTGATTAGTAAATTAAATTATTGATCACTAGATTAGTATATAACTGATTAGCAGTATTAAAAGTGCGGAGATTTAGGTACCATGATCAGGTTTTGAGTACTTTAAACATTTAAATAAGAACTTGTCATAAGAAATCATTTGGTGGCAGAAACACTTTGAAATAACAATTTAATATCATAAGCCAAACATTAAAAAAAAAAAAAAAAAAAAAAAATTAAGCAAGTCATACAAATAATCCCCATATTGGAGATGATTAGTATAACAGTTCGAACATGTTTTCAGAGTTTGAGAGCCAGATTAATGCAGCAGTCATTATTCTTGTTTTTTATTTCTTCGGTCTCCCAACGTTTTATATTGGTCCGGCTATAGAAAATGGTAAATGTTCTTCAGGAGAGATCTTTCCAAACTGTTAAAAATGAATACACAATTTTTGTTCTAACTCAAAAACGCAGTTCAAAAATTAAAATTAACAACATTAAAAAGACTTAAATGGAGTCGATATTCGTCGTTCCGATACATGAACTTCAGCTGGAAGCATTTTGAAAAATATTAAATGGTTATATTTTAGAAAAAGCAAATCCAGCTTTTATATTCAAAGGTGTATCATTTAAATGACTATTCCTAGAGTATCAAAGATCTTCATCGCGGTTTTGAAAGTAATCAACATTCAAACGAAGGATTGTAAGGCACTTTTTTAAAGAACCTAATACTATACTTTCCAGGGGCTGCAATTTGCGGTAATGCGGAGAAAAAATTAATAAGGTTACACCAAGATTTTTTGATAAGTTTATAGATTCAATAAAAACGTGGTTTTCTAAAAACAAAAAAAAATTAATTGAACATTACACAAAAAATATCATACACCCAGATGACTAACACAACAGATATCATACACCCAGATGGACATGCTATGTATCCAATAGGACCTTTGTTAGCTACATGGTTCTTGAAGTTCTCATGGGTAAATGAAAAAAGATCCGTGCTTTCACAGCACAACATACCATTATTAGTATTCCAAGTTCTGCAGATTGCTAACTTGCTCGGCACTCATTGTTGCAACAACTTTTACATGTATCAATATTTCAAATGTCTTGAGCAGCATGTTGTTTGTTTACATACTTGTTCCAAACTCTAGTATGTGAAACCAAATCTGTAGACCTATTGTATTTTTGAGATCAATATGACTTGACATAACAGCTCAACCTGACAATTTTAAATGCATTAGCAACCAATCACAAATGCATTAATGATTTTTCTGTCAAAACTTCTTTGGCAACTTACTTCATAGATTCAACCAATGTTAATCCTTTCAATATTTTTTGTTTACAGTAAAAAATTGGCTGGTACAAATTTTGTACAATCATTTAACCTTGATTGTAGTCAAATTATGTTAACAAGTCAGCTGCATTAAATTTTGTTTCATCAATAATATTTTGTTCATTTAAACTCAATAAAAAACAAATAAAAGAAATTTCTAATATGCATTTTAGCTAAAGTTTACATTAGGCTGTACAGTATAATTACAAAATATATATCTCAGAACAAAATGAAATACATGCGAAAAAGTTATAAATCATAAGGAAGTTAACTTAATTATGAGGGTTTTTTAAAATTCAATTATGATTTTTGCATTTTAAATAATAATTTAGCAAGTAGTCTTGAAAATTTAGCATAATTTATTTAGTAAATTTGAACAAAAATTTAATTTTTTTTAACCAAAAATGACCAATTTTGAGCTTCAAAAGATCATTGCAGCAGGTGCAGCTTTTTATTCTTTAATCTAAAGAAATCTGCTGCTGAAGGTCATCATTTGCTTGCAGAAACTAATGAAGAGGATACACCATCTCATTGCATGCATTTTTAGACAAAGATTCAGCTCAAACTGTAAAACAATTGCCTGATGCATTAGGGGTCACTGAAGCTGCAGTTAGTAAGCCTTTACAATTCATGGGAAAGCACCAAAAAGAAGGTAAATGGGTGCCATTTGCATTGAAAGAAAGATATTTAGAAAAAAGATTGGTAATGAGTGAAAACATTCTCCATATAAAAGAAATAAAAGAAAATCTTTTTTGCATTAAATTGTAACAGATGATAAAAAATGGATCTATTTTGACAATCCTATGCAAAAAAAATTGTGGTGTGATCCTGGTCAAGCGTCAACATCTGCACCAAAGTGAAATATCCATGGTAAGAAAGTTATGCTTTGCATCTGGTGTGGGACCAAAGAACTATTCTGCTAAAGTGAACTATACTGCTAAAGCCTGGAGAAACTATAATAGACATACGTTATCAACAACAACTAGTTGCCTTGAATAAAGCTCTTAAAGAAAAACAACCAGATTATGCCAAAAGACACGTTAAAGTATTTTTTCAGCATTATGTTTGTCTGAATGTTGCAAAATCATAAGAGAAAATCTTGAAGAATTAAGTTGGGATGTTTTACCCCACCCACTAGGTACACCAGACATTGCTCTATCAGATTATCATTTGTTTCAGTCAATGCAGCGTTCACTTGGAGAGCAGCATTTTAATTGCTTTAAAGAAGTCAAAAACTGGCTTAAATACTGGAGAGCTCAAAAACCAGAAAAATTTTTTACAATGGAATTCATTTGTTGCCAAAAAGATGGGAGAAAGTTGTTGCAAACAATGAAAACTATTTTGATATTTTTTTTATTATTTAGAAACAAATGTATTTTTTATGATAAAAAAAAACCCTCAAAATTAATTTAACCTCCTAATAAAAAACATTTTCTAACAAAATGGAAAAAGCTTCCACCTTTCTCTATCCTAATATACACAAGAGAATTAATTCTTACATTTAAAGATGAAGTAACTAACACAAGTTATTGACAATAGATGAAAAACATTTGTTTGGGTCACCAGAAACATATCCTCACTGTGACTGAAACTTAACATGATCATGGTACCCTATACCTACAAAAGGAGAAACTCAACTTGCTATGTATGAATGGCCAGCAGCTACAACATATACCAAAACTATATAAAAAGTTGTTCAAGATAAAAGATTGTTATTATGAATAAATAAGTAGGTTATTCAAGTTAATGTTAAAATGTTACTTTTTTATTGAAAAATACTAAAATTCTTAAAAAAATTCACAGACCATAATTAGACAACAAAAACTTGATAAAAAAGAAACTGTAAATGAAACTAATTTTATTGTTAGGTGACAAAGATAAAATCCAGCTAAAAAAACTGATAAAATGCTGATCATAGTGCCCCACTCTCCTCTATATTCTGATTAGTAGATCACATAAAAATTAAACTTTCAGTATATTTTCTAGAAGAAAAAAAGGTGTCATTTTGAGTTAACTCAAACTCAACATTAAACTAGTTTAATGTTGCAACCAGCAGCATTAAACTCAAAATTTCAGAAGTTTATTTTTTCATCCCAAAAAAGAAAACTTGCTAATAGTTAAACAAAAAAAAAAGAAAATGAAATCAAGAAAAACAGAAAATTTTAAAAATACCCCCATGCTTGCTTCCATCAGCACTTAATGCATTTAAAGATAAGTTTGTATGTATATAGCCTGGATTAACTACAGTCACTTTAATGTTGTCATCAGCAACTTCAGCACGAAGACTGTCAAAAAAGGCTTTATTTGCATGCTTACTTGCTGAATCTTAAAAAAAAAAAAATCATTTTATCAATTTAGAAAATATTTAAAAACCCATTTAAAACAAAAAACCCATTTAAAAATAAACTGTTTAATTTTAGTTAAACTTACACGCTGACCTGAAAGGTATTGCAATTAATGCTTGTATGCTTCCAATACTTACAATATGACCCTGCTTCTTTTGAAGCATAGTTGGTAAAAATGCTACAAAAAGAAAAGAACTTTTGAAAAAACACTTTTAAAAACTAGGTAAAATTATTTTATATATACATATATATATGTAAAGTATTTTGTAAACTTATTTGTAAATTGCCACATGATAACAATAGAATGATTATGCAGAACTTTGTATAGCAATTGCAATTGGTTCTGAAAATTTTTGAAGGAATATTTTTGAATTTTTGAGTATCCTGGGGAATTAGAGGCCATTTTAACTTTCAAATGAAAAGTTACCTTTGATTAGTCTAACTGGTCCAAAATAGTTTATATTCATTATATTTATGTGAACATCATCTTTTGTATCAATAACTGATCCACGCTGGCTAATTCCTGCATTACTGATTAATATATCAACTCCACCAAAATCTTTATGGACACGGTTTTTGCATTTTATTATATCTTCAGAATTTGTTATATCTAGTTGAATGATAACAGGCCAAACACTTTCCTTTATGGTATAATAAAAAAAAATTTAAAGAACAAAAAACATTGAATATTAGCAAGAATCTTTAGTTAAATATAAAATCTCTAACTAATACAATATAGTATAAATGTATTACACTAGATAAGTACTACATAGCTTCATTAAATTATAATACTTATCACATAAAACTCTCATATTACTTACTTCATTATTACATATTTCTTTTTTGACACGGTTAAGCTCAGCAGTATTTCGTGCACACAAAATAACTTTGGCTCCTTCAAGGGCAAACTTCTTTGCACAAGCTATATAAACAAAAACAGATAAACATCAAAAAAGTGTCTCAACTAAATTTAATTATATAATTCCAAGTTTTGTTTAACCTAGCACAAAATTGTTTTATGTTTTTAGAAATTAGTTTATGTTTAGTTTTATTCCTATCTGAACCTCCAAATATGCATCCAGCATTATTATCAAAGTTGAAAGTTTTAGGATATAACTGAAAAGCTGAATGAGATTTGAATAATGTTGAACATTTTTTTCTCTCATATTTTTTAACTTCTTTTTTAAAATAAAAACTTAAAGTAATTAAAGGAAAATTACTCGGAACTATATAGTAAACTTTTACTTATTTAATTATTGTAAAAGTTACAGAAAGAATTTCAATAATAAAAATACCTTCTCCTAATCCTGAACTAGCTCCAGTAACGAGAACGACCTTTCCTTGAACATTTAACGGAGTAATAAAAATCTTTTTGTACAGCCTATTTAAGGATAAAATAACTAGGCAAGGAATCACGAGAAACAAAAGTGGCAACATAGTTTCACTCAGTTGAAAGTATTTATTTTGTTATGATATAGATCTACGAAATATTTCAGTGCGCAAAATCACGTGATAAAATATTTGCAAGTATTACATTAAAAAAAGATCACATTTATAAAGTATTTTAACATTATTCTTTGCATTATATTTGCATATATTACATGACGTAAATTGTTTAAGTGTTTTAAAATTATGCAAACAGACCTGAAAAAGAAGGGGCATTTTGAGGCATTTTTGCTCAATTTTAAAAATTTACGGAAATCTAAAGTGTTAAGTAATATAGATTTTTTTATTCGCGTTTGAATTGTCTTTTTAAATATTTTCGAATCGGTTCTTATTTCTAAAATAATTATTCACATTCAAAAAAAAAAAAAAAAAAAAAGTTGCATTAAAATGAAAAAAAAAAAAAAAAAAAAAATTAAATACCGTGGTGAGACCGAACAAAGTCCTATGCTTTAAGTAAGTCCTAATTTAAAAAATGACATATTTCGTATTTGTAAAATAAAAAATCTAGAAAAAAAAAATTAGTCATTTTAACTAACTAGATATCTAGTTAAAATTACAAAGTTATTTTCCCCAAATGTTTATTTTATATATGCGAAATTTATCATTTCTTAAATTAGGACTTCCTTAAAGCTCAGGACTTTGTTCGGTCACACCACAGTGAATATCAAAACTTTTTTAAAATTGAGGGGCTCAGCGGAAAAGTGGTCTAACCCACATTTTTGAAATTTTCTGGATAATCACTGCAAACTGTACATTGAGTATGTAGTTTGTTGTGGAAAAAGTGTTAAAGCCCATCCATACAGTGCTACTACCTATAATCATTTTTACGGCGCTACTGCAGTTTCTCCCCCGCCCCCCCCCCTTTTTTATGATTGATTCTGATAGAGAATTTTATGCTGATTCAGAAAAATATAAAAACATAGGCCTGAAAATCAACGGAAAGTGCTCTAATTCGAAGTCAAAGTTGTAAAAAATCCCACTCAAAACCCTAATATTCGCCATTTTTTTTTTTAAACGCTTTCATTTTTAACGAAAACTAATTACCGTTACATTGCGCAATAAACAGACCTGGTTTCCATAAGCCTTTGCATTACTGTTTTAAAGTATTATAACGAAATTGTTATAACGAAATGAAATTAATGGAAGATTTCAAATAAAGGTTGAACGTAGAATTTGAGAATGCAGACAAACTGATGAATAATTATCATTGTATCGTATGCTGGTTTTTTTATTTAAAAAAAAGTGGTTTGAAGGTTACTATTTCTAAATTTTACATGTGATAAAACAACAATGAACTAAGTTTCAAAAGTTCTTCTTTTAGGAAAAAAAAACTGTTGAATTCTTTTTTAAAAATTATTACAAAAGGACATTACTTGCAATATAGTTTATTCTGTAATAAATCAAAAAACGGCTATTTTCATTGCCACAAAAACTTGCGCAAGATAAACATACTTTAACAACTTTTTTAACGTAAAAACCATGCTATTAATGTATAGCTTTTGTCAGCAAAAAGACTTAACTTATTATTTTTAAAATGGCGAATATTAGGGTTTTTAGTGGGATTTTTTACAACTTTGACTTCGAATTAGAGCACTTTCCGTTGATTTTCAGGCCTATGTTTTTATATTTTTCTGAATCAGCATAAAATTCTCTATCAGAATCAATCATAAAAAAAAAAAGGGGGGGGGGGGGGGTGGGGAAACTGCAGTAGCGCGCATATTTACTTTAACAGAAAAATAAAATTTGAATTGTGGAAAAGTTGCCTATCCAACAATCAACATGGCGAAAATGAACTGCTCAGATTTGGAAGAGTTTCTAATGAAAAGTGATTGTGATGATTCAGATACAGATAACAACACTTCTTTAGAGGATGATGTTAGCAAAGGTATGTATATAGTTAATGCAGCATCAAGATATACTTTTCATTGAGTTTATCATACAATAATATAGTTTCTAGCCTCAATGTAGTTTAGGCAGGTTTTCCTCTTCTAGTTTTTCAAAACTGACATGCACTTTTTTATTTCAGTTTCAAGTATTGGGGATCAATATGTTGAAGAAAATGCAAGACCTATATCTATACTAACAGGAGTTAATGGTATGTACAATTTGTCTAAAACTAAATAGGCTTATAAAAGGAATTTTTTAGTCATATTGATATGGCCTAGGACTTATTGTTTACATTGGTGTTAGGTCTAGCATTAGACTAGCTAGGGCCATTTAGTTTGTTTTGTTAGGAATTCTTTTCTTGTTAAAAAATAATTTTTACCTAACATTTTCATTTCAGATTCAAATGTTAACCTTGTTGGAGAAGTAGGAGAGGATGACAGCTTTTCCCAGGAAGTACAAGGAGAAACCCATAGTCATAGACATAGTCGTAAGCGAGTTGCCCATCCAGAACTACACAAAAGAAATATTTTGAAACAGAAAAGGTCAACAGGGAAGGGATATGTTACATCAAAGGGCAAAGTAGTTGAACCAAAGATTTTTATTTACAAAGATTGTGGTTGCAATCTAGAGTGCAGCAGTAAAATAACAGTTGCTTGCCATAATCAAATTTTTTCTAACTTTTACACCATGAACTGGGATTTAAAAAATGCCTTTGTGATGGGTTCTGTTGATGTAAAAGAAAAACACAGGACGTATACTGCATCAAATAACTCCCATTGGGCAAATTGTCGTTCCTATAAACAAATTACAATATATTTTGCACAAATCTCCATTTCTGAAAACCATTGAACAGAAATTTTTTGTACCAGGGCATAGTTTTTCCTCCTGCAACCAAGACTTTGCTGTGATTGAAAAAGCCAAAAAAAGGAAGGACCAAGTTTTTGTTCCAGATTATTGGATAGACCTTATTAAAAATGCAAAGAAGAGGGCCCCAATATTTATTGGAGAAAAAAAATGGAGACCCATGAATTTCTCAGTACAAAATCATTGGAGAGTGGGATAACCAATAGAAAAAAATTAACAAATGGCGAAAAAGTTTCATGGCTAAAGACATGCTGGAAAAAATTGGAAAAAGGATCACCACGCTCATTTCAAATGAAGCAAACACATTTAGAAAGTGACACATTCACGTTGCTGGACGTAACAAAGCGAACTCGTGGACGGCCATCTACCACTATCAATGTTGAACTTGAGCCCTTGTACCCCAATGGTAGAAAACTCACAAGAGAATAGCTAAGTGATCTTTTTGAGCTAATACAATTCATACCACCTGTCCATCATCCCTATTATCTTGCTCTTAAAGGTGACAAGGAGGCAACTGATTTGGGTCTAACAGATGATTCTGGTGACGAAGACATAAATTAGTGCATGCTACATATATAAAAGAATCATTAACAAGTCATAAACAAAACATCCATTTAGCCTAACCAACTCTATTAACAATATTTTAAAAATTTTGAAGAGGCAAAGTTGCCTAACTTTTTTGTTATTGCAGAACAAAGTAATATAGTGTCCTAATTTTTTAGTAGATATACCAGTGTATTTTTTCACTTGTCTTTATAATAAATACTATTTTTCTGATAATGATAATTTTTCCTGTTATTTTTAAAAATATCCTTAAAGTCTTTTACAGTTTACTAAAAATTAAGTAATTGTGGCTTAGTCAACTTTTCCGCTGAGCCCTTCACTTAAAAACAGAAAGTTTCTGCAAATTTGAGCTATATATATCTATAATAAATCATTTTATCTAAAAACAGGAGTCAAATAAATCAGGACAAACTCTTTCAGTATACAAACAGGAAATTAGAAGTTTTTTATATTTTTAGCTTTTTATGGTCACTTTTTTTCTGCCTGTTCTGTTCTTTTATACGCATCAGTTTTTAATTTAAAGTTTTTAAGTAAAAATGACATTAAAAAACAATTAGTGGGCACTCTAAACCCACAAGTGCGCAGGGGCCCATTAGTTTGGACAGTATACAGCAGTCAGACTGATAACTGAATTGTTAGATATAAATAAACTTTGGTGAAAACTCACACTAAAAACCTCATTTTTTCTTACAGCCTTTGGAGTAGCAAACTTTGTCTGGGTAGAGTGTGATCAACAATCAGCAACACTAGTTTATTGTTGATCACACTCTTCACAACATAAAACACTACATTCAACATGCATGTGAAAGTATTTTTTCACTTATAAGAGAAGAAACTGAAAATGTTCTGCTGTTGCTGATGTTTGTTAGTGCGTCGCGATATCATCAAGGTTATGGCAACGGGAGTCAGACGGGAACCGTACGGTTTTCCCGGGTGCTAACGCCACCTATCGACTATTAGAATTTACTTCATGCGCGAAGTTTTAAATCGCCATTTTGTTGTGTGAAAGTTTTTGCGATATTTTGTTAATATTATATTTCTTTTACGCTTTAAAGTTGTTTCTTTTTCAAATTGTGGTATATATTTTTTTGCATATATTTTTCAAATACTTCGTTAAAGTTATCCGTTTTTAAATTACGATGTTATTGTATATTTGCAATAACTATTTATCGATAATTCTATGTTGATTTTTGCAAGTTGATTGAAACATTAAGTTGAAAACACTGGCTTTAAGTTGGAGATGCATCATGGAGCTTATTGATGGAAGCAGGGCTTGGCGATAGAATAGCCGCAAGGAAACCACTTCTTCGGCCAAAATAAGAAAAAAAGACTACAGTAGGCAAAATATGAAAAGAAGGTTATTTATGACTGGAAACGTTAGACCAACAAATCAAATTTCAAATTTTTTGATTTGAAGAAAAGTGTATTTGTTCAAAGAAAATATGGTGAACGGATAATTAAAAAGTGTGTGGTGTCAACTGTAAAACATGGTGGAAGTTGTGTCATGGTGTGGGGTTGTTTTGTTAGTAATAATGCCGTTGATATTATTAAAATAGACAAAATAATAATGAAAGAAGTGTATTTGGACATTTTAAGAAATCATACCATTCTTTCAGGAAGTTGGATAGTTGGATAATTACAAATTTTTCTAGAAGAGAATGACCACAAAGCACTTTATAGGAACCATTTAAATGAACTAAAAAAAGATAAAATAATTGAAAGAATGATTTAACCTCCCCAATTACCCTGTTAATATTTCTTTCATAGGCTGTCATACTAGCACACGAATTTTCTTCACTATTACATTTTTTATTGCATAGTTGATAAAGACTACAAACTCTCTCGTCGCCTGTGCTTTTAAGTAGTGCAACTAAACTCACGAAAAACTTTCTATGTATGCACGGATATCTGATTTTACTTCAGTATCAATTTTTTTATCAAGGAAAATTTTTGCGGAGTTAAGTAGGGGAGAGCGGGGTTGGTTGTCACACTTTTTATATTTTAGACTGCTCAGCTTTTATTTTTCATCAAATCAATGCCAAACTTTGCACAAAAGTAGTTTAACTATTTCCGATAACTGTTAGAATATTTTTATGACATTGAGTGAATTTTTTTTTGCTGTAAAATCATTTATCAAAGACCTTTTCCGTGTGACAACCAACCCTATCCACGGGGTTGGTTGTCACATACTATGGGGCTGGTTGTCGCATTTCTTGGTATGTTTTGATTATATTTAAAACTGGTACCACTAAATTTTGTTTATATGATACCAAGAATAAATCTGAATAATCTGGGAAAAAAAATGCTATATACTGAAAAAAAGAAAATACTATATACCGAAAAATGTTTTTTTTTTAATATAACTATATACAGATATATATATATATATATATATATATATATATATATATATATATATATATATATATATATATATATATATATATATATATATATATTCTTTCCTTTCTTTTCTTTCTTTCTTTTCGTTCTTTTCTTTCTTTCCTTTTTTTTCTTTCATTCTTTCTTCCTTTCTTTCTTTTCTTTTCTTTTCTTTCTTTCTTTTCTTTTCTCTATTTTTCTATTGCTTTCTTTCATTTCTTTACTTCTTTATTGCTTTCTTTCTTTCCTTATTTCTTTTCCTCCTCTTTTTCCTAATATGACGTCAGAGCACACGATACAGTAATTTTTGCAATTTGTAATGGTTTTTATAGATTTTTGATTTGTATTTCATGGCTGATGATTGCCGCTAGGCATGAAACTTTAAGTACCATACATAGTTGTTGTTTCTTCGTTATATATATATATATATATATATATATATATATATATATATATATATATATATATATATATATATATATATATACATATATATATATCTATATATATACACTGTCCTCCAAAACATTAGCAACCAAATAAAAAAATGCTTTTTTTCTACTTTGAATACTAATTACAGCAATTTTATTTTTTTAATAACGCTTTGAATACAAAAAGTGCTTAATATTACATATAAGAAAAAAGATTTGTACATAATAAGACCACTTGAAAATGAATAAACTTGTTTTTTTGCTTTTATTGGTATTTTAACGCAAAAACGTGGTCCTCCAAAAGATTAGCAACTTTTTATAATTACTCACAAAAACTCACGGAAAATCAGCAGCACAAGTGTGAAAATAATGCCCAAGGGAACTGTTGTGTTGTAATTATTAGTACTTAACCAATGAGAATCAACTAATTGTTAATTTTTGTCCAGAGATGAATACGGAGTGTTGCAATAATTACAATATTAATTTAAGATCGCGTATGTATGCTGTTTTGGATTATAATGGCAGGAAACAAGTATAATTTAGCTTTTCGAGAACGTATCGTAAAAGATTACAAGAAAGGAGTCAAACAAAAGGAAATCGCAACGAAATACTCCATTAATAAGTCAATTGTATGTCGAATAATTAAACGATTTAATAAAGGTAGTCCTTTAGAAACAGAACATAAGGGCGGAAGACCACTCAAAACATGTCGTTTCACCGATCGAAAAATTATTCGTCATGTTAAAAAAAATCCTTTTGACAGCGCTAATGATACTATTAAAAAACTGAAACTTTCCGTGTCTCAAAATACAGTTTGTAGACGGTTACAACTTTCAGGACTTTTGAGCTTTAGAGCAGCAAAAAAACCTTTCATTTCTCAGAAGAATAGAAAAGCTAGAATTGAGTTTGCAAATTCTCATAGAGACTGGACTATAAATGATTGGAATAGAGTACTCTGGATGTTCCTTGATCCTAAAAAGTAAAGGATATGCCATTAACTATTGATATTAACATTTTTTAGGGTAGTTTTAAAAAAGTTGCTAATGTTTTGGAGGACCACGTTTTTGCGTTAAAATACCAATACAAACAAAAATTCACGTTTATTTTTTTTCAAGTTGTCTTGTTATGTTAAAATCTTTTTTCTTATATGTAACATTAACCATTTTTTTCATTTAAAGCGTAATTAAAAAAACAAAATTGCTGTAATAAGTAATCAAAGTAGAAAATGTTTTTATTTTATTTGGTTGCTAAATTAGCAACCAAATAAAATAAAAACATTTTCTACTTTGATTACTTATTAGCAATGCTAATGTTTTGGAGGACAGTGTATATATTGCTCTATTTATACAAAATATTGAGCACTCTTATACGAACAAGAGATATTGTATTTGAAAATAATACAACTTGAAATATATATATATATATATTTAATAGATGAACTTCAATAAATACGAATTCTCTCAATACTAATTTTTTTTTTTTTTTTTTTTTTTTTTTTTTTTTTTTTATTAGTAGTTTCAACCATCAACGATTAGTAGTTTCAACCATCGGGACACCAAGTTATGGAATATCACAATATCTAGTAAATATATTTTTACCAATCTTAGATAAAAACATAACAAAGTTAAAAAATTCGTCAACTTTTGTAAAAACAGCTAAACTTTGGAATATATCAAATGATGAAATACAAGTATCTTATGACGTTGTCAATTTATATCCATCAATTCCTCTGGGAGAGGCTACAAAAATTCTTCTTGATATGTTAGAGCACTTCCCAAATTTAAATAAACTAACAAAACTAAGCGTTTTAGAAATAAAATCACTAATAGAACTGTGTTTATATAAATGTTATTTTTTATGGAATGAAGAAATTCACGAACTTGTAGATTCAGGTCCAATAGGACTTTCACTCATGGTAGTACTTGCGGAAGGTTTCCTGCAATTTTTTGAAAATAAAGCAATCAACATTGCGCTTCATTCTAATCCACCGTTAGAAATAAAATCGTTTTTCAGGTACGTAGATGATAGCCACGCAAGATTTACAAATAAAGATAATGCCATCCGTTTTCAACAAATATTAAACAGTCAACATCATGCCATCAAATACACAATTGAATTGGAAGATGAAAACAAAAGATTAAATTTTTTAGACATCCAAATAACAAATAATCAAAAAGGTAAATATGATTTTAACATACATCGAAAAAAAGCAATAACAAATATTCAGGTTAAGCCCAATTCAAACCACGATCCAAAAATCTTAGAAGGAATATTTAAAGGATTTATTCATAGAGCTTTATCAATTTGCTCTGAAAAATTTTTAAATAAAGAAATCGATTTCCTAATAAATGTGTTTGCTGAAAATGGATACGAAAAGAAGAAATTACAAGACCTTGCAAATACTGTTATAAAAAAACGACACTCAAATAATGAAATAGTTTTATTTAACAACGAAGCAACTATGCCAACTATATCACTACCGTGGATCCCAATATTATCACCAAAACTTCGAAAAATCTTTAGGAAAGCAGGTTACAGGGCAGTCTTTAAATCCAGTGCAAATCTTAAATCTTTGCTAACTTCGCGCAACAAAACAAAACTACCATCAAATAGCCATCCCGGAGTATACCTAATAGAATGCGAGTGTAAACAAAAATACATCGGCGAAACAAAAATGAAAATAGCAACAAGAACAAAACAACACCAAAAAAATGTTTTTGAAGAAAAATTAGAACAATCTGCAATTGGCCATCATAAAATTAAATGTTCATGTAATATAAAATGGGATCAGGTAAAGACGCTAAAAGTAGAACCCAAAAAATTTGAAAGAAAAGTTCGAGAGGCAATCGAAATTCAGTTTAACAAATGCGGACCTAAAAATGGAGGTATGAATTTAGATGACGGTCAATATGTAAAAACGCAATTCTGGACGCCATACTTTTTATACTTACGTAATATTAAAGAAGCCCAATTAAAGCGAAGTTTAAAGAAGCCATTAAAAAGTGACATTACCGTTAAAGTTTGTTTGTAATTTAATTTAATTAATAATTTGTAATTAAAGCTGAAGATGCTAGTATCAATAATCTAGCGAAAATTTCTTAGATAAAATAAAAAATTAGTATTGAGAGAATTCGTATTTATTGAAGTTCATCTATTAAATTTATTCAACTCTCATACAAGATGTCGTCATTTAAAATATATATATATATATATATATATATTTAAGTATATATAACTCTATAAATAGATGCATAGATAATCTTTGTAATCAAGGTTTTGTGTTTAAATAATCGCTATTAATAAATGTTTAAATAATCGCTATTATTTAAAAAATTGTAGAATTTTATAAAAAAACTTCAAATATTTAAAGAAACACCACCAAACATTTATGCACCCGAAAAACGCAGATAGTCCAAAAAGGTATCTGGCAAAAATGCAGATAGTCCAATTTTGTTTTACGCGGAGATTGCAGATATGCCAATTTTGTTTTTGGCGGAGATTGCATATATGCCAAATTTGTTTTCCGCGGAGATAGCAGATAGTCCGATTTTGCGCGGAGCCATCGTAATGATCTTTTAGCTGACAAAAGCAATACATGGTTTTTACGTTAAAAAGGTCGTTAAAGTATGTTTATCTTGCGCAATTTTTTCTGGCAATGAAAATAGCCGTTTTTTGATTTATTACAGAATAAATTATATTTCAAGTAATGTACTTTTGTAATAAATTTTAAAAAAGAATTCAACAGTTTTTTTTCCTAAAAGAAGAACTTTTAAAACTCAGTTCATAGTTGTTCTATCACATGTAAAATTTAGAAAATGTAACCTTCAAAACGTTTTTTTTTAATAAAAAAAACCAGCGTACGATACAATAATAATTATTCATCAATTTTTCTGCATTCTCAAATTCTACGTTCAACCTTTATTTGAAATCTTCTATTAATTTCATTTCCTTATAACACCTTCGTTACCATACTTTAAAATAATAATGTTAAGGCTTATGGAAACCAGGTCTGTTTGTTGCGCAATGTAACGTTAATTAATTTTCGTTAAAAATGAAAGCGTTTTGAAAAATAATGACGAATATTAGGGTTTTGAGTGGGATTATTTACAACTTTGACTTCGAATTAGAGCACTTTCCGTTGATTTTCAGGCCTATGTTTTTATATTTTTCTGAATCAGCATAAAATTCTCTATCAGAATCAATCATAAAATTAGGGGGGGGGGGGGGGAGAAAGTCGAGTAGCGCCGTTATATATATGATATATTAAAAAAGCCTGTAATATAATGCATCAAAGATTTAAAACTATTTTCTTTTGTTGAAAAAAGAAAACCAATACTCGGTAATTTTAAGTTTTATGTGTTTATTTAAACTGTTAACAAATTTCTTTCATATTTATTTAGTTATTTGTTATCAAAGTATAATACTTTTTTTAATTCTTATTTTTTGCTTTAGACGTTGCTGAGAAAAGAACAAGAAGATTTTTCAACAGTTTTGCAGGTATGAAGTATCTGCAAAAGATTTATATTTTGGGATTTTATGTTTTAAATGGTATAATACTTTTGTATTATTACTTTCATTTAAATATTTTCATGCACTTTTATTTTTTCTCTGCTGACCTTTTTTTTTTTAATAAAACCTGTTTATATTTAGCGGAAGAAGATGAAATAAGTAAACTTTATTATCATAAAATTTAGAGGCTTAAATGAGTTTTATTTTTAAAGTTTTTGATCTTCCTTTCACATTTAGCTTTAAAAGAAATGCAAATCAAGCAAGGTAATATCTTTTATATTGTTAATCTGTTATTTATTTACCATTTAAAATCTACTAGGAGGTGTTTCACATTAACCTCAGACAGTAATGTTTTTAGTGGTATAATAATGTGATAAAATACTCCTTTATCTGCAAAACAGGTAAAAATCAAGATGGGTTATATGGTTGTAAAAAAATGCTTTTTCTCTTCTGTAATATCAATTATGATATGGCATCATGTAAGGCCATGCAAACCACACAAGTGGTAATACATGAATGTTAAAAAATTGGTTGGCTTCGAATTAAGTATATTTTGGACCCACTTTTTTACTTCTATTTAAGCATATTCACAATAAGTTTTTGTAATTAATTTGAATATAACCAGTTATTGAAATTAATTATCTAGTTTAATATGTATTTTTTGTTTTATGTTAAAATTACTTACTTAGTTTAAAATGTACTTTTGTTTATAGTTCGAAAAAAGGGTGAGTTGGGTATGTAGTATGTATTGCAATTTTAGCTAATTTACTAATTTTGCTAAAAATATTGTACAAAATTGTTAGAGTTTGTTGACCTTATGATCCTCAAGAGCCCATCATTACCTTAAAAAAAAAAAAAAGTTTGTTTGGTTTGCTAAATTTATTTTCTCATTTTACTTTTTAAGTTATGAATCATTAGTTTAGCTATTCCAATGTATTTGAAATGTGTTTGCATTACTGGTATCTACAAATTAAAAACTTTTAGAAATCTGTATAAGCTAGATTAAAATAAGTAGATTAAGTATAAAGAAAATTATAATATTCATAATAAAATTTGAATAGTAAGAAAATGTTTAAACAAAAAGTTTATTTAAGGACCAAAAGAAAAGATTCACAAACCACAAGAGAAACGTGTGTCATTTTTTAACACATTTTACTTTTAGTTTTGTCTTATGATTAATTTCTTACTCTTTCGCATTTTTTACATTTTATAGGACTTACACGGGTTGATTTTCAAAGTTGGCAATAAGAGCACCACGGGTCGAATTCTCGCTGTGCCTTCAAGGTTTGGGGGCAAAATAGTGGGGCAGATTTTCCAAATTTCCACAACATGTCACGTCTTTGAGGTGGTCGAGTCGGGCAGGAAAGAGGTGTCGTGGTGAATTACTACTGCTAGGTTTAATATAGTAAAGTAATGTTGATACTGAAAAAATTAGTAATTACACGTGAAAAAATTCTGTTTTTATATTGTTAACCTACTCTTGTGCTTTTATCTTAACTTTGAAAAATACATTTGAATAATATACAGACACTTTAAAAACGTTATAACTCTTCAAAGATACTGCCTCTTAACTTTAAAAACGCAGAGTATCTTAGCTGCCAACACTGCAGCAGAGTTTATTTATATATATATATATATATATATATATATATATATATATATATATATATATATATATATATATATATATATATATATATATATATATATATGTATATATGTATATATGTATATATGTATATAAAAGAACGCGGGAACTCGTAGAGGACCATACGGCGTTGTCGTCAAGTACCGCTAAGAGATGATCGTGTTAAAATTTATACGATATTTAAGTTCTTTAATGTTAATTAATTTAAATTTAAAATTAAAAATGAGTTCTTTAAGCTTTTGTTTAAAAGAAAAGTAATTACTTTGATGAACAAAATCCTCAGTAAATATTTTCAAAACTATTTTATTCCATAAGAATGGTTCGCGATAATCAATACAAAATTTAAAAAGACTTGTTAGGAAAATGAGCTGCTTAATAAAATTATCATTGCGTAAAATGTATTTATTTTTATCTTTTGATGAATACAAATTATGGAAAGAAAACGGGGATGAATTGGTTTTACATTTAAATCTACAAAAACTGTAAAAAGTTTTTTTAACATAGTATAAAAGAAGCAAATATAAGGTATTTTTCTAATCAGCTTGAGAAGCATAAACTCGACACAAAGAGGACTTGTGTTGTTAAAAATGGACTAAAAGAAAAAGAAGAAAAGAAGCACACTTACCACAAAAACTAATTTCCGATAAAAAAAAAATTATAACAAGCGAAACAAATATATGTCAAGAATATAACAAATATTTTGTGAATGTAGGTCTCTCCCTTGCTTTTAACATTGTGCAACCAAATCAAAGATTTCATAATTTTTTTGGGAGAAAAACTAAAAACTCGTTTAATAAAAATCCAGCGTGGTAGTTTTTCATTTTAAACGCATGCGTACGAGCACATAAAAACATTCTAGGTCTGCGTTTTTTTTAAAGTTCAAAATGTTATTTTGAATCATCCGATAGAACGCTAACCTAAATAAACTAGGAATATCTAAAAGCAGCGTTTAGTTTGCAGCACATGGAGTCAAGGCAATTGTGACAACCCTCCCCATATATTTTGTGACTAGCAACCCCTTCTAGGTAAGTTGCAAGACACCTGTAAATTTACCTTAAAGCGTGTGAATTTCATGAGAATTCTTTGTGGATTAAGTTACTCAAATGAATAAAAAACTTTAAAAATTTACATTCAAAGCACAATTAAATAACTTTCGTTTGGTAAAGGAAATTTTCTAATTTGCAAAATTTGACTTTTTCATATCAAAAACCTATAAAAACAAATAATTTGTTTTCTACACGCTAAAAAAAGCTGAAAATTACAGTGAAAATGTTTTTTTTTTATATATCATTTTGATTGTATGATTTTAAAGTTCTAAATCTTATCTACATTTCCTGAAATAAACTTTGTGACAGCCAACCCCGCGTGACAACCAACTCCGCTCTCCCCTAACTTAAAAAAGGAATTTTGTGATGTGCCACTTTTTTTCTCCGGGTGCGAAACAATCACAATTAAATTAAAGTAACGGATGTTCAATCAAGGCAGTATGTTGGTAAATAAAAACACTCGATGATCCAAGCTTAAAAAAAATTTGCTATGAATCTAGATAAGGAAAGTCTCCTATTTCGTAATTAGATAAAATTACCAAATACGTTTTGTCTTTTTTTGTGAGATAAAAATACCTGATATAAACCTAAAATTAATGTTTTGATAATTAAATTGATAATTTTATGTGTTTTAAAGTTATTATACTAATAATTTTTCATTTATTTCAAAAGTTGTTAAGTCATTATAATAAAATAAAGACATGCCTTTTTAGCACAAATTCATGTACCTGAAACTTTAAAATTTTAAAAACAACAGTTAAAATGACGATACAGATGATAATAATGATGATGTTGATATTAATAATAATATTATTGATGATTAATAATAATAATAATAATAATAATAATAATAATAATAATAATAATAATAATAATAATAATAATAATAATAATAATAATAATAATAATAATAATAATAATAATAATAAATAATAATGATAATAATAATGATAGTAATAATGATAATAGTAGTAGTAGTAGTAGTAGTAGTAGTAGTAGTAGTAGTAGTAGTAGTAGTAGTAGTAGTAGTAGTAGTAGTAGTAGTAGTAGTAGTAGTAGTAGTAGTAGTAGTAGTGGTAGTGGTAGTGGTAGTGGTAGTGGTAGTGGTAGTAGTAGTGGTAGTGGTAGTGGTAGTGGTAGTGGTAGTGGTAGTGATAATAATAATGATAAAAATGAAACATTAATAACTATAGTAGCAATAGATAAAATATTTTTTAGTAGTGATGTTAAGACTTTGATTATGTAAAAACAGATTCACCTAATTTCAAAATAAAACAGTTATCTTTAAGAATACAGAATGTAGCTGAGCATTTTTAAATTTTTTATAGCTTTTAATAATGGAAATAAATGCACACTCAAGTGAAGATAATGGGATATGTTCTAATAATACAGGCAAAGAATGTCAATCTGTAACTTCTGAAAAAAAAGTTTTTGATATAAAAGGTGACCCAGTCAATCTTAAATTTGTTTGGAATAAACAAACTTATGAAATAAATACGCTTGGTTTACTAAATACAGTTTTAGAGTTGCGTGAAAAAATCAAAGAGAAAACAGGTATAGTAAAACAAATGTATACATATATGTAAGTAGTAAATCATGTTACAAAAAAGTGATCTGCCATCTTTTGAATTACTTATCAAAAAAGTCACAGTTTTTAAAGTTCATTAATTTGTAACATAAAATCACAGTTAATCTTTGTTAAGTTTATAATATTTTTTTATGATTTTTAGGGATACCTGTAGACAACCAGAAGCTTATGTTTAAAGGTATTTCTGTTCATGGAATTAAAATGTTTTTGCTTTAACAAGAAATTACATTATTTTAGTAATCACTACAGTAACAATCACTAAAAATCATTGATTTTTTAATGATATACTGAATTCAAACTCTTAAATATAGCAAAATACTTAAAAGAACATTTTAAGATTTTTTTTGGAAGCTGACAATAATAAGTAGTTATTAGTTTGTTGGTTTTATGTAGTTTCTGCTGCATAGCATTTTAAATTATAAACAAATTTTGAATGTGCAATAATTTAAAAGATATAGTTCAATGTAATAGTAATTAAAGAACCACTTTAGATGTAAAGTTGATTTTTATAATTATTGGTTATCTGTTTTCTCTGCTATATAGGAAAGTAAATTCATGTTATTAATCTATTTCTGCTTGTAATGTATCTCTGCTTTAAATCATTTTACCTTTGAATTATTTTTAACAAACAATTTTCAAAGGATCTAGTCTTTCTGCTTTATTTAATTAAGGTTTAGTAAAACATGATACATCTACTTTGAAAGATATAAATGTTATAAACAATACAAAGTTTATGGTTGTTGGATCAACTGCTCATGATATTGAAACTGTTAAGACTATATCTCCTCATCAAATCAATCAGGTTCAACAAGCTGATAGTATGTACTTTTATTTTCTAGTAATATTATATTAATATTATATTAAAATCTGAGTTCAAATTATTTATATTCATATTGCTCAGAATTTTTTTTTTGGTTTTAATTAAAAAAAGCCTGTTTGCAAACACTTAGTTCCAAATATTACTGTTTCATCTTTCAAATGTTTCAAAAGATTGTATTTCAAATCTTCATCTCTAAGGCATTTAAATTTTTCTTTGTTGATGAAGTTCCATTGTTTTTTAAAACACTGGTTAGTTCAAAGCAGCATTTAAAAACATTAGGGACTATGTTTTCATGTATGTGATGATGGCAGACCAAATGTAACAGTTCTTTTGAAATAACTTTTCTATTAGTACACAAACTCCTGTATAAATGCTACTGTTGCTAGAGGTTGTATCAAAACATGTTCAAATAACTTGTTTGTTTATTTCCCATTCCACAAGACTTGCTTAGTAGCCTAACCCAAAGATGCTCCAGTTCCTTTAGATATTTTTGGAACACCAATTAACTTGTCACTAATATGGCCCAGTGATCAACTTTTTCATGAACAACATTGGTGACATTTGTAGTGTACAACAAAGAACATGTTTAGATTGAATTCTTCCATATCTTTTTCTGCTAAGTTTTTTCAATTTTCTTTTCTAGCTTTTACTAAGCATGCTAACTGATAGTGTTAAATCATTAATATCATGCCCCTAACTTGTAGCTGTAGCTGCAATGGTAAAAGCAGCTTTTCTAACAGACATCTTGGTTCTGTCTAACACTGTTATAAGTTCAGGTGTTATTGTTAACCATGTCTTCCAACTCTCTGTGCTAGTAAAAGTTGTTTATCTTCTTCTATCGTCATCATATGCATGGGATTCCCAATATCAAACAAACTGTCTAACTACTTCAAAAACTCAGATTCATTTTTTTTTCTTAGTTTTGCTTGTGTGATCTTTTTTATTCTGATATTTGTCTATGCATTTATCAATTTTAGTTCCTACATGTTGCTCAGTTTTTGTCAAAATTATTTTTTAGCCCAAAAAACCATCACTTCTCTTGCTACAGAAATTCCACTTTTCATTGGCAAAACAAAAAATGAAAATGAGTTTTTGAAAATTTTGATGAAGTTTGTTTTATTAAAGGAAGTTTACTTCCTAATATGATATCCAAAATAGGACCAATCAAACACGTAGTTGACTCACTTTGAGTCTTTTTTTTTTTTTTAATTTAAGCATTTATTTTATTTGACATTTTTTCTAAAAATAAATAAAATACATACAAACTATTGTTTTTATTATTAACTAACAACATATATAAAATAGAATTTAAGTATAATTTAGTTGGCTGTTTAACATAAATAAAAAAAATTATACAATAAAAATTTTTACAAGTTCACACTTCTTAGTGTTAAAATTCTCTATAATGACTCATTTTTATTTGATTGCTACATTTCCTTCTAGTTAAGTGAAATACAAATCCTTCAGCAAATCTGAATTGTATTAACAAAATGTCTGATAAAACTATTGCACTTGTTTTGTTAATTTTTTCTAGAAGTATAAAATTGTCAAAAAAATACCTTTTGAATTAAAGCAGACTGTCATTTAAAACAAAATTAAAAATTGTAAAATAGCATTTCATTTTTGGCACAGTAAAAATGTTGAAATATAATCTTTTTAAAATCACATTCCTTTAATTCAAAAACTTCTAAAAGCAACCTCTAAACATTAACCAGTGACAGCCTGCTTTCCTTTAAAATGATACATTGTTTAGGATCTTATTGAACTTTTTTTAATTTTTGATCTCCATAATTTTTTTTTTTAGTTGCTTCCAACAAAGAACCATTATGTAAACAAAAGGTATACTTTATTTATTTTAAATATTTTACAAAATACAATGCAGTTATTCTACAAACTAAAATTGAAGTTGAATAAAAGTTTTAGTCTTCTAACTGTTTCCAAAACTTTAAAAGTATTTCAACTTGAGATATTTTTATAAACATTATGGAAGCAACTAATTATCAATTTTAAGGGTTTCTAATGGTCTTCATATTTGTCTGTTAAATGGCTTTTAAGACTTGAGTATTACTGGGTAAAAAAAAGACAATTAAAATCGTTGAGTAGAAAATATACACTTTCAGTAAAGATCTGCAAAAGGCAATTAAAGTTTAATTTTAATTAATTTATTAGGTGATAGTTTGAAGTAGTTATGATCCCGTTTCAGGAGTCACTTTTTTTTTTCCCTGTTTTTTATCACATAAACACTTTCATTTTTTTATTATCAAGACAAACAAAAGTCAGTTTTATTTTTTTCAATCTGCCAATAAAGTAAATGTTCAAATTTCAAATGTCTATTGCAGCAAATATGTTCAACTTTCTTAATTTTGCTTTCTATAGGATGGCCATTAAAAGATTGATGTAAAACAAAATAAAAACCTTTGAAATTTTTTTTAGTTTTTTATTATTTAGTTGGAACACATAATTAATTTTCAGTATTAAGTGTGAAAAACAAAATCTGCATTTTCATGTTAACAAATATGGCATTTTCCGTGACCATGATATTAGGTTTCAGGTCTTAAACAAAAGATTTCAATTCAAATATCCCCCTTTAGTTCACAAATTATTTAGGGTATATGGATTTTACTTTGTCAGCAAGTGGATAGGGATGTTTGGAGATCAATTTTAAATATATTGTCATCATTTGAATTTACATCAAACCATCTTGTAGATGAGTTTTTAGGAGACTAAGTTTTCTCCAAAGCAAGAAACAATAAACAAGTCTTTTTATGAAAATCTCTGTGAATGTAAGTATGATAGAAAGTTCTCTCTGTGTACAAATGTTTATCTTAAACTAGTTTCCTTGTACCACAATGCAGACTGTGAAAAATGGTTATACAATATAACCATTAAAAAAAGCCTGCTTTACTTAATAGAATCATAAAAAAATCTATTTATTCAAAATGTTTGACTTGACACTTAGTTCTCATTAATATTAATGACAAAATGTTTTTTTCTTTCATAATGTAGATTTAGTTTGTAAAATGCAAAGTGTAACTTACAATCTATGAAACAAAATTTTTAAATACACAGTAAGCTACTCAGTATTTGTCTTAAATGATTTTAAAAATCATAACCACTAAAAAATAAATTATAAATTTTATCATTATTACAACCCACTGGAACACAAGATGGCCAAAAACCAAAACTACATTAACTTCAAATTGGATGAAGCGAGTCAGATTAAAAGCTTACACTATAGATAAGAAAATCCAAAAATACTAGTCTCCTGCAATTTGTAGTTCTGAGAATATTGGTATTTAAAGTTACACATTTAGATAAAAAAAAATAGATTGTGCCTCATTAAATGTGGTTTTTTGATGCAGTCTGCTAATAGAGCTGTGCAAGATTTTTTATTTTCGATCGAGTTCAATCAAGATAACAAAAAATTCGATCGAGTTCGAGTTCAAAGTTATTAAACAAACTAGTGAAAGTGTACATTAAATTCATAAGTACCTGAAAACCTTTTCCTTCAACGAAATCGTACGGCAGGTAATCAGAGCCCACAGATTTTTGACTCTAATTGGCAGTTGTTTTCCAGCTTAATTTTCTTCCTTTTTCATTCTTTTTGCTTCTTTTGCCTTTTTATCACATTCTGCTGATTCCTTCTTATGATAACTTCTGAAGTGAGTAAATAAGCCAGTTGTAGATGAAGTAGAACAAGATATTTTTTACTAACGTGCGTGTAATTGATTCTTAGAATAATGTTAACATGCAAATATGTTTAGAATAAATCATTTCTAAAAATAGAAACTGTGTTATGTGATATACAGGTGACTCATGCTTGTAATTGTCAGTTTTTCTGTTTTAGTATCATTTGGGTACATTGTTTTATAAATTCTTGTTTTATAAATTCTGCGAATCAATTACACGCACATTACATTTTCCAATTTTACAAAAACCAAAAATAGTATCATTAATTTTATGCCTATCAAAATAATTCCTAATAATGCTCCTTACTCTCTCATCCTCCACTTTGAAGCATTTTAATATTATTTTACAGCGACTTTTTAAATATCAAACTTTAGGTTTGAAATTCAAGCTATATTCTATTAACTAAACACATTCGATTCAAATTCGATTATTAAATAAACTCGAACTCGAAGCTTCAAGTTTTGCACACCTTTATCTGCTAAGGTGATATAATCAAATAAAAAGTGGGTTATTACATATTGTTGGAAAGCTAATCAAATCTACTTTTTAACGGCAAAAAAAAAAAAAAGTTTTAACAAATCTGTTTAAAAAAAAATATTGTTACAAAAAAATTAAAAGTCAACTTTGATAGAGCCAGAAAAAAAACCCGTTTAAACATCTCAATTTTGCAAAAAATTAAAGTTCAATATGTCCTTAATTAACTGCAAAAAAATTAGCTGCCCCAAAAAAAGATATGCAGATTTGAAAATGTCTTTTTATACTCAAAAAGCAATTTCATAAACCTTTAATAGATTAAATGATCATTAGGTAGAAAATTAAGTAGTAAATTAGGTATTTCATCTTCATATAAATTTGGCTAAAATCTTAGTTCAAAATGGTTGAGTCATATAATCCAACAAGACGAGAAATTATTATTTTTTTTTTTTAACTGAAATAATACTAATTCTGAAAATACTAAAGCTATAATCAACCATATAAGAACCAAAATTTGTTTGCATGAAAACACAGAGGAGACTCTAATTAGCAATATAAAATATTTGGAATGGAATAGGAGAGCTAAGTAGCAAAAGTATGGCAGAACCAAGTACCAAACCAAGTAAGTAGATTTGAGCTTCATGAAAAAGATTAGCTTGATGGCTCAGCACTCGAAATGGAAAATTTTATTCAAACTTCTAGTGTAAATAATAATAAAAGGGGATGACCTACTAAAGATTTTTCTCAAATAAGTAATATTACTTGTTGAAGAATTGCAAATGTTTCTGTAGATCTAACAAAAGATTCAAAAAAGGTATGACTAGCAGCAAAGAAAATAGCATTCATTAACAATAACAGTAGTATTGTGAATTAATTAGTAAGATCATTGAAAGACAGACAAATGCAACAAGGCTAGTACATCAAATAAATCAGAGCCAAATGAAGACTGATGAGGAAGCCTTTAGAGTTTTTAAATCAGTGAATACTTCTGCACAATTATTAGTTCCTTATCTTCAGCTAAAAGAATGAAGTATAAACCAAAAACTACACTACCAGAAGCTGTGAAAAGTATGTTTATTTATCAAGAAACTAATAATACTAAAACTAGAGCAAGGCACAAACAACATAATGGAAGACACAGTATTTTTTCTATACTGACACAATTAATAATTTCATAATATCTAATAGAAAGATATTATGAAATTATTAATCGTGTCAGTATAGAAAAAATTAGTGAAAAGGAGGAGGTGGAAACAGAAGAAGATGATGGTTAAGATCATCATTGTTAATTGATAAGAGTTGCAAATCTGTTTCCTTTAAAAAATCTATTTTGCTGTGGTGAACTATTTTTGATTTCTTACTTTTCAATGTTCCTATTACAACTTCATTTAAACTTGATATGTACTTAAATAGAATGATGCAAAAAAGAGTTTTTAATTTCCTTAAATTTTTTCTTTACATTTTTAATGGAAAAGTCCATAATTAAATTTCTCTGCTGTGTGATTCAAACTTGAAATTTTTTTTGGTAGTTGTATCCCATATTTACATCAAATTACTATTTCAGAAAACTAACTTTTTAAAAGAAAATGATAATTTGATTTCATAAAATCTTTCCACATCTTGGAAATGCAGCAAATTTTCAACTTTAAGGCTGGATTTCCCTATTAAATTTGAACTAAACTTTATTCTGGGAGCTAACTACAGCATACACTTCAAAACAACACTGAAACTTTCAAAAAGGTTTTTTTTTATGGCCACCTGTTTGTATGGGAGTGCAACCTAATTTAAGAATTCTTTTATTCTTAATTAAAATAACCTACATTCTCTTTTCTTGAAATTTAAAAGTTTATTATTATTATTATTGTTATTATTGCTATTATTATTATTATTATTATTATTATTGTTATTATTATTATTATTATTATTATTATTATTATTGTTATTATTATTGTTATTATTATTATTATTATTATTATTATTGTTATTATTATTATTATTATTAGTATTATTATTATTAGTATTATTATTATTATTATTATTATTATTATTATTATTATTATTATTATTATTATTATTATTATTATTATTATTATTATTATTATTATTATTATTTCTATTAGTATTATTATTAGTATTATTATTAGTATTATTATTAATTATTACTATAACTGTTGTTGTTGTTATTATATTTTTAGAAAACCATAATGGAAAAGAAAAATGTTTTTAAAGTTTAAGCTTTAAATATATTATTGAAAAAAAAAGAACATTCAAGTCTCATAAAATACATCTAGTTAATAACTAATTTGATAAAATAAATATAACAAAAAATCTTTGATGCCAATAAAAAGATATTTCTTTGATAATCAAAAAAAAAAAAGGTCAACTATATTTATAATCATGCAAATATGCACTTTAATTTTAATTGTTTTGCTAAACAAACTGCACAAGTGGCTTGGTTTAAATTTTTTTCCCCCTTTTTTTTTTTTTCTCATAAGTTTTAAACTGTTTAAGGAAAAGTTACTGACTTTGCAGATTGTCTGTGTTTGCAGATTTCCTCTGTTTGCAGATTTCCTATGTTTGCAGATCAATTTTTATGACTTTTTCTATGATTAAATCTTAAATTAGTTTTCTATTTGTGGTTAATTTCAAATTTTTTTTCTGTACTTGAAAATATTTCATAAAACTTTTTATTTGAAAAAATAATAAATAAAATCAGATGGGGAAAATTGAGCCTAACACTGTGTATGCTACACAGTCAACTACAGAGTGTTTCATAAGTGCTTTTGATTTAAAATTGCTGTTAATTATCATAATATATTTGTTAAAAGTCTATACATATACAAAGTTTAGTTATTAGATGTATAAAAAAAGATTTCACAACTTTTGATTGAAGAGAGTATTTAAATTGTTTTTTATTTACCAAATTTGAGAAGCTTCAAGAAGTTAGAAGACAATAGAAAAATCATTTTACCACTCTGCTACCCCATGAGAAAATGATTTGAATTTTGGTAGACAAGTTTAAGGAGACAGGCAGTGTTCATGATCAAGAAATATCTTGTTCTATTATTACAGAGGAAGCAGTTCAAAATGATAAAAAAATGGTCAAAGAAAGCAACATTTTGTCAGTTAGAAAGGGTACTATCAAAATGGGTTTTAGTACAAGCAGCTATTATTGTGGTATTCAAGAAGTAGGTTTTCAACTGAGTTTTGTGAGACTATGTTGTTAATGTTTGAAGAATATTCCAACTTGATAAACAAGATATTTGGTCTGTTGAGAGCTAATTCATGTTAAACAGTATTACAACCCATTATAATTATTACTATTGGGTCTATTCTAATCAGTCCAAAGAAATACCTGTGCACTCAAAGAATGAAGTAATGGTGTGGAATAATATCAGGTGGTCTAATTGGTCTATACTTTTTTGATGTTTTGGTCTCAGGTGATTCATATCTAAATACTTGATGATTTTTTTATGACCTTAAGTTAAACAACATGGTATCTACTTTCAACAAGATAAGACATTTGCCAATCATTCCTGTCATGTAAGAAGCTGACTTGATTGAAAGTTCCCTCAAAAATGGATAAACAGACAAGATCTATATCTTGTGGACTTCTCATTATCCCAACTTCTCTCCTCTAGACTTCTTCTAGAGCTAATTGAAGAATATTATATACAAGGACAGACCCTTGACTATTGGTGACCTTTGTGAACAGATTGAACAAGCATGTGCAGATATAGACATAGAAATGTTTAAAAGAGCCTGTGAAAACAAAGTGGTTCATTTGAAATACTGCTAAGAGTTAGATGGTAAACAAGCTTAATAGCCACATATTTTTTTTTTTTTTTTGTAAAAATACTGTTAAATAAAATTATAAAATTTTTATCATTTGTTTAATTATTTTAAGTCTTTATCATTTGTTTAATTATTTAAAATCAAAAGCATGTACACAACTTATGAAACACCCTGTGCGATAAACTAAAATAGGTGCATTATCAAAAGCAAGCAAAATTAATATTTATTATATTTATGTTGCACAAATCTACTCCATTAAATTAGAAAAAGCCCCAAATACAAATGCTGCCTCTGCTAACTTGCAACCTTGATAGTAAATAATCATTTTTACCATTTTAATTAATCAGTACAAAAATTGATGTTTATTTCTATTATAAAATTTTTTTGTTTTTCTACTTTATTTTTAGATCTAAAATTCAAATTTTGTTGTTAATAAAAGTAATTAGCAATATCATGTTTAAATTTTGAACTTTTAAGTTGCATATAGAATTTTTATGTTTGAATTTTAAGATGCATATAAAAGTGTTAGAGAAAGGGAAACCAGATGATGTCCCACCTGGAATAAAAGGCATTAAGGTAAAATTTTTTAATGCATTAAATGTTAAAATATTTTTAGTTTAGCCTGAAAAAAAAATCAATATATTTCTTTTTAAAAGGAGAAGCTTCCAGCCTTTCCTCTTTCTGGATTTATTAACAAAGCTGGTGGTAAAGTTAGACTTACTTTTAAATTGGAAATGGATCAACTTTGGTTAGGAACAAAAGGTAATACTTAAATAATGTACTAAATTTAATATTTAGATAAGTCACAAAGATTATTTAACCCAATATACTTTATAGACTTTTATGTTATATGCTAAAAGTTAATTATTAATATACATAAGCTTAATACATAAGTTGAGTCTCAGGTTTTTTAATTTTGATAAGTTTGAGGCTCTAGTTTTTTTATTATTTTTATCCAATTGCTTCTGTATGTGTTTAGTTTTTGATATTAACTTTTTTTTAAATGTTTGAAATATTTACGGAGACTATTAAACCTTTTGGTAGATCCAAATTGCTGAAAATATACATAAGATTGAGGTAATGTGAGTGTGAATAAAATTAGTTACTTTAATAAGACTTCAGCTTGTGTGAGCTTCTAATGCTTGAATAAGCTCAAGAGATGAGCTCAAATAAGTGTTAAATGCTCATTTCAAGCTTTAAGTCTCTGGTCTCTAGAAGATTTTAGTAATAACTACTTTGAAGGCTGCTTCCAGTTAAATGTTGTTTAGTTTTTTTCCAAAGTTCTTATCTTTTATAAGCTTTCTTATTTCATGGCAAATAAAAATTCTATCCTTTAATCCCATGGGGATAAGAATACTTGTTGCAATTATTTGGAATAATTGCTCAAACTTTCTCTTGTTTATAACAAAATGTTTCATTATACTGAGCTTTCTATTTAAAGGAAGCAATAAAACATTTTGTGTTATCTGTTAAACTTACTTTACTTCTTGGTTCTAAGTTGGCCTACAAACCTAGAAATTTTTAATAATTTGTTATTGTGTTTTTTTGTTTGTTTGTTGTTGTTGTCAAATAACTTTTCACACTGCTTTTGAAATAAATGCCCTCAGTGTTCTTGTCATCCCATCATGGTCTTAGAAACAATAATAAAAAATTTATAGCTTCTAGCCACTTTCAAAGTTCTAAAATGCACATTTAACAAACTTTATACAGTATTCACTGTTTAAAGTATTGAAGGAAGCTTTTATGATGTATGATTTTATAGCATTAATTGTTTTAGAACGCACTGAAAAGCTACCTATGTCATCAATTCGTAATGTTATATCTGAACCTATTGAAGGTCATGAAGAATATCATATACTGGTAAGGCTATTATTGCATATCTGGTTAGAATAAATTTTATATATATATATAGGGTCATGGCACCCCCCCCCCCCCCTACTGTGACTTTAAGAAAACTTTTAACTTCAAAACTTCTTAACTCCAAAACCATAACAGATTTTTATTTAGGGTATTCGAATTAATATTTTATACTCAATTTTTAACTAAATTATATAATTCGAATTGGAGTAAAGTTATTTTTTTAATGTTATTTTTAATTTTTTGTAAGAGCTAGTACGCTTCTTCACCTACCGTGATAAAGCACCACCTACCGTAATCAATTCTCCATCTACTGTGTATGAAAAAAATCGTATATTTTAATTTTAGTTTTATATATTTAAATTAAGAAACAAATATATAAACTTATTATGATTACAAAACAAAGCAGATATTGGTTATAAAATTGCCCACCAAAGCTTTTTTCTGAATTCAAACTTTTTTTCTATTTAAATTCTTTTTTTAAATGTTTTTTTTTTGTCTTTTATTTTTATTTTCTTTTGTTAAAGCTTGTTTTCTTTTAGATTTTTCTTGTTTTTCTTTTTCTTTCAATTCTTTTTTTTTCAGCAGCTTTATTTTTACGTTCAATTTTTTTGATATCTTCTTCTTCCTTTGCATTTTCTTTAGTTATTTGAATCTCTAACCATTTGGATGAAGTTACAATGCTTGGTAATCGTTCAACTTGTTTAAGCTTTTTTTTCGCGATTGGTTGTTTTGGCCATAAAAGAAATTTGTGTAATGGATTTACATCTTTTATTATTTTTTTATTTGAATCTATTGGATCTGTTGCTGATTTACTTTCACCGGATTCATCAATAATTACGCTTTTTCCGAATTCGCTAACATTACTAGATACGATTTCATTTTGCGTACTGCTAATATCTAAATACAATTCTTTATCGATTTCATTATTCTATACATTATTGTTGGCTTCTATTAAATTTATGGTTTGTTTGGAGCTATCCTTAAATTTAATTTTTTTCCAAAAATTAAATAATTCTCTGAAGTCAGTTTTTCCTCCCCATTCTTTATTTTTAGTTTTTTCAAACTGGAGCAATACTTCAGGTGCAATGTTGTTTTCAAATATGTTTCCCACGTTATTATGACTTGAAAGATTCGTTTCATTATTATCAATTGTAGAATTTAATTTAACACGTTGAATTACTTTTTTATAATCAACATTGTTCGCATTGAATGGGAATATTCCTGTCAACCTAAATCCGTTAATATTTTTTTTCATATTTGGATCCATAACAAAATTATTCAACAACATTGCACTGCTTCAATTTAGAGGTTTTAGGTTGACCTAAATGGTACTCAAGATGTTTCAAAAGATATCAATACTTTGGGTGGGTATGAGATATATTCCATTGAAAACAAAATAAAAAGCGTTCCTTTTTTGGATTTATACACTTTTTTAAATAATCGCTTTGCAAAAGAAATTTTAACTCAGTAGCGGATCATGCGTTTTTTGGTGTTTTAGATACCAAATTATAAACATAGAGTAAACTCCAAACATTTATATGTTTATACTAGTGTCAAAACAAGGAAGTTTTGTCAAAATATCAAAATATTTGGAGCCTGGGAACTAAAAAGCCCTTTAAATCTTGCCCCCTGCCCTAAAGTGGAGAGCAACAAGTTCATAATTTTTGTTATAAACTATTCTTAACTAAATTCATATTAATTTAAAAATTTCAAATTTAATGAAAAAATCTTTTATAGTTCAAGAATTATGCCAATCTTAAAATTGTAACCCCCTCAAATTGAGGGGGGTTAAAACTTTAAATGGCCATCATTTTTGAACGCTATAAAATTATTGCACAAAATTTAAAATTTTTTATAAATAATGACCTTAGTTAAGAATAGTAAAAATTTTTTTTTTCTTACTCGTTGCTCCCACGTTTGGGGCAAGGGGGGCAAAAAATTAGGGTTGTTACTGTTCCCAGGCTCCAATTAACCCAATAATATGTAAAACATCCTTATTTGACATAAACATAAACATATAAATGTTTGGATTTTATCTTATGTTTGGAAGTTAGCTTTCTCAGACAAAACAAAAACACAGAATCCACCCTCTGTCTCAACTATATAAAAATGCCTTTGTTGTTATTTTTAGCTTTATTTTACACCTGAAAAGGTCTCTGCATTAGAACTGTTTGAAAATTTACTTTGCATTAAAAATACTTTGCAAAAATGGAAAGTTGAGGACTTTTCAAAGTTTGACTAGTTGGTATCAGAAATTTATTGAGGATGGGGAACTTAATAAGGATATGAAAAGCTATAAAAATGTTGTTCGACCATGCCTAATTGAAGAATCTGGAGAAACTCTTGTTATTGATATAGTTCCTCCTCCTGAATTACATTTGTTTGAACATATTGTTACACAAATAACAGATGTTTTGATGGCTGAGGAGTCAATTAAAAAATTCCTAATTGGTAAAAATGTAACTAGGCACGGTTACAATGGAGGAGGATTTGATGGACCTAACTGTCAAAAAGTACTTTCTTGCTTGGATGAACTCATAACTATAGCTCCACTTCTGATGATACCTTGTATTGAGACTTTAAGGAAATTCAAAATCGGTATGCAATCAGTTAATTACTTTTTCACTTATAGTTTATAAGTAATTATAAACATAATTCCTTAGAATTTGTTCATTTTAGTGACAGAAGGATGTTTTGGAATGAAGCTATCTCTTGAGTTCAGCAGAGATATTCAGGAATTTGTCTCTGAAATGTGCAACTTGCATAAGTATCTGATAGAATACACGACACACAAGATCTGTCTAGGTTGGAAATTTCACATCATACAGTCACACCTCGTCATGTTTCTTGAAAGAAAAAACAAACCCTTGGGTATTTTCAGTGAGCAAAGCTGTGAAGCTGTGCACAAAAACATTAACAAGACAATGAAAAGATTTGCAGCTTCGGAGCTGAGCAAATGCCATGGAGAAAAGCTTCGTAAAATGGCCGTAACCTACTCTAGTATGAGGATGTGAATAATTTTATATACAGTACTAAATATTGGATTATTGTAAAATAAAGAAGTAATCATGAATAAAAAATGTTTGAAAGAATTATTACTTTGTATTTGTCTCAGTGTTGTTTCATTCTAGTGATATTCTTAGTTTATAGATAGTTGAGACAGAGGGTGGATTCTGTGTTTTTGTTTTGTCTGAGAAAGCTAACTTCCAAACATAAGATAAAATCCAAACATTTATATGTTTATGTTTATGTCAAATAAGGATGTTTTACATATTATTGGGTTAATTGGAGCCTGGGAACAGTAACAACCCTAATTTTTTGCCCCCCTTGCCCCAAACGTGGGAGCAACGAGTAAGAAAAAAAAAATTTTTACTATTCTTAACTAAGGTCATTATTTATAAAAAATTTTAAATTTTGTGCAATAATTTTATAGCGTTCAAAAATGATGGCCATTTAAAGTTTTAACCCCCCTCAATTTGAGGGGGTTACAATTTTAAGATTGGCATAATTCTTGAACTATAAAAGATTTTTTCATTAAATTTGAAATTTTTAAATTAATATGAATTTAGTTAAGAATAGTTTATAACAAAAATTATGAACTTGTTGCTCTCC